>NC_051304.1:0-600000 GCF_900681995.1 Plasmodium vinckei vinckei
TTATTTATTTATATAATGAAATATCTGTATTTTTAACGAGCATTATGGAATTATTATTATATTGATTGATAACTTTAATGTTATAGCACCATAATAAAGTATACTTAGCAACAAAATGTAGTATTTTATTTGATTTATTATGCATACAATTTTAATCTTATAATACCTTTAAGAACATATTTAACTAATTTATATCCATATAGTGCATCAAATAAACATAATATATTGTTCATATTCAGTAGCATACTAATCCATTATTGTTACTATTATTGCTAATAATATACCGCTGTACACTACAACGAAATAATTAATGCACTCAAGAGAAATACTTTAAACCAATTACTAATTTTCCTTGCTTCATTGTTTTAAAGTGCAACATTTTAGGGCATATATTATTTCGTAATATCACTATATTTAAAATATAATTTTATAAGTTTGTGCATATATAATAGCCTAGTATAAATATTATTGTTCAAATAAAATTAATTATTATGTGCTTTTTCGATAAAATTAATATTTAATTATATGCCGTTTTACAATAAATAATATTTCAATATTAATTATTGTTAGAATATTTTACTATTTTATATGCATAGGTATAGGTATATAATAATAACCCTAATCATATATACTTAATTTTTTTTAATTATTATAAAAATTATTAGAACAAAATACATATCAAATCTTATTAATATTTTATATTTTATTTTTTAACTATTCTAAATATAATATATATACCTCAAATCTATAAAATTTAAAAATTAATAATGATCAACCTAATGTTATACCTTTATGAAAATAAATAAAGGCTTACAAAACTATTTCTATTAATACTAATTAATTTTAATAAAATGTAAAGTAATCAGATAAAGCGAAAATATTATATATTGTTAAAATTTAATAAAATATTATACATATATCTATAATATAATTTTATTGTATTATTAAAAATGTTAGATGCATAAAATGCCTTTTATAGATAATGTTACATTGTCGAATCTCGATCGATATTTAATGAATCCATATTTTATGATTACCTATTATGTATTAGTATTATGTTTAAATAATGTTAAACATATACCAATTAACCTGAAAGTATATTATAATGTAAGCAATTGGCCCAAATGAATATAATTATATGTTATAACCTCGTATATGAGATTACTATATTGTTTGGTTTGAAAGTTATAATTTAAATCAAAATAATAATGACACGAATTATAAGCTTTACTAAATAAAATGCTCCATCAAATAAAGAAACATACTGTGTTACTCATGGTTCAACATAGCTATGGGTTAACACGCCTTATATAATATATAATAAGGGTTCTTATATATAGTTAGATAAAATTATAAATAAATTATAAAATGTGAAGTTATAATATTGCCACATGTAATATATACGATCGAATTCGATGAAGGTATTGTAACTTATGTAAAATATATTATTCGACCCCTTTCATATTAACGAGTATGCAACTTTTGGTTGTATATTTACTCACCATCCCGAGATTAAACATACGGGATGACATATATATTTAATCAGGATTTATAGGCAAATAAATATGGCCAAATTATAAATAAATTAATTAAAATATGGTTTTAATTCAAAGTATAGGCTCCATAAAACAAAGCTGTAGCCCATAGTCCCAAACCTTAACCCCAAATATGGGTTCCCCAAAACGTAACTATATTTCCTGAGCCCACCCCCCAATATAGATTATAATTTTATTAATAAATGTGTTTAAATTAAGTTTATTTAAAATAATTATAAGTATTAACTATAAGTGAGTATATTCAAAATCCATTAATATATATGCATGGAAATAATGATAAATGAGTTTTTGACAAATATAAAATAAAAATAAATTATATATGTGAATATGTATTAAATTAAAAATATATAAAATAAAACAAACACAAATATAAGTTATAAGACATAATATACATTAAGAATGAAAAATTATGTATTTTAAAATGTGCATATAAAATATAAAATTATATGCATACAAATAATAAATACTATGGTTATAGTAAATGGATCAATCTTATTTCAGTTATTAATTATTTTCGTAATATTCTTTCACAAACTATATACTACAAATAATAATAGTAACGAAATAATTCATATAAATATATATATGTTAACGTTTTATTCAATTGTATAAAAAAAATGTATTACTACTTTTATTTTAATAAATACATAATAAAACCCTAAACCTCAACTTTACAAAAAATATAAGACATTAATTAAATTTATCATTCTATAGTGTCTCGCTTTCATTTATAGACAAAAAAAATTAACAAAAAAAATAACAAAAAAAATCAACAAAAAAAATCAACAAAAAAATCAACAAAAAAAATCAACAAAAAAATCAACAAAAAAATCACAAAAAAATCAAAAAAAATTAATTAATAAATGGTGCAGGGCCTATTGCATAAGTTTGTATATATTTAATAATGGAATTTTCCCCCATAAACGGAATTTATAAATTTTTTAGTCTGTTTTTTTCGACTATATGATTTTATAATTATTTGCATCTTCTTTCTTCTATCACTTAAGTTTATAACTGTTCATGTCGTTTTATTTACACCAAACAAATTTGTAGATTTTTTCATTTTTTTTCTTTTTAATTTCTTTCTCCGTTCAAATACCAAAAACTAACATAAAATTATAAAAAATGAATAATATTTTACAGTGAGGAAATATTTTAAAAATAGTACACATCATAATTTTCTTTTATTTACCTTGTACATAATAGCTAAAGTAATGGATATTATAATAACTATAATTGGAATTCCAATTTTTTTGAATTCTTTGAATATAAATATATCACCTATTCCTATTGTTCCATTTCCTTTTATTCCAGATTCAAGATCTGTTGGTATAATCACTGGATCTTCCCTCGGGTTTTCAGATCCTTGATCGCTTTTATCAGAATTTTGGTTTCCAGATGGTTCCTGAGACAATTCTGTTGTTTTCATTTCTTCTGTAGAACTTGGTAATTGTGGGCTTTGTGAATTTTGTGGTGTATCTGATAAAGTTTGATGTAAATCTTTTTGGGGTGGTGATTTCTCATCCTCTTCACCGCCTGATCCAGATTGATTATCATCTGAATCAGGAAGGGGATCTACTTGATTAGAATCGGTACTTATATTATCACTAATGCCATTAAAAAAATCACTAAATTTTTCGAAAAAAATGTTTACATTAGACACAGATGTATTATACAAATTCTTAATAGTATCCTTGGCGTTTGTAAGTTGCTCTTTTTTTTCCTTATAAAATTTTAAACCATTATTTAATTGGTCTATGCCTTTTAATGAGATACTAAAAAGTAATGATTCAGTATTAAAAGGGTCCCCTAGCGTACTTTGAGTTGCTTCTTCTACTGGAGCACTATCTGATCCACCTTGTTCACTAACTGATCCTCCATTATCATCGTGCCCACCATCTGTATTTAATGCCCCCTTATCTGTATCTTCTGTCCCACCATTTAAATCATCTGATCCACCTTCTAAGCTTTCTTTTCCAATATCTGTACCAACCGATTCACCATTTCCTCCATCACCTATACTTACTTGACTGCATTTCTCGCCACTTGGAGTTTCGGGTTCTTTGCCTCCACCATTTATTTTTCCTTTTTCAACGTCGGAACACGTCTCACTTTTAGAGTTTCCTAGACCTATGTCTGAATCATTTGATTCACTTTGATAAATTTTTTCTGATTTATAAGAGTCTTGTAGTGAAGGTGAGGGTGATTCTAGTTTTGCAGATGGTTCTTCAGGTGATGTTTTGTCGTGACTATCTTTTAGTTGGTTTAAAGGTTGTAGCGGTGGTACTTCTTTCGAAGAATGTGATAATCCTGGTGAGTCCGCTTTGTTTGATGTTGTAGTTTTTTTATTGAGGGAATTACATATTTTTTTAGTGATTTTATATGATATAAAACCTCTCACCACCGCCATCTCTTCTCCATTTGGTTTTGTAAGTTTTTTAAGATCAGTTTCTAAATTATTGTTTGAACCATTTTCCTGAATAGCAGAAACTCTAAAATCATCATATATACCTTTTAATTTATTCAATAAATTAAGATATGATTTGCATTCAGAAATGTTTATATAAAGGTTTCTATATTGATCAAGGCAATTGTCAGAATGTTTAGAAAGTTTCTTACTTTCGGCACCTTTTGTTTCATAATATGCAATTGTTTTACATATTCTATTAAGTAATAAATAAAATTCGGCCATATACCTAAGATTAGCTTCTTTCAAACCCTTTATCATATCCAAAAGATCCCAATACCTCAATTTTACTTTATGATCCTTTAA
The DNA here is from genome assembly GCF_900681995.1 of Plasmodium vinckei vinckei. Taxonomy (NCBI): domain Eukaryota; phylum Apicomplexa; class Aconoidasida; order Haemosporida; family Plasmodiidae; genus Plasmodium; species Plasmodium vinckei. Next base: position 4,330 of record NC_051304.1, read on the forward strand.
ATGTTTCTCATAAGCCTGATTTAAAGTAATAGTATCCATATAGGGGGGTTTAACCTTTTTCTCTTTGCTTTCGTTGCGTATCTTAAGTAATTTATCACTTAGCCACATCAATAAATATTCATCATAGTCATTATACTCATCCTTTTTTATTAATCCTTTGAATAGCATAATTATATATGCGGCCAAAGCATTAATACCATTTTCTTTTGTTTTACAATCATCATTATGGCAATATGTTTTGATGCTTTTGTTTTTGTTAATTTTATTTATATCGACCTTATTACCATCAAAATATTTATCAGCATTAATAAGAAATTCACACTAAGAAATATTTATAAAAATGTGCATTAATTCAAAATGTATTCAAATAAATTTAATATTATTTAAATATAAATTAAACATAATAAAATTAAGGATAGATATGTTTTATTTTGAAATAGAGTTATTTACCATTTTTTTGGAGTCCATTGTAATGAATTTTTTTTAATCTTTATATTGGCATCATATTGTTTTTATATAAATATATACACTGGAACAAAATAGGTTAAACAATGGATCGATTTTTTTATATAAAAATGTCGAACTTAAACGAATTATTAGTATTATCTTCAATAATAATATTAATTTTAAATTAGCATACAACAATATAATAAAATAAAACATATATTCACTTCTATTACAATTTAGATAATTATACTTATTTTGTGATTTTTTCGAAGCATTTTTATCATATTCGGAATAGCTTCATTGTATTATTTTGTGTAAATTTTCAATAAGTTTAAATAAAACACATTTTCTAATTATTATACGCTTGTATGTAGAGAATTATGCATTTTCTATATTTATAGAAAAGATGTTATAGATTTTATATTATTATAAATATATAAAAAATATAAAATGTGTTACTCTATAATTGTTAAAAATGTGTTTTTATCTCATTATTTGAATCCAATATGTTGATATAAATTATTATTCACCGTGAAATATTACACATTTTTATATAATTTCTAATAAGTGTAATACACATTTTGTGTTTAAATTTATATTATTCCTTTTTATATATGAATTAAATATAATAATGAATAGTTTTTAGTGCACATCTTATTTTATTTTTAAAATTAAAAAAACATAATATACAAATATATTGACCGAGGTATTACAATTAAAATGAATCATGAATATAAATCCGTTTTAGGATTATAGTTAGTATATATAATGTGTGTATTATTCTTTTCATCCCTATAATTCATTTAGCATGTAAATGATTAAGAAACATATTTTAAACAATAAAGAAAATAAATATAATTTAAATGTGTTATTTTTTATTTTAAAATTGTATCATACTTTGATTGGAATAATGAATTATTTGGGGATGCTATATAACACGGATTATCATTTTAAGTACACATCTACACTTATAACCTAAACATATATTATGTATTGTATATTTTATAATAAAAATTTATTTATATATTAAAATATTTACATTTCTAATGGAAACTTCAGAATTATTCATAAAATTAATGTTATATTTCTTGGTTGTGTTGATTCTAATATTAGCACATTAAAAAAATACTAACTAAACATTATAATATTTATCTGACGTTATGCATAAAATTTTAATTTTATTATACCTTTAAGAATATATATAATGAATTTACACCCATTTATTGTATCGAATAAACATAATATATTTTTCTTATTTAGTAACATACTAATACATTATTGTTATTGGTATGCTACAATGAGATAATTAATGACTCAGGAGGACTACTTTAAACCAATTACTAATTTCCCTTGTTTCATTGTTTTAAAATATAACATTTTAGAACGTATATATTATTTCATAATAACACTATATTTTAATTACATATTTGAGACTTTGCATATTAGTTCAAAGAAAATATATTACTATGTGTCTTTTCGATAAAACGAATATTTAATTATGTGAAGCTTTCACAATAAAACAACATCTCACTATTAATTATTATAGAGTACTTTATATATTATATGTATTGGCATATAATAACGATATTCTATGTATTATATATTTATAATTATTAGAAAAATTATTGGAACATAATATGATATGAATAAATACAAACATATAATGAAAACATAAACAAAGCATTGTGGTTATTTACAGTTAAATGGTTTTTAATTTATTATATTTTATTTACCACTTTTGTAAAAATGTTTTTTTTTCACAAATTGGCATGTAATCATTTTATTTATATAATATATCTATGAATATACAACATCGTGCTTATTATTTCTGTTAAATAGTACAAAATATTAATATTGATAAATGTAATCCTAAAAAATAATCAAATTACAATAGTAAATCACAAAAATAATACATATCGAACCAATATATTGAAAGACATGCCAATTTATTATTATTTGAAACCCAAAAATGAAGTACGCTTAATAAGTAACGCTTTATTTTGTCGTATTAATTTAGCAGGGGGAAAGACACCTTTTATATTGAAACAATACAATATTTTGACTTTTATAAATAATAATTAAAGACAAAGAAATATTATAACTCGGTTATAATAGAGAATTTCATCATATAGAAAATTTATTTTATGTTTTATTATAAAATAAGAAACAAACTCTTGATCTGTATCATATATATATAATACTTGTTTATATTAATAGACAAATTTACTATTTAGAATTCTTTAATTTTATACATTTTTTAATTCGATTTTAAATATAAGTTAATTAAATTTATAATTCTATGGAATTGCGCTTTCTTTTATAAACAAAAAAAATTAATAAAAAAAATAAATTAATAAATGGTACAGGATCATCCTGCATAATCTTGTATATATTTAATAATGAAGGTTTTTTCCTATGAACGGAATTTATAGATTTTTTAGTCTGTTTTTTTCGACTAGATGATTTTATAATTATTTGTATTTGTTTTTTTCCTCCAATTGAATTTATAACCTTTTTCATGTTTGTTTTTTTCTTCAATTCCTTTCTCCGCCCAAATGACAAATACTAACATAAATTATGAAAAATATATAGTGTTTTATGAAGAAATATTTTAAAAATAGTACACATCATAATTTTCTTTTATTTACCTTGTACAGAATTGTTAAAGTAATGGGTATTAGAATAACTATAATTGAAATTACAATTTTTTTGTATTTTTTTAATACATATCCATCATCTATTCCTGTTATTCCATTTCCTTTTAATTCGGTTCCTGGATTTTCTTGTTTAGTCACTGGATTGGATACTGGCTTTTGAGCTTCTTGTTGATCGGTTTTATCAGAATTTTTATTTCCAGATGGATCCTGAGACGATTCAACTGGGTTAGTTTGCTCCTTAGGATTTTGTGAAGTTTGTGGAGCTTTTGGAGTTTGAGGTGAATCTTTTTTTGGGGGTGATGGATCATTAGGTGTGGGATTTTGTTCACTACCTGGTCCAGATTCTGAATCTCTTGATCCATCTTGACTTTTTTGATCATCTTGCCCACCTTGTTCACCACCTCCATTTAATGGATTATTATCTGTACTTCCTTTATCACCGTCTGATCCTTCTTGGCTTCCTTTATCATCACCTGTATCTCCTCCTTGATGGATTGAAGCTCCTTGATTACCTGTACCATGATCTGATCCACCACTTGTACCTTGTTGACTGGTATTTGCACCTCCTTGGTTATCATTAGATATTTGACCACCTTGTACACTCTTTGTATCTTTTGTTCCACCATCTGAACTTCCTTGATCAATTTGTTCACCACCTGATACATCACCTGTTCCACCTTTTAAATCACCTTTTCCCTTACTGGGATCTCCTGTTTCACTAACTTTATCAGCGGATCCACTTTCTGCTCCACTTTTTTCAGTATCTGCGCCACCTGGTTCACTATTTCCTCTATCATCTCCATTTACTTGACTACCTTTCCCACCACTTGGATCGCCGGGTTCTTTGGCTCCGCCATTCTTTTTTTCGTTTTCACTATTTGGATTTCTTTCATCACCACTTGTACCCTCTGTTCCACTGCCTGAATCTCCTACTTTACTATCTTGCCCCCCACCTGATGCACTACCTGGATCTCCTGTTCCATCATCTGTACCTTTTGATATATCGCTTCCATTTTTTTGCCCGCTTTGTTTAGTGCTCTCCATATTCCCTTTATTTTCAGAGCCCGATGCTTGACTTGATGCTTGGGGTCCTGGTGATTTCGCTTTTTTTGATGAGTCTATTTTTTTTTTTTTTTTGGGGAATTTACATTTTGGACGATTGAAGTCATATGATTTAAAACCACGCACCGCTTCCAACTCGTCTCCATCTTCTGGTGTAAGTTTTTTAAGATTAGTTGCTAATTTATTTTTTGAATCAGTATTCTTAATAGCACGACTTCTAAAATCATCATATATTCCTTTTAATTTATTCAATAAATCAAGATATGATTGGCATTCAGAAATGTTATTATAAAGGATTCTATATTGACGACGGCAACCGATAGAATTTTTAGAAAGATTCTTACTTTCGGCACCGTTATCTTTATAATCTACAATTGTATTACATATATTATTAAGTAATTTATAAAATTCGCTCATATACTTAAGATTCGCTTCTTTCAAACCCTGCTGTATATTTAAAAGACCCCAAAAATCCCATCTTTGTTTATATTTCTCTAAATACTCTTCATAAGCCTGATTTAAAGTAATACGATAGACAAAGGCTATTCTTTTATTTGTGCCTTGGCTTTCGTGGTACATCTTAAATAATTTATCACTTAGCCACATCAACAAATATTCATCATAATCATTATGCTCAAGTTGTTTTATTGATTCTTTGAATTTATTAATTATATATGCGGCCAAAGCATTAATGCCAGCTTCATTTGTTGTACAACTATCATTACGACAATAACTTTTGATGGTTTTGTGTTCGTTAATTTTCGTCGTATCGACATCTTTACCATTAAAATAACTATCAGCTTCATGAAATAACTTACACTAAGAAATATTTATAAAAATATACATTAATTCAAAATTTATCAAATAAAATTTAATATTATTTGAATATAATTTAAACATAAAAAAATTAAGGATAGATATGTTTTATTTTAAAATAAAGTTATTTACCAATTTTTGGTGGCCACTGTAATGGAATTGTCTTTTTAAATCGAACATTGACTTCATATTGTTTTTACATAAAACTTATATACTACACCAAAAAGTTTATGCAATTATTTGCCTTTATATGTGAAATTTCCAGTAGTTAAACACACTATTAGCATTTTCTCAATAATAATATTAATTTAAAATTAATATACAACAATATAATAAAATAGAACATATATCCACTTTTGTTACGATTCAGATAAGTATCCTTATTTTGTGATTTGTTCGAAACATTTTTATCATATGCGAAATATCGCTATTCTTAATAATATTTGGAATAGCTTCATTGTATTATTTTGTGTAACATTTTAATAAGTTTAAATAAAACACATTTTCTAATTATTATACGTTCTTACATTAGAGAACTATCCATTTTCTTGATTTATAGTAAAAGCATAACCAATTTTATATTATTATAAATATATAAAGAATTAAAAATTTGCTATTACTATAATTGTTAAAAATGTATTTGTATCTCATTATTTGAATACCATGTATTGATATATGCTATTGTTCAACGTGAAATATTACACTTTATTATATAATTTCTAACAAATATAAAACACTATTTGTGTTTAAATTTAATATTATTCTTTTTTCTAATTAAATAAATATAATACGTTTAATTATCTTAATTAATAATTCACTTTAGAATATGTAATAACATTGCTTATGCATTAGCATTTCTTTATATATATATATAACATAATTAATGAATAGTTTTGAGTGTATATAGTATCTAATTATTAAAATTAAAAAAGCATAATATACAAATATATTGATTGATCTATTACAATTAAAATGAATATGAATATAAATTAGTTTGGGGGTAATAGTTATTATATATAAAATGTATATTATTCTTTTCATTCTTATTATCTATTTAATATATAAATGATTAATAAATGTATTTTAAACAATAAAGAAAATAAATATAATTGTTTTCGTATAACATAATTTTAAAATTATATTAATACTTTGGTTAGAATAATTAATTTATTTGAGAATCAATATAATATGAGCTACCATTTTAAGTACACATTTATACTTATAATATAAACATATATTATGCGTTATATATTTTATAATAAAACTTTATTTATTTATATAATGAAATAGCTGTATTTTTAACGGGCATTATGGAATTATTATATTGATTGATAACTTTAATGTCATAGCACCATAATAAAATATACTTAGCAACAAAATGTAGTATTTTATTTGATTTATTATGCATACAATTTTAATCTTATCATACCTTTAAGAGCATATTTAAGTAATTTATACCCATATAGTGCATCAAATAAACATAATATGTTGCTCATATTTAGTAGAATACTAATCCATTATTGTTACTATTATTGCTACTAATATACCACTGTACACTACAATGAGATAATTAATGCACTCAAGAGAAATACTTTAAACCAATTATTAATTTTCCTTGTTTCATTGTTTTAAAGTGCAACATTTTAGGGCATATATTATTTCGTAATAGCACTATATTTAAAATATAAATTTATAAGTTTGTGTATATATAATAGCCTAGTATAAATATTATTGTTCAAATAAAATTAATTATTATGTGCTTTTTCGATAAAATTAATATTTAATTATATGAAGTTTTTACAATAAAATAATATTTCAATATTATTTGTAGAATATTTACTATATTATATGTATAAGGATATAATAATAACCCTATTTCTATATACCTAATTTTTTTAATTATCATAAAAATTATTAGAAGAAATTATTATATGAAATTTTATTAATATTTTATTTTTTAACTATTTTAAATATAATATATTTATACCTCAAAACTATAAATTTTAAAAATTAATAGTGAGTAATATGTTATTATGCCGTATGGTAAATAAATTAAAGTGTATAAATAAACTTCTATTAATACTAATTAATTTTAATAAAATGTAAAGTAATCAGATAAATCGAAAATATTATATATTGTTAAAATTTAATAAAATATTATACATATATCTATAATATAATTTTATTGTATTATTAAAAATGTTAGATGCATAAAATGCCTTTTATAGATAATGTTGCGTTGTCGAATCTCGATCGATATTTAATGAATCCATATTTTATGATTACCTATTATATATTAGTATTATGTTTAAATAATATTAAACATATACCAATTAACCTGAAAGCATATTATAATGTAAGCAATTGGCCCAAATGAATATAATTATATGTTATAACCTCGTATATGAGATTACTATATTGTTTGGTTGGAAAGTTATAATTTAAATTAAAATAATAATGACACGAATTATAAGCTTTACTAAATAAAATGCTCCATCAAACAAAGAAACATACTGTGTTACTCATGGTTCAACATAGCTATGGATTAACACGCCTTATATAATATATAATAAGGGTTCTTATATATAGTTAGACAAAATTAGAAATAAATTATAAAATGTGAAGTTATAATATTGCCACATGTAATATATACAATCGAATTCGATGAAGGTATTGTAACTTATGTAAAATATATTATTCGACCCCTTTCATATTAACGAGTATGCAACTTTTGGTTGTATATATACCCACCATCCCGAAATTAAACATACGGGATGACATATATATTTAATCAGGATTTATAGACAAATAAATATGGTCAAATTATAAATAAACTAATTAAAATATGGTTTTAATTCAAAGCATAGGTTCCATAAAACAAAGCTGTAACCCATAGTCCAAAACCTTAATCCCAAATATGGGTTTCCCCCAACATAACTATATTTCCTGAGTCCTACCCCCCAATATTGTTTATAATTTTATTAATAAGTGTGCTTAAATAAAGTCTGTTTTAAATTATTATAAATATTAACTAAACATGAGCATATTTAATATCCATTAATATGTAATATACATGGATGGAAATAAGGATAAATGAGTTTTGACAAATACTAAACAAAGATAAATTATATATATAACGTGATTGTATATTAAATTAAAAATGTATAATAATAAAACAAACACAAACTAAGTCGTAAGATAGAATATACATTAAAATGCAAAAATATTTATTTTATAAATATGTATATAATATATAGTTATACGGATACAAATAATAAATACTATGATTCTATCAAATGAATCATTTGTATTTCAATTATTAATTATTTTCTGAATATTCTTTCACAAATTATATACAATGATGTAAATAATCCAAAATATTTTCCATGTAAGTCAATATATAAGCTTTACATCAACAATTTATAATAAGCAAATTGTATTTATTTTAACATTTATTTAATCAATTATAAAATTAAAATATTAACACATAAATATAGAAATGGAGAGCCTAATCATATTCCTAATCAACATACCTAACAAAGACCACAGCAATCACTGAATGGTGCTTCATCCTCATAGGGGCCACGATACCTTTCATAATCGTAATTATTGTTATTATTTGATTGGTTTTCTCGTTGAGGTTCTATATCATTTTTTTTGTTACTTTTCTTTATTTTTTGGATAGCACGAATGACCCTACTTCTTAATCCATATGTCTTAGATCGATCACTCTAGAAATAAATATAATAATATATATATACGTTAATATGTACGTCACAGTATGTAAATACCCACTATTATATAGTTTTCTATACACTAATTTATATTTTGTTTTGACAACTTACTTTCTGCTCCGAGCAATGTATTGATACAGCCAAAAGGGTATACAAGATGATACAAACTAAACTAAATATATTTTTATTCATTTTTTTATTAATAAAAATTGTTTTTCGAATAAGGTGGCTTAAATAATATATATGATTTATTTTTTTTATCTTCCTTTTTATATATTATTGTTGTAAAACAATGATGCTATTATTTAATATTACAAATTTTTTATTTTAATTTATTTAAACAATTTGTCTCATATTTATGAAAGTATATTATAATAAATTATATGTTACTGCTATTTTAAAGTGTCCACAAAATTATTTTATGTAATTATAAGTTAACAATATTTTTAATTTTTATTTTATTTTTAATTTAATATAAATAAATAAATAAATAAATAAATAATATTTTTTAAATGGATAAAAATATATATATAACAATTTATTCTAAATACATAAAATTGTATATATTTGTTCTGAATATTTTTGTTTAATTAAACCATTATATTTAATATAACAAAATTAATTTTAATATTTAAAATATAAATAAAATAATGCACTAATTTATATGCATATATAATAACTCTATCATCGAAGATGTAGATATACAATTTCGAAAATTTTATATTTATGTTTTTTTCAAATAACAAACCATTTTCGTAAAGAACAAATTATTTTAATTACAAACAAACAAGTTTATGCAACAAATTCAACCTAAAATATTTTTTTACATATTTTATATAAATAAGTCTTTAGTGTAGCATAAAGGTTCATTTAATAACATCCTTGATACTTTATAAACATGTTTTTTATTTTTGTATGTCTACATCCAAATTAATATAATTTAATTGTGGTAATAAATATTGGATGTATATATATTGTAAATCAATTTATGCAAAAATATGAAAAACGACTACCAAAAATTATTATTTGCATCTAAATGAATTCTTATTTGTTATACTTCTCAAATGTTTAATATCATTTAATAATATTTTGTATTTTTTTTATAAAAATAGGTGAATGAGCCTTAATATGGTTCCCATATACTAAAACCCGAATTATTTATACTAATAAATGCAATATGCCTTATTTATTATTGTTTGAATTTTATATTGTCTTTTAAATATGAACCCATGTATTTTTAGCACAAGAATAAAACTTATTAAATTTATCATATAAATAATGTCTTTTCTTTTATAAACAAAAATAATCAACAAAAAAAATAAATTAATAAATGTACGGGATTGGTCTGTATAATATTTTCTACATTAATTAATCCCATTTCCCCACAATTTCTCATAATAAATATTAAATTATTTAAATCGACATTATCTTATAGAATCAAATCGATACTTTGGATTCATTTTTCTATATCGACTTCAATATTTGATCAATTGACCCATAACACAATTAATCCCAAATTAACAAAAAATACATAGTTAAACACAATTACCACTAAGTTATATTAACACGAAATACAATTATTATAATTTGTCCTATATATATTTAAAACAATTTGTTAAACAATAAATATTATTAAAAATTATACTTAATTAAATGTAATGTGGTACTTAACCTTAACCCATATATGGGTTCCATAACATAACTTTAACCCTGACCCACAACATAAAAATTATATAAAAAATATACAAAAAATATTCAAAAACAATACAAAAATGCAATAATATGCATAGTAATTTAAATTTTATTGATTATATTATTTAAATATTCTTATCGACACAAAAATTATGATCCAAAATTATAGCCAAAAATTACTTATTTCCAAATAGACATATTCTTAACATATATCAATCATTATTATTGTTCCTGGATAATCTCTACTCTTCGAATCATATATTAAGTTTCATTTTCTTCTTTATATTTTTTAATTTTTTTCTTATATATTGTCTTTGAAATAGTTTATCAATTCCAAATAATGAATACTAATATAAAAATGGAAAAATTATTATATATTTTTCGATAAACGCATATAAGGGATCACAAAAATATAATTTAAATATTATAGTTTTTAATTCCTTATTATTTACCTTATAAGCAACTCCCAAGAAAACTGGTATTACAGAAAATGTCGATAAAGCTGGAATTAATTTGCTTGCTATCGACGAATTTGATGATGTACCTTCAGAAGTCTCCCCAAATGTTTGCCCAGGAACTTTTACAGAATTATCTACAGGACTTGTTTGGGGGGTTAATTCTGGAAAAGATGGAAGATTGGGGCATTCATTTTTAAAATTATTATCATATATATATTTTAAATTATCATAATCATTTGATAATGTAGATATCATTTGACTATATGAAATGTTATCTATATTCTTAGAATCTTTATTGAGTTCTTTAAATTGATTAGCAAACGTTTTAGCTTTTTCCGAACAATTATTGCAATCTAACTCGCTTTTATTACAGTCACTATACATGCTACATAAGGTTTTTAATGCTTCATAAAATTTTGATATGTCTTTAATTTTCATATTCATCAAATCATTTTTTTTTTCTATAATTGCCTTATAAGTCATATTTTCATCACCTTTGATTGTCCCATTATAACAGTTATTTTTTAATATATGATGTTTATAAAAATCACTTAATTTGTCGAATTTATTTTTTGGATTTTTATTTAGTTTATAACTTAACCATAAAATGGCGTATTCGGCAAGTTGATCATTTTCTAAATTATACTTATCCTTTAAATCTTTTAGCAAATAAATAACACCAGAACCAGTCATTTCAAAATAATCAAGACATCGATAACTATTATTCTTTCTATTGTAATGACAATTTTTTTTGATTAATCCGTTAGAATATAGACCTTTGATTCCATGGTTCTCCCACTCATAAAAATAGCCATCGATATTATTAAATTCTGTATACTACAAATATATTTTATGAATTAAACAAAAAAGCGTATTAATATAAATGCTAATAAAATGAAAATTAATATAATTTATGGGCGATACAACATATAAAACAAATGCGAAAAGAACATTTTATTTAAAAAATTGTATACCGCATTCTTAAAATTAGTACATAAATTTGCCATAATTTGGAGATTATGAGGGATAATAATGTTTATATATATTACGTAATTATTTGTTGTATCTATTTAAGTTCTTTGCATAGCAATTATATTTCGTTAAACATCCTATACTTATTTTATGCAAATTATCTAAATTACCATAAATGGAGAGTTGCTTAATATACTTTTGCCATATGTATATATGATCCATTTATACAAAAATGCTATTATTACTATAATCCTTAAACATATATAAATAGTTATTTAATACGATATATTACAGTTTTATATACTTGTTTCTTATAATATAGATTTTTCTAAAATTATAATATTTTTAAATTAAGTTACATGCTCCATTTTCTATTCAAATACATAAATTTATATTATTTTTATTTAATATAGATAAATTAATAACCAAATTTAATAAATCCAATAACTTTATTTTTAATCCTATATACTTCAATTTAGAAATATACTTTATTGGGTTATTTTATAGTAGATTTTGACCATCTTTTCTACGGTTTAAAATAACAATTAGCACTGAAACCATATTTATTGAGCTATTTATAAGCTTAAATAAGTCCTTGAATGAAGATTATTTTTAAAATAATCTTAGAAAATATTAAACATATAACACAAATAAGTATTGATCCAAATTTTAAAGTATAATAGAAAGTTATGTGCAATTAGATTGTTATATTGGACTTTGAGAGGACAAAATATAATATATTTTCTCTTTTTATATATATAATATTCGCTAAATGTTATGCATTACTCATTTATCTTATATATTCTATTGTTATAGTTATCAATATATATGATCCAAGTAATTTATTAAAAATCTTAAGATAAAATAATGCTATTTTAAATTTAAAAAGTTGTAATTCACTAAGAACTGATAATATAACACATATTAATATGGAATCATAAAATGACATTTAATATAATTGACTCTTTAACTCTTTCTCCACCAATCTCATTTTTTATAATATAAAACTGTATATCCCCAATTGTATATTTGACAAAATACATAACATTGATACCTTTATAATGCACTCTTATATGCTATTGATTTATCATTCATTCAATAAAACAAATACTTATGTATCTATGTTAGAAAGTATCATATATAATTTTTTACTGAATATTTATAGAAAACAATTGTATGTAGCATATAGCAAGGATTTAAAGGGACATTTTTTTCAGATTTTATTATTAATTTTTTCAATAATAAATGATTTTATAAAATATATATTTTTTGTCATTCATTATATTAATAGTGTTTGCATTCTTATAATTATATAAATAAATTGAAAATTATATGAACCGTTCTAACAACATCATCTTTATATATATATTATAATAATATATAATTTTGTATTATAATTATATAAGTATATTTTTTAATTATACTTATGAGTTCATTTACCTATAATAATAGTAATAAACGAATTTACTTATTTATAATTTTTAATAATTATATCGAGTTTTAAAATAAGGTTCATGGAATATTAATTCCAAAATAGAAGTTATTAATTAAATTTATAATTCCAAAAAATCAGATTTTCTTTTATAGACAAAAAAAATTAACAAAAAAAATAAATTAATAAATGGTATAGGATCAGCTTGCATATGTTTGTATATATTTAATAGTGGATCTTTTTTTTTGACAACTGAATTTATAACCGGTTTTAGGTTTTTCTTCCTATAATATGAATTGATAATTATTTGCGTCTTTTTGCTTCCGTCAACTAATTTTATAACTCTTTTCATGTTTTTTTTTTCCGATTTTGTTGTCCATTCACGTGGAAAATACTAACATAAAAATGTAAAGAAATTTATAATATTTTATAATAATGAAAAATCTTTAAAAGTGTTGTATATAGTAATTATATTATTATTTACCTTATACAAAATTAATATAATAATGGGTATTAAAACAAATGTAATTGAAACTCCAGTTAAACTACACTGATCAGATGTGCAGCACACTAATGTGGCATTCATAAATTTTATTTTAGGTTTACAATCCCCTGATCCATTCCACGTAGTTGGAATTATATTCCAGGGGGGTCTCGAAATGGGGTCAGAATTTGGTGAATTTAACAATTGAGCATTTATTAGGGAAGTTGTTTTTTGAGTAGATGTATCGGTTTTCGAGGGAACCGGCGTGGTAGACTGTGGCTGTGGAGATGATTGGTTTTGTTGCGATGGATTTGGCGGTATAATTGCTGGTGAATCTATTGATGGAGCTGATGGTTGAGGTGTTAATGGGTTTCCTGTTTTTTTTGGTTGATCACTACTTTGTGGTAAGTTATATCCTGAGCTGCTTGATTTAGGAGTGCCAACTTGATTAAGTTGAGTAGTTATATTATCAATAATGCTGTTAAAATAATCATTAGATGCACTGTAAATAGTTTTTAAATTATCCATATCGTCTTTATATGCACCAATGATTTTGTCCTTAGCATCATTAATCCTTTGCTGATTTTGATCAATAAAATCGGAAGCTCTATTAAAAATTTTCGTTCCATTTGATAGGAGACTAAGAAATGAGGACCAGAACCCAAAAGATCCTTCTGATATATTTGATGTTTCTGATTGATTTAGGGAATTTTTTATATCTGATTTGCCGTCTTGACTTGGTGGATGTGGTTCTGATGGGGGATCACCTGTCCTACCACTTGAATCTCCTTGTTTAGAGCCTGAATTTTGCTGTTCCCCATATTGTGATTGTTCTGGTTTATCTACTATATCTCCCCCGAGCTCTTTTGTTTGACTTGCTGAATTATCTTGGCCACTATCTGAACTTTTTTGTGAATTATCTTGATTTGGTAATTGACCCTCTGGAGCATTTAATACACCTTGAAAATCGGGTGATCCTTTTTGAATTGGTGTGGTCAATACTGGTGCAGGTACTGGTGGTGTTCCTTGCAGTCTATTTTCCAACTCATCATCATCTTCTTCTTCATCTAAATCATCATCGTCATCATCTTCAAATAAATCATCGTCGTCATTATCTTCTGTACTTTGAGACCCATCACCGTTCTTTCTTTTTTCATCATCCTCTAACATTTTAATTACTGTTCTTATAAATTTGGGAGATTTTTTAGTTAACTTTTTATGCAATTTTGTGCATCCTTCAGTATTGAATTCATATCCAAACTTGGTTGTATCTATATGTGAAAGTCTTATAATCTGATCACGTACGGATTCATCGTGGTTATTGTGTTTAATAACAGCTTCTATAAACTCATTATATAATGTTTTTGAATGATTCAATAATTGAAGATATGGATCACATTGATTAAGGTAATTATAAAGTGTGTTATAAATAATATAGCATTGGGTAATGTCTCTTATTTGTTGGTATTGTTCCACATTAGATTCGTTATTTCTATTAATTGCTTCACAAATTTGTTTAAATAAAAAATAAAACCCATTCATAACACCAATGTTAGAACCACTAAAATACTTTTTATTAAGTAAGATATTCCAATAATTAAAACTCCCCATATGTTTACCTAAATATTTCGTAAATGCATCTTTTATAGATAAAGTATGATCTTTTGATAATTTATATAATCTATCAGACAATCCCATGACCAAAAAATCAGCACTTAGGTCATTTTCACTTTGTAGATCTATATTATCATTTTGCATTAATTCCGTATATGCATGTCCAGAAATGGCGCTCAGTTTTTCAAAATCAGTTTCACATCTTTTAGATCCATTTTTTACAGGGCAATAATTATTATATGATCCATAGGCATCGTTAAATTGTTCATCATTGCCCTCATAGTTAGTAAAAAGTTCATCAATTTCACGAAATGTACTACACTAAAAAACATTTTTTAAAAAATAATAAAATGTTTATTAACGAACAATTTATTAAAATGAAATTAATAATAATTAATAGCTCATGTAAAACATGGAATACAATAAATTATTTTTATCTAAAAAAATGTATTTACCGCTTTTATGTCCATTACAATGGAGTTATGTTTTAATTTGTAGATTAATTAACATCATTTTATATTTTATGTAAAACATATATACGCGTCAAACACGTTATACAACTACTTAAGTTATATACATAATTAATATCGTAAATCAAACATATTCCTATTATTTTTATTATTTAAATATAGAATAATAATGTAATATTATTACCAAAGATATATTTTATTTTACGACAAATATACTAATTATCTTAAAATTTGATTTGTTTAAAATATTTTGTTTTAGATGTAAAATAGAACATATACACAAAATCACTATATTTAATAGTAACAGGTATAACCCAATTATATAATTTTGTGTAATCTTTCATGAGTTTAAATAAAACATATCTCCTAATTATTATACACTTTATATAGAAAACTATACATGTTCTATATTTATACCAAAGAAGCCACAAACTCTATATTATTATAAATATATAAAGAATTAGAAATACATTATTACTATAATTGTTAAAAATGTATTTGTATCTCATTATTTGAATGTCATGTATTGATATATGTTATTATTCAATTTGAAATATTACACTTTTTATATTATTTCTAATAAATATAAACGCAATTTGTGTTTAAATTTAATATTACGAAATAACTTAATAATTTCTTTTTCTAAATAAATGACATATAATATGTTTAATTTTCTTAATTAATATATAAACTAATAATTCATTTTAGAATATGTAATAACTATGTTTATGTACTAACATTTCTTTATTTATAAATAAATTAATGAACAGTTTTTAGTGCATATTTTGTTTAATTTATAAAATTGAAAAAGTATAATATACAAATTATATTAGTTGAGCTATTACAATTAAAATGAATTGAATATAAATTAGTTTTTGAGTAATAGTTAGTATATATAAAATGTATATTATTCTTTTCATTCTTATTATCTATTTAATATATAATTAATTATAAAAGATATTTTAAACAATAAAGAAAATAAATATAATTGTTTCGTACAATTTAATTTAAATGTATTAATTTTTATTTAAAAATTGTGTTAATACCTTGATTAGAATACCGGATTATATGGGGATGCGATATAACATGGGTTACCATTTTAAGTGCACATTTACACTTATAACCTAAACATATATTATGTATTGTATATTTTATAATAAAACTTTATTTGTTTCTATAATTAAATATTTTCATTTTTAATGGAAAATATAGAATTATTAATAAAATTAATGTTATATTGCTTGATCATGTTGATTCTAATATTACCACATTAAAGCTTGCTTAAATATGTGTTATAATATTTTATATGATCTTGTATGCATATTATTTTTATTTTATCCACCGTTTAATAATATATATAATGGATTTATACCCATATAGTGTATCGAGTAAAAGCAATATATTTGTTCATATTTAATAATATATTAATCTAATATTATTATTGTTGTTTCAGTTATAGCATTGTATACTACAATGAGATAATTAATGCAGTCAAGAAAAATACTATAAACCAATTAATAATTCCCCTTGTTTCATTGTTTTAGAATAAAATATTTAAAAAAAAAAAATATATATATATATATATATATTATTCTCCGCAAAACGAAATATTTAGCATACAGATTTATTAATTTATATATGTATAATAACAAACAATATTAAAAAATTCAAATAAATTAATTAAAACATGTAATTCCTATAAATATATTTTATATAATAGCCATATGATATTGCCATAATTTTAAATTATTTTAGTGCCTAATTATTAATACAATATTTTGTTCATTTATATCTATATATTTTAGAATAATAACATAATTCGATATACATAACTTTTGGAAGTTTCTAGGAAATTTACTAACAAAACATATCATAAAACATACTTATATATGTTCATTTTAACTATTTTAAATAGTTTCATGTTTCCCAATATATATCAAATATGAAAATATTAATTTATTGTATGAAGAGTCTAAAATTTAACCCCAATAAAAACAAAGCATTAATTAATAAAATATAAATTAATATTAAATGTATAACTTCAAAAAAAATTATTAATTAAATTTATAATTCTAAATAATTTAATTTTTTTTTATAAACAAAAAAAATTAACAAAAAAAATAAATTAATAAATGGTACAGGATCAGCCTGCATAAGTTTGTATATATTTAATAATGAATATTTTTTTCTACCAACTGAATTTATAATCGGTTTTAGGTCTTTGTTCCTATCATATGATTTTATAATTATTTGAACCAGTTTTTTCCCTCCAATTGAATTTATAACCTTTTTTATGTTTTTTTTTCTCTTCGATTTGCTTGTCCACCCAAGTGATAGATACTAACGTAAAAATGGGGAAATCATATTTATGTAGAAAATAAATGTTAAATACATTATATTTACTAGTTTCATATTATTTACCTTATACATAATTGCTAAAAAAGCGAATATTGAAATAACTATAATACTAATCCCCGTTATGTCACATTTGGTATTCGTTCCTATACACCATATTGATGGAACTTCTTTCACTTTAAAATTTGCTACAGTATTTACGTTTTCTTTTTTTGTATTTAAAGGATTGCTACCAGAAATTGGTAATGTATCTTGACCAGATGGTGGTGTTTGAGATCTCATATTTCCACCAGTAGGTCCAATTTGGTGAATTAGTGTAGATCTAGTCGGTGAGTCGATTGATTTTTGTTGTGACTGATCAGATGTATTCACTCCACCCCCTAAACTATTTGATCCAGATCGGTTATCACCTAATTGATAAGTGCCGAATTGATTAAATTGGGTAGTTATACTATTAACAGCACCACCGATATAATTAGTAGCTGCACTATAAGTATCTTGCGCAATGGCCTTAGCACTATTATATGCACTCCTGATTTGATTAGCGGTATTTGTTAAAATATTTTTTGAAGATTCATATATACCGGAAACACTAGAGATATAACCCGTAAGATTCAAACTCATTCCCAAATTTCCTAGCCAATTTCCATTGGATTTTCCTGATGGATGTGTTGGGGCCTGATCCCCTGATGCCTTTGACCCATCATCTGAA
The DNA here is from genome assembly GCF_900681995.1 of Plasmodium vinckei vinckei. Lineage (NCBI taxonomy): Eukaryota > Apicomplexa > Aconoidasida > Haemosporida > Plasmodiidae > Plasmodium > Plasmodium vinckei. The sequence goes on from NC_051304.1 coordinate 23,235, forward strand.
CCCCCTTGACTGTCTGATCCACCAGGTGATCCTCCTTGATCACTTTGTCCACCACTTGCTCCAGTACCTGGTCCACCACCTGTACTTCCTGATAAATTATTTGTGCCTTCTTTTCCATCACCTTCACTATCCGAATTTTCTTTCTGAGTGCTTGAATCCTTTGTTCCACTTTGAGGGGGGGTCCCTGATTTTTGAGATGCTGATAATGGCTCTGGTTGGAATTGTGGTGTCGGTGTCTCTTTTGATATATCTTTTTTCGCCCGTCGCGCAATTTCAGAATGTAATCCACCACAATTTTTAGTTTGTAAATCAACTATTTTATTAGAATCGTTCGAAAACCTTTGATTCCAATTTTGTGGAGTTAAATCTATGAGAGAAATTGTTGAAGCATCCAATACATATTGTAATATTTGTTTTGAGTCTTTTTTTTGTTTGGAAATAACTCTTCTAAAATTATTATCTCTAGTAACGACGTGTTTAATACCCTCTTTTTTAGTATTGGCGTCTTTAATAGCATCATTTCTAATATCATCATATATTTTTTTTAAGAACTCTAATAAATGAAAATATGAATAGCATTCTTTAATATCTTTATAAATACTCACAAATTCCTTGTAACATTTGGAGGAAATTTGTTCGATTTTCTGTTTGTTCTTGTCTTTTTTATATTCAATAACTATACTGCATATATTATTGAGTAAGCTATACAATTCACTCATATACCAAACATTAGCTATCTTATATTCCTGTTTACTACCTAAAATGTTCCAATATTTATAATTTCCTGTATGTTTCTCTAAATTATTTTTATAAGATTCGTCCAATGTTGCGGCTTTGTTTTTTTCTAACTTATATAATTTATCGCCTAGCCACATCATAAATATCTCAATATGTCGGTTACCATTATCTCCTTCTCCTTTAAAATCATTAGCAATATTACCCAATTTTTGGTATAAATATGCTCCCAAAGCGTTAATTCTTTCATTATTATTTGTGCATTTGTATTCCTTTAATTTATTTCGAGGACATTTATATTCGAAATAACTCTTTTTAGAATCAAATTTGGTCACATCGACAATTTCATTATTAAAATATTCATCGACCTCGAGAAGTAATTTACACTAAAAAAGTATGTTTAAAAATATAAATAAAAATAAATACTAATAAAAATGTTGTTGAAATACAATTTAATAGTAATTTGTAGATACTGCAGCATTCAAACAATGTAAAGACAAATACATTTACTTACTGCTTTCTCAGCCATTGTAATGGTATTTTATCTTTAATATGTCGATATTTAGCATCATATTATTTTTATATAAAATATATATACTGAACCAAACAAAATCTGCAATTAAGCACATTCTTGTTATTTTGAATATTTAATTAATATGTAATAATAATATATTATCATTACTATAGGAACATTATGTTTACTTTTTATGGCAATTTATCTAAACCACCTTAAGTTTTAATTAATTTAAACATTTTTCATCATATATCTAAGGCCATTATTTTTAATAAAGATTGAAAATACCCCATTATATAATTTCATGTAGCCTTGTAATGGTTTAAATAAGCGTATATTCTTACAATTATAGGTTTAAACATAGAACAAAACTATATGTTCTTTTGGTTTTTTAATAAAACAATTTCATAAAATATATTACTATAAATATATAAAGAATGAGAAATATATGATCACTATAATTGATAAAAATATATTTGTATCTCATTGTTGACATCATATATTGATATAAGTTATTGTTCCATATGAATATTACATTTTTTAGCATTAATTCTAATAAATGTAAAATTGTATATTTAAATTATAATATACAAAAAACTTGTTATTATTAATTTTACTAAATAAATGATATTTAGTTTGAATTTATATTTTTATTAATAGTGTAAATGAGTACCCCATTTAGAATGTGCATTAACTTTGTATATGAATATTCCAAATATATAAATAAATTTTAATAAATAAATTACACATCATATATGTATCTTTCTAAGATAAATCACAAATGTGCAATTAAAATCGACATGGCACCTAAATGGGTTTTAAAATTAAATTATTATATATAAATATATATTATTGCTCTTATTAACTATTTAATATATAAATACAAACTCCAACTTAAGTTATAAACAATATTTCAATATAATTATTATTCTATTATTTAAATTTGTTACTTTTATTAGTTTGAAATATGCTCTTTATTTAGTGGTAATAATAAACTTTTAGGACGAATATAAGCAGGTTTACCATTTTAGTGCATATGACTACTTAGAACCTAAACATACTATATACTACATATTTTATAACAAAATATTTAGCTCAATATAAAAAATTATATTTTTATTCAAATTATTAATTCCATTAATAATATATGGTTTTGCCGTGCTAATATTCTACAATAAAATTATACTAAGTATAAATTATAATAATTATTTTTTTTTTCTCCATCTTTTCATTTTTAATAATATATAATTAATATATGTCAAAATATTCGAATCAAATGGATTTAATGATTTTTTCGTATTTAATACTTTATTGTTATCATTGTTACTTCCTTCTATATCGCTGTATAGTACAACGGAATATTTAATGCTCTTAATAAAAATACTTTAAATCAATTACTATTTTTCCTTGCTTCATTGTTTTAAAGGATACCATTTTATACCATATGTATTATTTCATAATAACAATATATTTAAATTATTTTAAAGTTTGTATATATATAATAGCCTAATATAAATATTATTGGTTCAAATAAAATTTATTATTATTTGCTTTCTTTACAAAATTAATATTAATTTTAATTATGTGAAGTTTTTCCAATAAAACCATATTTCAATATTATTTATTAGCAAAGTATTTTATTATATGTATAGGGGATATAATAACAACTTTAATTTTATCTGTTATATTATTTATAATTATTATAACAAAATTTTATATGAAATTTTATTAATATGGTTATATTTATTTTTGAACTATTTTAAAATATTATTTATTTATACCTCAAAGTTATAAAACTTAAAATATTGTATATATAGTTCAATTTTTATTGCATTATTAAAAATGGTAGATGCATAAAATGCCTTTTGTAGGTACTGTTATATTATCGAATCTCGATTGATATTTTGTGAATCTATATTTATGATTACCTATTATATGTTGTAATATGCTTAATTAATCTTAAAATCACATATTAACCTGAAGTTATATTATAATGTAGATAAAATTTACAAATGAATCGAATTATATATTATAACTTCATATATAATATTATTATATTGTTCGGATCAAAATACAATTTAAATCAAAATAATAATGACGCAAATAATATGTTTTACTAAATAAAATGCAATATAAAATATAAAGTTATAATATTTCCATATTTAATATATATGAACAAATTATATGAAAATATTATAACATATGGGAAATATTTTATATGACCCTTTCATATTAATGGATATCCCCCTTTTTGGGTGCATATTTAGACATAATTTTGTAATCAAACATACGAGGGCGTCACATATATTTAATCACATTTACAGACATAAATATTATCAAATTATAAAAAATAAAATTACAGTGTACCCCTAGCCCTATCTCAAAACACAGATTCAGTGAACATAACTATAACCCATAATGCATATCCCTGACCCATTATATAATTTGAAAATATAAAAACATAAATTTAAATATTAACAAGTTAAGTGGTAATAAGCAAATTGCTTATATTTTATGTATATATTTCCTTATTTTACGGAAATTGACAAATAAATTTATAAGACAAAAAATGACAAAAGTTTTTTGTGTAATAAAACCAATAAACAACAAATTTTTAATTATTTTAATCATTTATATAATTGGAATTACAAACAATTCAATTTTATTTTCTAAATAAACAAAAAAACAACTTTTTATGTAAGATACAAATGTAAGGGTGAACAAAAGATATAAAATGAAATTCATAATATGGTGATAGTTTATTGTTGACTAATTTTTTGCAGGAGCTTTTTGACCTTTTAATTTTTCTTTATATTTGGATTTCACTTGTTGGAAGTAAAAATCGTAATCATTTATTAATTTAAATCGCTTTACTTTAAAAGTTGGTGTTAAATAATTGGAGGTGTCCCATAATCCCATTGTGATATATATATCATTAATTAAGTTATATCTACTTAAGTTTGTTTTATTATAGGCTTCTAACATATCTTTTTTAATATAATCAACATACTCTTTTTTTTTATTAACTTCTTCATCTAATACTTTATCCATAAACTCTTTTCTAGATATATTTAATTTCTTAAGTATACCATCATTTTCTAAATGTTGTGAAAACAAATTTTTATCAACAGATAAAATTGCCATAGGTCCATCCATTGTATCATCGGCATATGCTACACAATAATTAATATATGGAATCGTTGAGTATAAATTATTTAAAGTTTCTGTTTCTATATATTCTCCTTGAGATAATTTAAGTAAACCTTTAGATCTATCTAAAAATCTGACGGATCCATTTTGATTAATTTGTACAACATCACCTGTTTTAAAATAGTTATCTTTTGTGAATAAGCTTTTTGCTAAATCTTCTTTTAAGAAATATCCTCTAAATAATTGGTCACTTTTAATTAATAATTCTCCTTTTGGTGGTTTTGATTTAGCATCATATGTTTCCCATGTTGATACCTTATATTCAACAGCTTTTATATATGGTCCACCAACCGTATCACCATTTTTATCTTTAATATCTTGTAGAAGAATTGGCCCAGTTGTTTCGGTCATACCAAATCCTTGATATATATTAACATCTAATAGAAGTGATAGCTCGCTTTCGACATCGGATGATAATTTTCCACCACCATTAAAAAACGATTTCAATGATGGGTTTATTTTATTTCTTATTTTTTTAGAAATACCTGTGATCGATTCAACAAGACGATCAAGTTTACCGTGTCGATGTGATCTACGTATATCTAACGCTTTGGTTACAAAAAATTTTTTTACAGATGGAAGATTAGCTATTTCTGTTTGTATATCACCGTAAAGTTTATTGAAAACTTTAGGAACACCAACTATTATACTCGATTCTGATCCTATCAAATCATCTTTAAAATATTTTATATTGTTACTAAATATATTTATTGAAACTGCTCCAGATAGACAATAGTACATAACTATTCTTTCAAATATATGTGACATGGGTAAATAAGATAAATGATATTTTACTGAAAAATAATCAAGTAATTGGGAATTTTTTGATGCTACAAGTGCATTATATAAATTTTTGTTACTTAGCATAACACCTTTGGGTTTTCCTGAAGTTCCAGAAGTATAAACAATCGTATTAATAAAATTTGGAGATTTATTTTGCTTCTTTTTAACTGCACCTCGCTGAGCCAACTTTTCCATAGCATATTCCATCGAATGAATTTCTATGTTATGTTTTTTTGCATCTTGTCCAACTTTCATATATGTATCATATAAATTTTGTTTATCTTTTTCAAGGAGTTCTTTATATTCTATTTCTTCAGCAGTAGATGAGGATTTCTTTGTTTTACGGGAACCTTTTAAGGATTTTTTATCGGTATTATTATTTTTATTTAATTCTTTTTGCTTCTTAGGATCATTATTTGGGATATGATCAAGTATTATAAGTTTTTTTAAATGTGGTAAATCCTTTATTCTTTCTAATATTCCTTGTGCATGTTTTAAGTCTAAACATAGCCATTCTAATTTAGATTCATTTAAAATTTCAATAACTTCATCAATACTAAATCTTGAATGCATAACTAAGGTAGTAACACCAGTATTCATAGCAGCCATATCTGCTACTATCCAATTTAATGAATTATTTCCATATATACCCAATATTTTAAATTTACCATCATTTTCTTTTTCGTCATATAATTTTTCAGGAACACCTCCATCATATGAATCTAAAACAGATGAAAATGCATTAACTTTATCTATCAACGTTTTGAATGTATATGTTTCAGCGCGCTTTCCATGTGCATTTTCAATTACTGCAGGCATATTCTGGTTTTTTTCCCCTGTTTCCATTACTAAATCAAGAATATGTTTATATTCTGGATCTGGTTTATCTATTGCTTTATAAACATCTGACTCATTTTCATTGGACGATGATATATGCACTTTAGCATACGAAATAGCACCCTCCTTTTTATCTTGACATTTATACTTCGACGGTACCAATGCATAAATAATTATCCCCAACAAGCTATAAAGCTTCATTTTTTTATTATTAACAAATTCAATTATAAATAGTTAGATTGAGTGCAAACGTATTATCATAGATAAACAATTATATATTTTTTCATTATATATAAGAAACACGATTGTTAAACAAACGATAAATTGGCAAAAAATACCAAAAACATGAATATTTGGGATATTTTAGTGCACGTGTTTTTTTTCAAAATAATTTTAAACAATTAATGTAATTTCATCAAAAATATCCATTACAACATTTATTCTGAATATTAGTCCAACAACTTCATATTAAAATGAATTATTCTATTTGTTTATGTATGAATTTATATATATTTATAATATATATAAACATATAAATACAAATAAATATATAACCTAACAGACCAAACAAAATTATAATTTTTTTTGGAATATTCAAATTAATTAAAATTTGTAATTTAAAATATATTAATATAAATAATAATATATATTTTATTTATATAAACCTATATATTTTTACAGATAAAATATAATAAGATTGTGACCATATATAGCATGCATGCATAATAATAAAAAAAATAATAACAACAACAATAACAACAACAATAATAACAACAATAACAACAACAATAATAACAACAATAAAAAGAAACAACAATAAAAAGAAACAACAATAAAAAGAAACAACAATGATAATAATAATATATAAGAATAAATAAAAAATCAGAGAAAAGGAAAAATATGCCTAATACGTTTATATTAACCAAACCCCCATTTTAATTTTTCCAAATTTATATATTATAATAATGAATCACAATCCAACTTCTTTCTTTATTCAATAAGTAATTCCGTTTTGTTCTCAACTGCAATCTGCAGCAACCCTTAACGCCTATAATACATAAACATTAATTGAAAATATATAAGTAAAAAAAAAAATAGGTATAATATTTATATGTTCACGTCATTTATTTTGTTTTATTTGACTTATCAAACACTGGGTATTAGACGGGTGGGAAATATATATATACAATTTTATTTTATCATCCATTTAATAATATATATAATGAATTTATACCCATATAATGTATCAAATAGCACATAATATATTTTTCGTATATTTAGTAGCATAATAATCCATTATTACTACTGTTATTATTCCTGATGATATACCATTGTATGTTACAATGAGATAATTAATGCACTCAAAAAAAATGCTTTAAACAGATTAGTAATTTTTTTTGTTTCATTTTTTTAAAGTATAACATTTTATAATATATATCATTTCGCAATAACTATATACTTATATTATATATTTAAGAGTTTGTATATATGTAATAACATAATATAAATATTATTGGTCCAAAAAAAATTTATTATTATATACCTTTCAATAAAATCAGTATTAGTATTTAATTAAATGACGTTTTCACAATAAAACAATATTTCAATATTAGTTATTGTATAATATTTGACTAGTTTATATGTATAGTATATTATAATAGTGACATTTTATCTATCATATTATTTATAATTATTACAACAAACTATAAAATATAATCTTATTAATATACTTATATTTTATCTTTTAACTATTTTAAAATATAATTTATTTATACCTCAAAATTATAAAGTTTAAAAATTAGTAGTGATTAATCAAATATTATACCTTTATGGAAAGTAAATAAAAGCGTATAAAGAAAATTCTATTAATGTTAATTAATTTTAATACAAATGCAAAGGAAATGTAAAAGAGAATAGAAACTACAATTAAAGCTTAAAAATATTGTATATATATTTCGATTTTTATTATATTATTAAAAATTTAATATACATAAAATGGCTTTTATGGATAACATTGTATTGTCGAATTTCGATTGATATTCCATCCATCTATATTTTATGACAATCTATTGTATATTGGTAATATGTTTAATTAATATTAAAAATGTTCTATTAATCTGAATGTATGTTAATGTAGACAACTGTTCTAAATAAGACTTCTTATAATTAATATCCAACCTCATATATAATGCTATTATTACAGCTTAATAGGCATAATATAATTTAAATTAAAGTAATTTTGACACAAATAATATGTTTTACTAAATAAAATCGTTCATCAAGTAAAGAAGCACATTGCGTTATTCATTATTCAATATAGCCAAGGTCAGAAGCTTTATATAATAGACAATTATTATATATCATAACACAATTTCATATATAACCAATATCTATATTAATATATGCAATATAGACATTTTATCTTTATCATATTAAATCAATATTAGCATTCATTTGTATATATTATACTTTATGGAAATATATGATATGGAGCATATTTCATACTAATGGCTATGGTCCCTTGGGGGGGTGCATATTTGGACTTCATTTCGAGATTAAACATACAGGATGGTACATATATTTAATCAACATTTATAGACCAAAAATATGATAAAATTATAAAAAATTAAATTACAATATACCTTGACCCACAATACAAATACATGATCCATAAAGGATGAGTACCCCGCACCAAGAATATTAAAATTAAAAAAAAAATTAATTATATATATTTTTTGACTTTACAACTTTATGCTTCATTATTTTATTTTTATATTTTATTTATTTGTATTTTTTTAAATTTTATATTTACATACTATGTTTTATTGCCAAAAGGGAATTTATAATTTGTATTAATTTATAAAAAAAACATGGGCGTCAAATTACTACCAATAAATAATTTTTATAAAATTAACAATTTTGCTAAAAAATATTGCTTAGTAAAATTTGAATTAAAAGTGACAAAAAAATCCATTTACTTTAAATTTTATATATTATAGTACACTTACATATACAATTTTAAATGCAATTGCAATATTATTATATAAATTCTAATAACAATAAAAAATAGTCAGCATTTAAAGCGACAAAACAAATTAATAATATATAGAATACCAGACAGGTCACTAAATTTTATATTTATTTATATATTAGTATATAATAATACTTTAAAAAATAATTAAATTTAAAAATATGATAAATGGGTGAAATAAATAAATTTTTAAAATTATTTATATTTTTTTAAATAAATATTAAATTTAAAAATTTTTATAAAATCGATTGCTTCGATTTAACATACTTATGCAACCTTTATATTTGTTAATTTTCAATTTATAAAAAATATATTAATATTTTATTTACCATGCCAACAAATGAATAAAGGATACATTAAGATTGCTTTGGTACTTTTAAGTGTCGCAGGATATATGAAAAATATAGCATTTGCAAACGAAAACATTCTAAGCACTGATTCGTAAGAAAATAATTGCAGCATGTATATCTTGATTGAATATAAATATGTATATGTTGTTTATTATGAAAATATTATACATATTTTCGTGGATATGGATATGCATAACAATTGGAAAATAAAAACAAATTCTTATAAATATTTATTTTTTTTAAATTAAAAATACAAATAAAATTAAAAAATATATCACCTTCTCCACTTATAGTTCAAATGAAGAATGTAAACAACTATTATCTGCCGATATTGAACATTTTAAACAACTATTTTCTATCAATTCTGAAGACGTTGAACGTCTATTATGTACCGACCCTAATGAAGCTAAACAAGCAGAGGATGTCGCAGCCGAAGCTTTAGCTCATCTACAATATCATGCCGAAAATACAGATGATTACTACTTATATTCTAAGGAAGATGAAGGAGCAATTATATATTTTAAAAGTTTTAACGGCACTGACATTGGAAAGCTTGATCTTATAATCCCCAACCCTGATTGTGTATGAATTAGCAAGCAATATCTTTTAACTCATGAAACCATTTTAAAATAAAAAAATATATTTGCTAATATATAAATATGTTTTTTTTTGTTATTATTAGTATGATGATATAATAAAAATGTTATGGAATCCCAATGCCGGAAAGTACTTCGATGATTCATTTATTAAAGGTATATAATTAATTTATATAATATGGCTATCAATATTTATGATGTATTTCTTGTCTTGGTATTATCAGTACCCAATTTAATATCTAATATTTTTTATTTTTTTAAATTTAATAATGTTTTATTTTGCATGTATACAAAATTATAATTTTTTTAGGACAGATTGCTCGAATATACAATATAAATTTAGGGATTTTACACCAACGTCAACGCAATATTAGATCATGGCATGGATATTATCATGCATTATGCAGCAAACGTGAAGTAAGGAAAATTGACCTTTTCTTCATCCTTATAGATATACTTTTTTCATATGATTATATCTTAATTTATGAAAATATACTTTTTGTTAATTTATAGTTATCAAGGGACGAAACTGTAATAATCATGGTTTCATCAAATATGAATGACCATGATCATAAAAACAATAAAGATTATATAAATCCTATCGTAGAAAGTGCAAACTCATTCAAGCCTGATATTGATTCTGAAGAAGATATTAGAAATGGAAAATTATCCAAAGTGTATATTAACTTAGTAGGATTTATTATTAAAAAGGAGCCCGACTACATTAAATTTACCTATATCGTTTCTGTAAGAAATATAAAAACTTTTGTAACATAATTTTATTTCATCATTATCAAAAATATATGGTTTCTATATAAATGTGCATATTTATAATATGTCTATTCATTCACAATAAAAATGAAGATTTTACATATTTATTAATTTTTTAATTTTTTTCTCAGGTCGATATAAACATGCGATGGGTTCCAAATTACTTTCTTAGAAGAATCATATACAAAAAAATTTTAGATATCGTCAAATTAAGGGATGTGTTTAAAAAGGAATAAACGTATTCCAAATTAATTTTTTTTTAATTGTGATACTTATATTAATAAAATAGTTTGTTTTCGTGTGTTATCTTTATTTTAAATAATCGTTATATAACACCACTTTGTTTTTTTAATAGTGTTTGATATAAATATGCTTTGTAAATTTTCCAATAATAAAACAAACATAAAAGTCGTAAGACATAATATGCATTAAAAATGGTCAATTAAGTATTTTATAAACATGCACATATAATATAAACTTATATACATACAAATAATAAATACTATGATTATAGCAAATATATCAATCTTATTTCAATTATTAATTATTTTCGGAATATTCTTTCACAAATTATATACAATAATGTAAATAAGCCAAAATATGTTTTATGTAAGTAAATGTATTAGTCTTCTATTATCAATGTATTTATTATAAATTGTATTTATTTTAACATTTATATAATCAACCTTAAACCTAAAACTTAGGTCTCATCCCATAACCCGTAACCATATTGTTTGAACCACAAAAAAACCAATATCCATGGGGTTTCCATTGCCCATCGTAATCACTGCTTTTATTGCCTTTAACATCTTTGTCATCTACATCATCATTATAATATTTAAGATTACATATTTTATCATTATAACCTTCATCATCTTTAGGATCACTATTATTCTTATTATTTAATTGTGTTTCATGTTTAGATTCTATACCACTTTTTTTTACCCCTTTGTTTATTTTTTTGATAGCACGAACGATTCTACTTCTTAATCCCGATGTCTTAGATTGATCATGGTATAAATAAATATAATAATATATGCGTCACAATATACAAATACTCACTATTATGTAATTTTCTATATATTAATTTATATTTTATTTTGACAACTTACTTTCTGTTCGGAGCAATGTATTGATACAGCCAAAAGGCCATATAATACGTTACAAACTAAAATAAATATCCTTTTATTCATTTTTTTTATTAATAGGAAATGTTCTTCGAAGAAGACGGTTTAAATAATATATACGACATATTCCTTTTCTATTTCCATTTTATCGATTATTACTGCAAAACAATAATGATATTGTTTATTATTACAATTTGTTTAATTTAAATTATATAAAATTTTATTACATATTTATAAAAGTATATTATAATAAAATTATATTTTTCTTTTGTTTTAAAACATTCACAAAATTATAATCCTGGAACTATAAGTTATCAAAATTTAATATTTTACTTTTACTTTAATATAAATAATAAAAATAAATAATATAATTTATATAAATGTGTATATTTATTCTGGACAGTTTTTGTTTAATTAAGCCCTTATATTTAATATAACAAAATTATTTTTAATATTTAAAAAGTAAATAAATTAATGCATTAATCATATGTGTATATATCATATATAAATATATAATAACTTTTATCATCAGAGATATAAATGTGCAATTTCTAAAATTATTATATTTATGTTTTTTTTTCCAAATAGCACCCCATTTCGGTATAAAATACATTATTTTAATTATAAACAAATAAGTGTGTGCAACAAATTCAACCTAAAATATTTTTATTACATATTTTTATATAAATAAGTCTTTAGTATAATATAAAGGTTCATTTAATAACATGTATGATACTTTATAAATTTATGTTTTTCTATTTTTGCATGCCTAAATACAAACTTATATATATTAATTATGGTAATAAAATATTATCTACATATATATTGTAAATCAATATATACAACATATGAAAAACAATTAACAAAAGTTATTTGTGTCTATATGCATTCTTATTTTTACGGATCTCAAATGATTAATATTTAATAATATACATTTTATTTACCACTTTTTATAAAAATATTTTTTTCATAGATAGGCACATAATATTTTTATTTATATAATATATTTCGGAATATACAACATCAAATGTATTGTTTCTATTAAAATCGCATAGTATATTCATATTTTCAAGGATGCAGAGTTATTATATATAAATTAATATAAAAAGTAAAACATATATATTATAATTTAAAGAACGAACCTTGAAACACTCCGTAAATAGTCATAATCATGGAACATATAAACTTGCCTTAGGAAAATTCATAAACCATCTCCTTATTGGGCCGTATTTTAGTAAAATTAAAAATATGAGCGATAAACAAAAAAAATATTATTACTATAGTTAGATTATTTGGTGTTCATATAAAAATTTAGAAAAAAAATTGCTTGTATCACTATATGTAAATACATAAGATGCATAACTATAAAAGACTATAAAAATTATTCACTAAAAAAAATCCATCAATATTAATTAAAAGATTTTTTAATTAAATCACTTTCTCCTGATTCTACATTTACTTGAAAAATGTAAGAATCGGTACTGTAATTTTTTGATATACATTTACATTCAAATGTATATGATTTGTTTATTAAGTGAGGCAATTTTAAGTAAAAAGTGTTTGTAGAATCGGTTATACTTCCATACGATGTGTACCCTGGAAGAATAGTTTTTAAACTTGTAACATAATTATTAACATACACACTATCGAAGCATCCATAAGGTTCTACATATCCACGTGGATCTTTTGTGCATTTAAAGCCAACAATTTCTCCTGGTTTTGCATTTATTTGACACAATTTAGTATTTGAATCTTCGCTATTTGCCAATGGGTTAGTAAAATGTTGAGTAGATTTATTATCAAAATCACACCCTTTTATTACCTTAGAAGATTTTTGAACTGTAACTTTCATTACACCATATTTTATTTTTTTGACGGGTTCAATATTATCAGGCGTAGATTTTTCTTTAGTAGTCTCAGTCGTAGATTCTTCTTTAGCAATCTCAGGCGTAGATTCTTCTCTAGGAGTCTCAGGATTTTCTTCAACAGTTTCAGTTTGGGATTGATTAATCACCTTATCGCCTTTAATCATCTTATATATGACTTTAAAAATCTTAGGTTTGGGCTTATCCTTAGGGTTTGGTTCAGATTTAGGTTTAGTTTCAGTTTCAGATTCAGGTTCAGGCTCAGGCTCAGGCTCAGGCTCAGGTTCCGTTTCAATTATAGTTTCATAACCGTTTTCTATATCTCCTTTCTCCATTAAATTTAGATATATATTTCGTTTATATAAAGCTTCTGATATAGGATTATCGAACTTCATACTTTCTCCTAATGTTATACTTCCATTATGATTACCAATTCCTTCAAATTTTGGTGGTTTCAAACTTTGTTCTGGAACATCAGTTTCTAAACGACAAAAGCAATAGAATGTAACACTTTCTGGAACTGTTGGAGGTACAACAAGAGTATTTTTATATATTATCGATCCATATAATAAGTAATCTATGTGAATTTTGGAAGATTCTAAATGGGCTTCGATGTTATTTGATGTGTTTACATTATGAAAGCATTGTGCTCCTATTTTATTTGGGCATATATATGTAATTTTATCAAGTGGTTTTGCATTAATTGTACAATATGACATATCCTGATTGTCATATAAATAATTTTTTGCCCTAAAATCGCAAACATATTCATCTGAACGGACAATCAATTGTTTTAAAAGAAAAATAAATGTGTATATTAGTAAACCTTTCATTTTGAAAAAAAATTATATAACAAAATTTTCGAATAAAACAAAAAGTCGACAAATTCAAAATAATCAGGAAATTGTCTTTTTTAATTTCGATTTTAATAAATGTTTTTTTTATATTATTATTTAAGTAAATAATTGGTTCTTTTTATTATGGTGATAATTAGTTACACCATTTTATGGAAGATCATATATAAATGTAAATAATTCAAATAAATTAAATATAAAAAAAATTACAATAAACATTAAAAAATAGCATGAAAACAATGTTTTCTATATAATAACAATTACGTTTTTAGTTTATTTATGAATTGTATATATAACCGAAAATGTAGCAACAGTAACAGTTTTATTAATTTGTAAATTAATAAAAATATTAAATAAATTTATACTCCGAATAATTATAAGTGTTTTCATTTAAAATTTTCAATTTTTATTTTGTTTTTTAAAACAATGATCACAAAAAAAAATTTACTAATATCATAGAAAAAAATTATTTTACAATTTTTTATTTATTTTCTCCTATTTTTTTTATTGTGCACATTATTTTCCTATTTCCCCCTCTCAATGCACATATATCTATATTTATAATAATATTTGTATATATGTGTGTACAAATTTACACTCATAAATAGTGTTATTATTACATCATTTTTTTCAAAAATTTCAATTAATGAAACTTTACGGAAATATGATAGATCTACATATATTAAAACAAACAAATTTAGCATCATTTTGTAGTAAATTTTTTGTTATATATCTAAAAATTACTAAATTTTTACTTTTTTATGCTTAATTTTATATTATAGTTTTTTTTGGCACCCAAATAATAAATCAAATGCATGTAACATAATAAACGCTGCACATTACTCACAAATATAGCGCGATGCTGAAGTGTCGCTTATATTACAAAAAAAAATTGTGTAATTATTTAGTAATAATATTTAAAATTATGTAAATTTAAAGAATAATTTCCAAAAATATATATACGCTTTATATAAAAATAATTTTATAAATTTTATCTTTATGCTAATAAATTGAAACTGTTTATACATTATCTACCTATTACAGTTAATGATAACAAAATAATAAATAATTGATTTTTTTAAAATATATGCACATGTTTAAACTTAAAATTTTAAATTTACAAATTCAAATTTATTAAATCATCATAATGACAAACTTTGTATTGGTTTATTATATTTATTTTTTCTACAGTTGTTCACTTTCCTGATTTCATCATAATTCTTTTTTCTGATCTTTTAATAAAATAGTATACAGTTCCTTTCCGATTGATGTATCTGTAAAACCAATTAATATAAAAAAATATATAGTATAATTAATTCTTACATGAAAAAATATAATATATAAACATTTTTAATTATCAGATGTTAATATATCCGTATATATGTGTCCACTAACAAATTGGCAAAATTAATATGTATTTCAGAAATTGTCTCATATAAGCAGGGTGTTCTTTCATTCAATTTCACTATACCTATACACACGTTGATATGCATTTATGCACGTATACATGTGATAATATGAAATCACGCTAAAAGGGATATAGTATAATAGTGTATGAAATATATGTATAAATAGCTATACTTGGAAAATCTTCCAACTCTATGCGTCAATACATTATAATGCATTGGGATATCAAAATTTACAACATAATTTAAATTCATCATATCTAAACCTCGTGCAATAAAATCCATACATATTAGTATATTTATTTTATTACTTAAAAAATCCTTTAATATCCTTTTTCTTCTTTTATGTGATAAATTACGATTATATTCATTGATTATTTTACATATACAATTAAGTAAGCTATACAATTCAATTATATACCAAGCATTGGCTCCCTTATAAGTTCTTTCACTATCTATAAGGTTCCAATAATTAAAACTCGCCATATATTTCTCTAAATGATTTTTATAAGATTCTTCCAGAGTTGTTGTATAGTTGTTTTCTAGCTTATATAACTTATTTCCTAGCCACATCATAAAAATATCAATATGCCGGTTACCATTATCTCATTCTCCTTTAAAATCCTTAGCAATTTTACCCAATATTTCGTATAATATATAAAGAGTTAGAAATGTGTTATCACTATAATTGATAAAAATATATTTGTATCTCATTGTTGATATAGTATATTGATATAAGTTGTTATCCGATACAAATATTACATTTTTTTAGCGTTAATCGTAATAAATGTAAATCAAATTGTTTATTTAAATTATAATATAAAAAAATAACTTATTATTATTATTATTAAATTTCCTAACTATATGATATTTAGTTTGTACTTATATTTTATTAATAGTATAAATGATTTCCTTATTTAGATGTGCAATGACTTTGTTTATATATAAATATTCCTAATACACAAATATATTTTAATAAATAATGTTATACTTCATATATGCATCTTTCTAAAATAAAATAAAAATGTGCAATTAAAATTAATATAACTAATTACAAATTAAAACCGGCATAGTACCTAAATGAGTTTTAAAATACGTTAATATATATGAAATGTATGTTATCCTTTTCATTCTTATTAACTATTTAATATATAAATACAAACTCCAACTTAAGTTATAAACAATAATTCAATAAAATTATTTTCCTATTATTTAAATTTGTTACTTTTATTAGTTTAACACTTCTCTTTATTTAGTGGTAATAATAAACTTTTAGAAGCAATATAAATGGGTTTACTATTCTAGTGCATATTACTACTTAGAACCATAAGCATATTATATACTACATATTTTATAATAAAACATTTATCTCAATATATAAAACTATATTTTTATTCAAATTATTAATAGAATTATAATACATCGTTTTGTAGTGCTAATATTACTATATTAAAATTATACTTAAGTATAAATTATAATAATTATTTATCTTATACCTCTTTTTAGTTTTAATAATATATATTAACGTGTTCGAATCAAATGAAATTAATGATTTTTTTGTATTTAATACTATATCTATTGTTATCATTGTTGCTTTCTTCTATATCTCTGTATAGTACAACAGATTATTTAATGCGCTTAATAAAAATAATTTAAATCAATGTATCATATTTTCCTGTTGCATAGTTTTTAAATAAAGTATTTTATAACATATATATTATTTCGTAATATCAATATAATTAAATTATTTATTTAGAATTTCTCTATATATAATAACTCAATGTAAATATTATTAGTTAAAAGGAAAATAATTATTATGTACCTTTTCGATAAAATTAATATTTAATTATATGACGTTTTCACAATAAAACAATATTTCAGTATTAGTTATTAATAATGTATTTTATTAGATTGTATATATAGGCATATAATGATAACGATATTCCATCTACCATATTATTTATAATTGCTAGAACAATTATTAGAGTAAAACATTATATGAAATTTTATTAATATACTATATTTTATTTTTTAACTATTTTAAAATATAATTTATTTATACTTCAAAATTATAAAACTTAAAATATTGTATATATCGTTCAATTTATATTGTATCATTAAAAATATTAGATGCATAAAACAGTTTTTATAAATATCGTTGTATTATTGAATCTCGATCGATATATCATGCATCTATATTTTATGACTATCTATTGTATATTGGTAATATGTTTAATTAATTTTAAAAATATACCCATTAACCTGAGGTTATATTATATTGTAAACAATTGTTCCTATTGAACCATCTTATAATGAATACCTCCTCATATATAATGCTATTATTACAGTTCAGTTGGCATAATATAATTTAAATTAAAGTAATTTTGATACAAATAATAAGATTTACTAAATAAAACCTTTAATCAAATAAACCAATATGTTGTATTATGTGTAATTCAATATAGTCCCTGATCAACAAGTTTTATATAATAGATAATTATGATACAGAACAATACGGTTTCATATATAACCAGCATCTATATTAATGTGTGCAATATACATATTTTACTTTAATTATATTGAATAAATATTAGCACTCAATTATATATATTATAATTTATGAAAATATATGATATGTGACCCCTTTCGTATTAATAACTAAACCCCTTTTTTGGTTGCATATTTGGACTTTTGAACTTCATCTCATGATTAAGCATATGTGATGGCACATATATTTAATCGGCACTTACAAACCAATAAATATTATCAAATTATAAACAACTTAATAAAAATAAAACCTTACCAAAGATTTAGATTCCATAAAACAAAACTATAACCCTGATCCAAAATACGTGTTCCCCAAAACGGAACTCTAAACCCTGAACCCTGGAAAGGAAATCAATAAAAACATATAAACCGTTTCTATTAATATAAATAATCATTTTAATAGAAATGTAAAAAATAATAGTATTATAATGGAGATTTAAATACGTTCGTATATAATACAATGTATTTTGTTACTAATATACACAATTTAGTAGAGTCACAAATATAATGATTAACATTTCTGTTAATAGTTCTTACATATGATTAATCAAAAATCCCGACATTAAATTTTAATTATATATGTTGTTTAAATTTAAAGAGGAAATATAATATAAATATTACACTTCGTAATTATCCCATCCTTATAGAAGCTTTTCATATTAATTCTGATTATCCATTTCATGCATCAGTTTCTGTTTCATCTAGAAGTTAAAGAAAGGGATTTTAATATATATTTTTTTCATTATAGTTTTTAGTATATATATAATATATATTTAAAGAACCTTTTATTTATATTATAATATTATTTAATAATATTGTATATATCAATCATATTAATAATAGTAAAATTCAATTTCTTTTGAACATTAATTACAAATTTTTAAGTAAAATTTATTTTATGCCAGAAACTATTTTTTACTAATTAAAAAGCTATTTTATGGCACTAAACATACCTATAATGAATAGAAGAAACATAAAACAAAAAAACATAAACAAATCCATGCATGAATACATAATTGTCTTTAAAATATATGAAACACGATTAGCATTGCCATACATTTATAAATGTAATATTAAATCGCCATATTACATTATAAATTGCAATAATTAAAAAAATAGACACGCCAAATTATTATATAGCATTACATACAAATAATTTTATTAGGATCAACCCAATAAAATATTTGTAAGTTGCCGAAAAATTATTAAAGTAATATAAATTTATTATTAATAACTTGGTTTAAAAAATAATATTAAAAACTCATAACATATAGATTTTTTATGCTATAATGTTATTTTTATGAATAATAATCTTCCATGTTTTAAAGAATAGGCAAATATGTTTTTTCGTTAAAATTTTTGTTTTTTTATGCGATTTTCATTGTTATTTTCTGTATATATTATCCAATTAAATCATTTTAAAGCTTATTATATTGTTTTATTATGATAGGGTTATTTTCGTTTATTTTTTTTATTTGAAGCATTTTTATTTGGGACTTGTTTTGCAGCGTTTTTATTTGGGACTTGTTTTGCAGCATTTTTATTTGGGACTTGTTTTGCAGCATTTTTATTTGGGACTTGTTTTGCAGCATTTTTATTTGGGACTTGTTTCGCATCATTTTTATTTGGGACTTGTTTTGCAGCATTTTTATTTGGGACTTGTTTTGCAGCATTTTTATTTGGGACTTGTTTTGCAGCATTTTTATTTGGGACTTGTTTCGCATCATTTTTATTTGGGACTTGTTTTGCAGCATTTTTATTTGAAGCTCGTTGTGCAACTGGTCTATCTGGAACAGTAACACGTGGAACGCGTTGTGCAACTGGCCTATTCGGAACAGTAATGAGTGGGACTTTTTGGTTTTTAGTTTGTTGTTTTGGAACTTGCTGTTTTGGAACTTGTTGTTTTGGAACTTGTTGTTTTGGAACTTGTTGTTTTGGAACTTGTTGACCAGGAATTTGCTGTCTTTGAACTTGTTGACCAGGAATTTGCTGTCTTTGAACTTGTTGACCAGGAATTTGCTGTCTTTGAACTTGTTGACCAGGAATTTGTTGTCTTTGAACTTGTTGGCCTGGGAGTTGTCTTTGAACTTGTTGGCCTGGGAGTTGTCTTTGGACTTGTTGGCCTGGAAGTTGTCTTTGGACTTGTTGGCCTGGGAGTTGTCTTTGAACTTGTTGGCCTGGGAATTGTCTTTGAACTTGTTGGCCTGGGAGTTGTCTTTGGACTTGTTGGCCTGGAAGTTGTCTTTGGACTTGTTGGCCTGGGAATTGTCTTTGGACTTGTTGGCCTGGGAATTGTCTTTGAACTTGTTGGCCTGGGAGTTGTCTTTGGACTTGTTGGCCTGGGAATTGTCTTTGAACTTGTTGGCCTGGGAGTTGTCTTTGGACTTGTTGGCCTGGAAGTTGTCTTTGGACTTGTTGTCCTGGGAGTTGTTGTCTTTGAACTTGTTGGCCTGGGAGTTGTCTTTGAACTTGTTGGCCTGGGAATTGTCTTTGAACTTGTTGGCCTGGGAGTTGTTGTCTTTGAACTTGTTGGCCTGGAAGTTGTCTTTGGACTTGTTGGCCTGGGAGTTGTCTTTGGACTTGTTGGCCTGGGAGTTGTCTTTGAACTTGTTGGCCTGGGAATTGTCTTTGAACTTGTTGGCCTGGGAGTTGTCTTTGAACTTGTTGACCAGGAATTTGCTGTCTTTGAACTTGTTGTCCTGGGAGTTGTCTTTGGACTTGTTGGCCTGGGAATTGTCTTTGGACTTGTTGACCAGGAATTTGTTGACCTGGGATTTGTTGTCTTAGAGCTTGTTGACCAGGAATTTGCTGTCTTTGGACTTGTTGAACTGGGATTTGTTGACCAGGAATTTGCTGTCTTTGAACTTGTTGAACTGGGATTTGTTGGCCTGGGAATTGTCTTTGAACTTGTTGACCAGGAATTTGCTGTCTTTGGACTTGTTGACCTGGAATTTGTTGTCTTTGGACTTGTTGTCCTGGAACTTGTTGACCTGGAACTTGTTGGCCTGGGAGTTGTTGTCTTTGGACTTGTTGACCAGGAATTTGTTGTCTTTGAACTTGTTGGCCTGGGAGTTGTCTTTGAACTTGTTGACCTGGAATTTGTTGGCCTGGGAGTTGTTGTCTTTGGACTTGTTGACCTGGGAGTTGTTGTCTTTGGACTTGTTGACCAGGAATTTGCTGTCTTTGGACTTGTTGACCTGGAATTTGCTGTCTTTGGACTTGTTGACCTGGAATTTGCTGTCTTTGGACTTGTTGACCTGGAATTTGTTGTCTTTGAACTTGTTGACCTGGAATTTGTTGTCTTTGAACTTGTTGGCCTGGGAATTGTCTTTGAACTTGTTGACCTGGGAGTTGTTGTCTTTGGACTTGTTGACCAGGAATTTGTTGTCTTTGAACTTGTTGGCCTGGAACTTGTTGACCTGGAATTTGCTGTCTTTGGACTTGTTGACCTGGAATTTGTTGTCTTTGGACTTGTTGTCCTGGAACTTGTTGACCTGGAACTTGTTGGCCTGGGAGTTGTTGTCTTTGGACTTGTTGACCAGGAATTTGTTGTCTTTGAACTTGTTGGCCTGGGAGTTGTCTTTGAACTTGTTGACCTGGAATTTGTTGGCCTGGGAGTTGTTGTCTTTGGACTTGTTGACCTGGGAGTTGTTGTCTTTGGACTTGTTGACCAGGAATTTGCTGTCTTTGGACTTGTTGACCTGGAATTTGCTGTCTTTGGACTTGTTGACCTGGAATTTGCTGTCTTTGGACTTGTTGACCTGGAATTTGTTGTCTTTGAACTTGTTGACCTGGAATTTGTTGTCTTTGAACTTGTTGGCCTGGGAATTGTCTTTGAACTTGTTGACCTGGGAGTTGTTGTCTTTGGACTTGTTGACCAGGAATTTGTTGTCTTTGAACTTGTTGACCTGGAATTTGTTGTCTTTGGACTTGTTGACCAGGAATTTGTTGTCTTTGAACTTGTTGGCCTGGAACTTGTTGACCTGGAATTTGCTGTCTTTGGACTTGTTGACCTGGAATTTGTTGTCTTTGGACTTGTTGTCCTGGAACTTGTTGACCTGGAACTTGTTGGCCTGGGAGTTGTTGTCTTTGGACTTGTTGACCAGGAATTTGTTGTCTTTGAACTTGTTGGCCTGGGAGTTGTCTTTGAACTTGTTGACCTGGAATTTGTTGACCTGGGACTTGTTGACCTGGGAGTTGTTGGCCTGGGAGTTGTTGTCTTTGGACTTGTTGACCAGGAATTTGTTGTCTTTGAACTTGTTGGCCTGGGAGTTGTCTTTGAACTTGTTGACCTGGAATTTGTTGACCTGGGACTTGTTGACCTGGGAGTTGTTGGCCTGGGAGTTGTTGTCTTTGGACTTGTTGACCTGGGAGTTGTTGGCCTGGGAGTTGTTGTCTTTGGACTTGTTGACCTGGGAGTTGTTGTCTTTGGACTTGTTGACCAGGAATTTGTTGTCTTTGAACTTGTTGGCCTGGAACTTGTTGACCTGGAATTTGCTGTCTTTGGACTTGTTGACCTGGAATTTGCTGTCTTTGGACTTGTTGACCTGGAATTTGTTGTCTTTGGACTTGTTGTCCTGGAACTTGTTGACCTGGAACTTGTTGGCCTGGGAGTT
The DNA here is from genome assembly GCF_900681995.1 of Plasmodium vinckei vinckei. Lineage (NCBI taxonomy): Eukaryota > Apicomplexa > Aconoidasida > Haemosporida > Plasmodiidae > Plasmodium > Plasmodium vinckei. The sequence continues at coordinate 46,477 of NC_051304.1, forward strand.
GTTGTCTTTGGACTTGTTGACCAGGAATTTGTTGTCTTTGAACTTGTTGGCCTGGGAGTTGTCTTTGAACTTGTTGACCAGGAATTTGTTGTCTTTGAACTTGTTGGCCTGGAACTTGTTGACCTGGAATTTGTTGTCTTTGGACTTGTTGACCTGGAATTTGCTGTCTTTGAACTTGTTGACCAGGAATTTGCTGTCTTTGGACTTGTTGACCTGGGACTTGTTGTCCTGGGAGTTGTTGTCTTTGGACTTGTTGACCTGGGACTTGTTGGCCTGGAATTTGTTGTCTTTGAACTTGTTGGCCTGGGACTTGTTGTCTTTGAACTTGTTGACCTGGGACTTGTTGTCTTTGGACTTGTTGGCCTGGGAGTTGTCTTTGAACTTGTTGGCCTGGAATTTGTTGTCTTTGGACTTGTTGTCCTGGAACTTGTTGGCCTGGGAGTTGTTGTCTTTGGACTTGTTGACCAGGAATTTGTTGTCTTTGAACTTGTTGGCCTGGAACTTGTTGTCTTTGAACTTGTTGACCAGGAATTTGTTGTCTTTGAACTTGTTGGCCTGGAACTTGTTGACCTGGAATTTGTTGTCTTTGAACTTGTTGACCAGGAATTTGTTGTCTTTGAACTTGTTGGCCTGGGACTTGTTGACCTGGAATTTGCTGTCTTTGGACTTGTTGACCTGGGACTTGTTGACCTGGGACTTGTTGGCCTGGAACTTGTTGACCTGGAATTTGTTGTCTTTGGACTTGTTGACCTGGAATTTGCTGTCTTTGAACTTGTTGACCAGGAATTTGCTGTCTTTGGACTTGTTGACCTGGGACTTGTTGACCTGGAATTTGCTGTCTTTGAACTTGTTGACCAGGAATTTGCTGTCTTTGGACTTGTTGACCTGGAATTTGTTGTCCTGGAGTTTGTTGTTTAACTTTTTGCTCTGGAATTTGTTGAGCTGGAGCTTGTTGGCCTGGAATTTGTTGTCTTTGAACTTGTTGTCCTGGAGTTTGTTGTCTTTGAACTTGTTGACCTGGAACTTGTTGTCCTGGAGTTTGTTGTTTAACTTTTTGCTCTGGAATTTGTTGAGCTGGAGCTTGTTGATCTTCCGTAGGTTTATTTGGAATTTTGTTGCTTGCGGCAGATTGCCCTGTTGTTTCTTTATTTAAAATTTTCCCATTTGAATGCCCTGTAACATTAGTTCCATCTTTTCTATGATTATCATCATTTGGTTTTTTCACATCAACATAATAAGTTTCTGTAATTTGAGGTATATCATCTTCAGACTCATCATTAGATGGTCTAAAATTCAATATTATAGTAGTTTTTTCTTTATAAGTTGTTTTTGTTGGATACTCCTGATTATTAGAATCTGCAACGTTTTTGTTTTCTGTATTTTTTATTCCATCATTTTCTGTATCCTTTAATTCGTATTGATGTTGTTTTTTAAAAATTGGGACATCTTCAGATTCGTCTTCGGTATCACTTGAATCTATTTCGGTAATAAAAGGGATATCATCGCCATATTTTTTGTAAAAATATTCATAAAGCGATTCATTTTCATCTTCGAAAACACCGTGATTTTTATCATAATCAGATTTTGAGTCTTCTGTCTTCGCTAAACTTGAATTACGATCATTTGTTGCTGAATCATTTTTATCAGAATAATATTGTGAATATATTTCATTAGCGTGTGTATCATCATGAATATCTTTAGATTTCTTTTCTTCAGGTAAATTATTAGTAGAATCGATTTTCTCAGATAAATATTTTCCTACTTCCTTAATTTGTGATCCATAGGAATCCATATAATTCGATAAAAGATCTTTTATTCCTGAAAATTGTATTTCACATGTATTTCTAAAAGAATCCATATTTTTTTTTACTTCTTCTAGTGCTGATCCATAAGCTTTCATATCTGATACATAATTACTAAAACTCAATAAACTATTATGAACATCTAGTAGGCCTTGATTACGTTTTTCAATAGGGGCGAGCGCTTTATTTCTTAGTTCTAAAAATTTATTTTCAGGGTTTTCATTGTCATTAATAACATTGGGATATATCTTTTTCATAAAATCTAATTTGCGTTCATTAATTCGTCCTTTAGTTTTAGGTTTTGACTTATAGAATAAATCGAGGGGATCTTGATAATATCGAATAAGCATAGTATCATTATTATTACTGTCTTGTGCCTCATCTTCAAAAATCGATGCTAATATTCTTATCCTTCGTAAATCGAATTTATTTTTTATTGCGATGTCACCATTGTGTAATGTAACAGGAATGTCCTAGAAAGGTAAAAGAAAATTATTATTTTTTATTAATACTAATCGAAATAAAGAAACACCAAATAAACAAGCAACAATACATGTATTAAATGTAAATGCCTTATTGCGTATTTTTGAGATTTTGCATTTTTATATTACATTAGTAAAATGTGCTAATATCCATATGAAAGTTAAGTTTAACACTAAAATTTTTATAGTCAATATTTTGTTAATCCCACGCTCGGATTCCATTCCCTTTTTGGCCCCCATCGGGTAAATATTAAAGATATATAAATATTATATTTTTCAAATGGTGAGATATATAATTTTAGAATTTAATAATCATTTTATATTAATTTTAAAAGGCATTCATTGCTTTATATAAAAAACGTAAATTAGTATATGCACACATAAATATGACATAAATAAATTTATTCAAATAAATTTAAACTGAATTAATGGATATATTAAATTTTGATAAACTAAACATAATATAGTATTGCATTATGTTAAGAATTTATAATTCATAAAATTATGTATAATTTCAACCGAAATACAAACACATAAAATTTATATACTAAAAATTAATGGTTAATAACTATAAGATAATATTCAATAATCAAAAGTAATTACAATGATCTTAGACAACTCGTATTATTTCTAAAAAATTTAAATTCACATATCCTAAACAATATGCATTAACACATTTAATAATAAAAGAATACCAATTATTATGAAATATGTTAATATTAAATGAATTATTTTTATTTTAATCATTAATATATTGTTTGCTTTTCATGCATAACAAATGTAATGAAAATATTAGTAATCGAAAAAAATGTTTATAAAAAAACATACATACACATTTTTATGTATTTTAAATATTTTTTTGTAAAAATATAAAATGTGTATTTTTTTAAATTTCACAACAATAAATGTGTAAAATAAAAATTATATTTATTATTATTTTAAAATAAATTTTATTACATTAGATACTTTAAATTCGTATATCTTTAATTACCAAAAATAATTTGAACCGCTTCTATGCACTAAAAAACACATCTCAATTTTGGATAATATATTTTTTTGTATTTATTTAAATTTTTTATAATACATTCTTTTTTTTGCTATAAGGATATAATATTATTTAAAATATTTTTATTGTTATATTTTTTATTTTAGTTACCTTTATAATAAAATAAGTGTGTAATTGTTCTATCACCAAAATATGGGTTTTTTATTAAATTGAATTATAGATCCATTTTTTTTCTGAGTCAAATGGCTTAATTACGACACTAACAATTAAAATAAGACCATAATATATGGATTAGTAACATGCACACCTTTAAAATACTACGTATGAACTATTTTGGTAAACATTATTATTTTTGAAAACATATATTCATAAGATAATATTTTTTTTCCAATTTATTGAATTATAACATAATAATCTAAAACTATGCATTTATGTCTTTATAAAAAAAATATCTTACACTTTCATAATAATAAAACAAAGTATTTTTTTTGTATCACCTTTTTCTTATTCACATTTTTTGTATTTTTTTATCATGTTCGACTTCCTATTGATCAATTATTTTATTTATTAATTTACTTTAATACTTAATTTTATAAGGATTAGGAAATTATAGCCAAAATAATAAACAAATTTTTATTTATAAAAAATTCACCTGATAAGTTAAAATGTGGTCCCTTTTAAAAGAATCAAAATTTGGCTAATAATGATTTTCAATATGATAAATATTTTAAATAAAAATAATACAATATTTATAAAAAATAATAATATAAGAAACAATTTTGTATAAAAAAATTGGCATTAAGTAAATCTTAAGATATACATTCAAAGAATCAAATGATTTATATAATTAAATACTTATATCAACTAAATATATAATTATAAAAGATGCAATGTAATAGTACATACATCTGTTAGCTATGAATTTAAGTATATGAAAAGCCCTAGGGAAAAATATCATATAATATTTTACACATTTTTAAACACTATTAAAAAATTCTCCAATCGAATTATTCAAATAGAAACAAGAGAATAATATTATAAATAGTATGCACATTTATAAACAATTACATGCGTACTATTATCCATATGAAAATACTAATATAAATAGTTTAATATATCCAATATTCCAAAGAATATACGATACAATAATATATTGTATGCATATTATATTTGAGCGATATGCAGAGAAAGACATACATCACACTATATAACACTCATGTAAATAATAATAGTGTGACAAAATAATAATTTTTTTTAAAAACATGGCAAATATTCGTTAATACTTACTTTAATACATTTTTTCATTCCTTTTCATGAAGGATTTAAGCATAAAATACTTAAAAGTAAATGATAAATATATTTTCATAATAGATGAATGCTTATTTGTCAAATACCAGACATTTATTATGATGCAATTATAATCTTATATTAATTGTCAATATTTGTATTTTATTTGGTTTTTAATATAAAATATAAAGCAAAACCAATAATAGAGAATATTATAGAATTTAATGAAGTCGAAAAAAAAATTAAACTGAAAAATATTCTTAGAAAATAAAATGTTGTCCATGCTTGTATTCTCAAAAATGTGTAAATTAATATTTATGTTAACCATCATCTTTATGTATATATTTTTTTTCGCTGTGTAAATGGTCCGGTATTTTATGGTTATTATTTTTAGTGGTATCTCCCTTTTCCACATTGTGCTAATTAAATAAAATTAGATACAATTTGAAGGAATTAAAAGATTTAATTTATAATTCCATGAAACTGCATAAGACAAATGAAAGCCAGCTCCATGTTTTTACACGAATAATTAGTTGAAGGTTTTTTTCATTGAACAACAATAAATATATATTATTTATACACACGTAAACAAATGACAATAAATATCCTCTGAATAATACCATAATTTTGTATAAATACGTCTTTTCTATTTTTTATGTATACCCGTCTATGAATATTATGTTAAAATTTTGATATTATTTTGAAAGAAACCAAATTCATAGTTGTATATTATTAATGCTTGTTTTTTGTAACATATTTATTATATTTGATTTCAATAAACAAACAAATACATATTTTTACGCTATTTTCAAAAAATAGTATATATAGCCATTAATTATAATATTATTCCAAACAGTTTTCAAAATACCCCAATTTTCATATATTTATATATATCTCAAAATCATCATTTGAGAACAATACTACTTTCCTATTTCGCTACTTTTTGGCTAGATTTTTTTATATTATAATTTTTTTTTTTTTTTTTGGCTATTTAAAAATTTTTGAATATATCCACAAATTTTACAACATCATCCAAATATTATTTGTTCTCCATATTCAATAAATATATTATATTTTTCCTCGGTACTTTATTTTACACCACATTAAAAGATCCTTACTTAATATGCAACATATAGTATTTATTCATTTACATATATTTTTATACCAAATAATTCTCATAAATGTTTAATTTTTTTTTTTTTCTTTCAACAATATATTTACTCTTTGGTACCCGAGTTGTCAACGTAAAGGCCCAAAGCGAAGGTATTATAAAAACTAAGACCATAGAGATTAGTTACGATGAAAATTCAAGACATTTGTACATCGATAGCATTAATAAGGAAAATTGCAATAAACAAAAATATTATATAAATGAGCAATGTAAAATAGATAATCTCGTGGAAAATTATGCTGAAAATGCGATCAGCCCATGTTTAAACGGCGACGAATGCTCTGATATATTGACATATATATATGAAAATAATGGAATACATATAGTTCAAGAAAAAGATTATTCCAAATTCCCTTTTTATGATAATTTAAGCAATGAAACAATGGAATGCAATAAAATAGTATATTTAAATAAAAATATAAAATGTGCATGCTGTATAGAAAATCGAAACAATGGTATCAAAGAAAACACAGAAGAACCAATCATAGATTTAGAAAAAATAAAAATTGACAATCTCTATAATTTCAAAGAATGCAAATGCGTATTAAATTATCAATTAAAAAAAAATGAAATTATTAACCCTAATAAATGCGATAACTTTAATTGTACAGGAGGGTTTTGTACCCTTCAATTAAATGGACAGCCTTATTGTTCTTGTTTTGAAAATTATTATTTTGATAAAAAACTTAATTCATGCATAAAACATGAAAAACAAATTCAAAAGTGTGATGATGATTCTACACCAAAAATTTTACTACATGATCCCGAAAACGATCCCCAAATTTTTGACCAGGCCAAAGATGCAGACAATTACGAATCTACTGACCAATCTGAAGATGCATTAACAAATAATGATACCAATGTTTTAACGCCAGATCATTTAAATAAAACACTACAAAATCCAAATATTCAGAATCCCCAAGAAGATAGCTTAACAGATGAAACTTCCCAATGTAAAAAAATAGACGAGGATAATGAGAATAATACAAAGGAAAACATTTGCCTTAGATTAGAATGCTTTATTGATTCAAACAAACCTGAATGCGCTTGTTTAAATAAAAATGGAAATAAAATATCAAATAATATATTCGATGTTTCAAATATATCTGTCTGTACACTTAATAATATCAATTGTGATTATGGTATATGTAATAATATATTAAATAAAAATGAACTTGGATGTATTTGTGATAAAAATTACAAATATAATTATTCATTAAAAACGTGCATCAGTTCCTCTAAAATGCATATTTTAAACTTTATAATTTTATTTATATTGTTTTTATTATCCTTTATATAATGTGAATTTCAAAAATTCCTGTATAACCATTGTTTAGCCATTTTAACATACACTAGAAGTGTGCCTTATCATCTTTTATTTCGAGATATCCGCGCAATAATATGTATGCAGTATCTTTTTAAACCCACAAGAATATCCTTACATTTATTAAATTATTTTATAAAATAGAAGAATATGCGTTTAAATACGAAATATTTATATTATATATATGTGTTATGCACCAATTTGTATGATCTTAAACAGATGGCATTTATTCCTTTAATTTGAGGAGTTGCCGTACTTATATGCGTACCAATTTTATTACAACTGTATGTATTATATATTTATAGTTTTGCAATAATTAATTTTTTTAAATAAAATATTCCTTTTTATAATGTAAAATTCGCTATATAAATAGGAGAACATAAAGTTCCTAATGAGTGTCGAATTCGCGAATTTTACAAACATGAAATGGAATGCATATCATTAGAAACTAATATTTTCAATAATTGAAATATCAAATTTTGTTTTATCAAGTATTCCAATGGACAGTACAATACAGGTCATTGAATATACTCACACGTTCCTTTACATATATAATTAGCAATTTAATAATTGGTGAGTAATTCAAGCATATAACCGTATGCTATTATTTTTATTGTTATATGAAATAATATTTCTTGTAAGCCATTTTAATACTTTTAACAAGTACTGTTATGACAAATTAAAATCATAACAAAACCAAAAATTTTTAGCATACGTTTTTTTAAGTATTACATTAATGTGTTCCTTAATATTAACTTGTATGCACTGAGTATTGTATTTTCGAATTCAGTTGTTATATCAATATATTTATGTTATATTCCTTTTTGTTCGATGCTTAACATTTTTTTTATTTAATGTGTGTGGATAAAAATAATGAATCATAATCGTTCTGGAATATCTTTCACACGAATTTCTGCATTATGCATATTGATTTATAATAATTAAAAATCGCTGAAAACACAAAAATACAGAAGAAACAACTATTTTTTCCTTCACATTAATGTATTGAATAAAATTGCCAAATTGTCTTTGCTATATTTCTTTATTACTTTTTAAATACTGAATTACTCAATTTAAAATCATTAAATGCCAATTAAAAAACATAATAACATGAGACAAAGATAATTTTCTTTTTATATACAAAATTTAATTGCAAAATAAAATAAATCATTCTCGAATTTGGTGCCCCTTTATTATTATTTATTTTTAATGTATTTTTTGTAATAAAATATATTATAGCTATAATTTGTTAATGTTAATCCAATAAAAATACAAACAACCACACACCGTTTTGTAGCCATTGGTTATATGCAAATATTTGTATTACTAAAAAAATATATAGTTCCTAAATAATCCTTTCAAAAACAAGTAATTTGAGTTTATAATATAGCCGCCAAAACGAGTTAAACTATATGCCATTATAAAATAAATAAGTTAGTATATATTTATTTTATATTTCATGTAGAAATTGATATTACATATATATAATTAATTGATAAATCCATCCCACACCAAAGTATTTTTAAATTAACAAATTGATAATTTAATCAAAAGAAAAAAATATAATCAATTTATTAAGGAGAGCAAGCTATTTTTTTTAATAACAATCCATTTATAATTTTCCTTTTAATTTATTCAATAATTAAATATAATTTGTATTTTTTTATATAACCTCAATAAAATATATTTTTGAAAATTATTTTATTAAGGGGGGCTCTCTTTTTTCGTTGTTCGCTTTTCCATAATAACATAATATTTTAGATAAAAATTGTATAATTTTTTATTTATATCGCAAAGTGCATAAGTAAAGCTTATGTGGTATTTTTTTGTTATGATAGCATGATGCTTGAAATTATAATAATGTAGCCTTTATTAAACATTTGAATAGAACGCACATTTTTACATATCAACTTATGTATATAAAAAATATAAATATATGTTATTTATATAACGAACATAATGTATAGTTATAGTTACATAAATAGCTTATTTATAAATATTTTTTAAACTACTTTTTTTGTTCAATCTTTAAAAAAAGCAAACAAAAAACGTTTATTATTTAATTAACTCCTTATATTACTATAAATTATTTATTTTGGCATATTACATCTTTTTTATTATATTATATATTTTACCTTATGTTTTTTTGGTAAATTGTAAAATCTTGTACATCAATTTTTATGAATAAGTATAATATATAACAGTAATAAAATGAGTTATACTGATGAAAATCGAAAATCAGAAGATCATGATCATAAGAATGACGGTAATTCATAATAAAATATAAGAACATATATAAATACATAATTATATTAAAATTCATATACATGATTGAGAAAATATGAAAAAGAAACCATATGAATATACGTTGTAAAATTAAATTTATTATATTTATGTTATATATTATTATGCATTTGTATTCTATAAGTACATTGGGCATATCAACCATTAATAAGTAAATCCTACATCATCAAATATATGAAATGATGCTATTATATACTGAAAATAATAAATGTCGATACCTTCACTTATTATATTCGGTTTCATAGAATAATGTCAATGAAATTAGTACATATAAATATATACATATACTCCGCAACATATGTATAGTTGATTGCACAAAATAATACATATGATATATACTCTTTATATGCCTATTTATTTCTTTAATGTTAAAATATCATTGCTTTAAATAGTTATGACCCAAAAAATCATAACAATTGAAAACCAATATATATGTGTATGTGAATTTTTAATGCTATGCATGGTTTTATTATTATAGAATATTATTTTTTATATTTCTCGTTATTAACTTATATACAGGATCAACATTGTATGTATCAAATTTAAGCTCAAAAATAACAACCGAAAAACTACAAGATATATTTGAAAAATATGGAACTATAGAAAAATGTTACGTTATTAGTAACCCAATTACTAAGTAAAAACCAAACGCACAAAAACATGCTTTATTGTGAACTTAATTGCTATGAATTAGTTGTTTCATAATTTTTTTTGCAAATATATAAGAGCACACATTTTTTTTATCATATTACAGAGAGTCGAGGAATTTTGGGTTTGTTACATTTACTTCATCTGATGATGCAGAAAATGCTATGAATAAAGCAAATAAAATGGATATAGAAGGTTATTGACAAATTCAAAAAAAGCAAAAAAATATTTATATGCATGTTTGCGTAGTGATATATATTATGTGAATGCACAAAATTAATGTAATTGTTTTTGTAACTTGACTCTACACTAATCATTGCTTAAACATAATCAGAATAAGAGTTGCAATAAAATACTCTAATACAAGTTTCAAATAAAATTATACACAAAAAATACTATTTACTACTATCACATATATACGTATCACTGTAAAATACATAATATAAATAAATAGTTATAAAAATTTGTAGACTTTGAAATAGTGCAAATCGAATACATAACTAAATATTTTATGCATTACATATATGTTAACAAATATCCATATGTTCAGTTTTTTGGATGCGTTTTTATAAATACCAAAACATCATTTAGAACAAAATTAAATAAATATCTTGCCTCCATTTTTTTAATAATAGGAAGAGTTATTAACGTGGAAATAGCCAAAAGAAATGAGCCACATGAACCAACTCCTGGAGAATACAAAGGAGTACAAAGTAAGTATTTGTTGCAATATATCTTACTAAAAATACATTTTATATTGCTTATTTTTTTGTGTTTTATTTGGAGGCAATACTATATTAATACATAAATATATTATATTTTTTTCATTGCATAACCTAAATATAGATACGATGAAGAGGTATCCAATGAGACATGATTATCATGGAAGGAGATATGATCCACATTTTGACAGAAGAAAATATGATTCAAGAAGGTAAATTAAACATATATATATTCATTTTATCAAAAAAAAATTATAACTTATTAGTATGATTTCCTTATCTGGATAATTATATAAAATATTAGTTTCTTGTAATATCATATGATGCTACACCTTTCCCACTTTAACAAATTATATAATTTGAATTATGTATATATAAATGCATCCTTTATACATATTAATGTATTTCTTTCGTTTTTTCTAGGCCTAACCCCTATAATCGAGATTATGGAAAAGGCTACGGTTACAGAAATAGTTCCTTTAGGCATTATGACAAACATGGTAGAAGTTCTTATGATCATAGACATTATGATCGACGATCTATAGATAATAAATATCATAAAAAAGGCGATTATTATAAAAGACGTTCAAAAAGTAGTGATGGTGAAAAGCGATATCCAAGAGATGATAGTAGAAGAAGAAAAAGATATGATAGAGCTAGAAAATCCACAAGTGTATCAGGCAGTGAAAGACGACGTTATCGAGACTCTTCCATGGATAGGTAAAGTTGCATATCATAATGTATTCTCTAAATAATACATTCCTTTTCTTCCTCAATCAAGTGCCAAATAACTATTAATCATCGATACAATTATAGCTGTTATAACTTTTATAATCCTTATTATTACATGTTTTTCCCCTTTTTAGGAGTTCATTCCAAAGACGAAAATAGACATTTTAACTTATGTTAAATGAAAATCCTTTTAACATTTGAAATATTATATATGGAGTTCTATATTTTTTATTATTTAAACTTAAACAATTTTCCGTTTTTTCAAATAAAAAACAAAATAAATTATTATATAAAATTAAAAAATTAGCATTTGAATATATTCATAAAAATATAACATTTTAAAATTATAATGCACTTATAAATATTTACACATTTATAAACTCACAAAAAATATATTTAAAAAGTTAAAAAAAATTTTAATTAAAAAAATAATTATTATTATATTATGTAATAATATAATGACAGAAATAAAATATCAATAGTCATCATACAGCAACGATAATTCATACATATTTCTGCACATTTTATTATCAGTTATTGTAACAGAGAATGGCAAATTTTATAAAACATCTATGAAATAAATAAATACTATACCGTATTCATTTTTTTTTTAAATATAAACGATATATCTTGCATTTGGGTTAGTTTACATATATCCATCGTCATATCTCCATCTTTTTAACAATTTATTGTAACTGCAAAAAAAATAAGGCCAAAATAATTCAAAATAAATAATACTCATAAAAATATGAAGCAAAAAAAACATTTCTAAAAATTTCATTCCACAATGTATTTAACAAAATATACATATGAATATCTTCATCAATAATGCTCATTAAAAAAATATATGCCGAAACATAAAAATATAAACAAAATAATCATTAATGTAAAAAAGGTCTAAAATAAAAAAACTCACAAAATACTTCATATTTCATAATGAACATACAAATAAATAAACAACCAAATGAATGAACAGATGAAAGGCATGTATTTTTATTTTATATCCAATTTGTTAAAAAATTTTACTTGAACATCTTTACAGGCAATCCCGCTTTTTGCCTACAATAATTTTCACACATTTGCAGCCACATCATTAATTCAGTCCTGGTATTTGCCCTATAAAAATATAAAATGTATGTTTATATAAAAGCAATTTTAATTAAAAAACTATGAATTATTCTATTTTAAATCCCAATAGTATTGATTATAATTTATAAAAATATGATATTCTCAAACTCTACGATGATAAAAAAAAATATGTTCACATGCATAAAATAAAACACAACAAAATAGATAAATAAATAAGTAAAGGCTGCAGTATTCCTAATTCAAGTTATTAGCAGACACAAAAAACACAGTGTAAAAATGAATATGTAATTCTTCTACATATATATTCTTTACCTTATTGGATGGATTTGAGAAAATTCAGCGAAACAATTTTTTCCCTTTCCTCGTATACACTGTTCTGGGAAATTTGAATAAAACGAAGTAACATGCTCTTTTTCACTCTCTAAAAAATTTTCATTTAAATATGCAGCATATACCCAAAACAAAAACCATTGACAATGGCAAGGGTGCTTAACATTATTTGAATTTAAGCTTTCGTCAAATAAATAAAAGTTTTCTTTTTTTATTTTTTCAATATCACTTTCATCTTCCCTATTATATTCTTTATTATTCATTTCGCTATTTAATTGATGATTTCCCACAATCTTATTATTTTCAATGATATTTTTTGTATTTGTCAATAAATTGTGTTGTGATGTGAAATTTTTTTCTCTTTTGTTATTATCATCTTCGGAATATTGATTTCCATATAATTTTTTTTTGGTATTATCATGTTTTTCAAATATATTAAAAGACAGTTGATTGCCCATCACGCTTGAATATGTATTTATTATTTGGTTTTTAATTAAGCCGAAAAAACACTTATTTATAAAACATTATAATTTGAATAGTTTCCCATATACTTAAAAAATAATATAATGTATAACATATTCAACCCTATTCACCATAATGGCTGCTAGTACTTATATAAAGATATATACGGGTATGCGATACAAATTCAATAGTCTATCTTCCTTTCAGCACTTTTCCGTTCTCTTAAATTCCCTTTTCTTTTCATCAGTATTTTAAATGTTAGCATTATACTTTTCCTTTTTTATTGCTTTGCTTGTTCCCTTCCTTTATTATGCAATTCTCATTATCAATTTTGTGTATTTATTTTACTACATAAGATTTGCTATTATATTTTTACAACAATAAAAAAAATTAGAAATTGAAATAAGAAAAACATAAATTATATAAATTTATTTTATTGATTTTTTATTACTCATAATTTCACAAAAAATATTAATTCTTCATAATTTGTCCTTTCTTTTGCTTATTAATACATATGTGTGAATTATATGCATAATTTAAATCGTAAAAAAAAATATATATATTAATTTTTTACATAATGTGCTATTTAAAAAAAAGTTACACCTGTTTATTGTAGTTTTATTTACTATAGAATATAATCACATTGGAGAAAGATATAAAATAGCATACCACAATTTTTTACAAATGACGAAATTCCAGAATATTAATATTTAACTTTTTTTTGTAAAAAAAGTGAGAAAAATAAAGAACTAAAAATTGCAAGTTTATATTTCCTCATAGAATTATTACCACTTAAAAAACAAAAAAAACATATATACACAACGAAACAGCCATATATATTAGCACATCACAACTTTATAGGAAACATACACAGATAAAACATATATATAGATATCTATTATTGATTTGCGTATGGAAATATATAACCAATCTATATTGCAGAACGTAAACTTATAAAAATGACTGATTATTTGACATAATAAAAGTAATATTATTGAATGATGGAAAGGGATAGCTAATGGAAATATTTATTTAAACTGCATTTTGCCTCCATATCAGCATATTAGCATGTTATTATATTAAATAAATTATCAGATTAACACGTTGATATATTAGTAGCTTATATGATTCATATACTCTTTAATTGTTTTGCTCTTTCTGATATTCTTTACACACACAAAAAAGCATAATGCCTTATTCAAAAAATGACATGCATAAACCCGTTGTTATTATTTTTATCATATTTTTATTTTTCACACAATTTGTTATAATTACATGTAATAAAAATAACATATTGAGGGATCCCCATTTTCTGAAGTGTAAAAAAGCATTGCATCTGCAAACAAAAGATAAAAGGAAAACAACAACATACTCCGCTTTTATATACCCATATAATAAACTTTACATAAAAAGCAATGAAAAGGTGCATAAATTAAATGATGATCTTAAAAACATAATCTTATTATTTGGAAGGATAGCTGAACCATACTATCCTCATACAATAGAGCAGTTTAATGATTTTAAAGAGCCATACAGCAAGTATATATATACGGATAATATATATAATTCAACAAAATGGACAAATGTTTTTAAGGATAATGAAAAGATTAATAAAAAACAGTTTTATCAAAAAATATGTCAACTTAAATTTAAATGGCCAATTAATGAAGATGAAAATATCACAGAGCATGATTTTTACAACTTAGTAATAGAAAGATGCTTAAATAATATTAACATAATACGAAATAATATACACAACTTAAAAACGCTTTTTACGCAAATTTTACAAAAAAAACAAATATATAATGAAACTAATGCATCTATAGATAATAATGAAAAAGATACATATATCGAAAAAGAAAAATTTTCACGTGCTCAAGATTTATACAACCAATTGGAAAAGGAATTATTTACAAGTTCTACAACAGATGAAGAAGATATCTCATCATCAGAAAAAAATATGCAAATACAAAATGATGTGAAAATGAAAATGATGGAAGAATTATATAAATTTAATCTAAGTGACATGTTTAAACAGCATAATAGATCCTATACTAGGTTATTAGTTAATGAGTTGTTTACTAGAGAATATCCATCAAAAAGAATAACAGATATGTTTTTATATTTAATTTTTCAAAAAGATGTAGAAGGATTTTCTTTTGAAGAATTTCTAATGCATCTAAATATATTAGGAAAGAAAATGCTACTATATAACTGCAACCATGATTCAAATATATATTTTGATCGTTTTTTTTTCTTAATGAAAAATGAAATTAAAAAAAAGCCAAATCATATTAAAAAAAAAACACAGATCCCTTTTTCAGATTCGAAAATTATAAAGACAAAAAAGGATTATACTATTAATAAAAACTCATATTGTGATACCAAAAATCAAATAAAAATTACAAAAAATAAACCTAATCATAATATTATATCACAAACAGGAGTGAAAAAAAAAATAAAACCACACCAAAATATCACAAATCAAGTATTAGAAAATGATCAAATGCAAAATATAAATAACCAGTCAAGTTTTTTACTACCACAAAATTTAGACAATCAAATAGATGCTGATCACAATGGAAGAACAGAGAATAGCATTCAGACAAGCACACAAATCGGAAAGAATTGTTTAAAGAGTAAACTAATGTTTACAGTTAATTATATTTTAAATGCGATCAAAAATATTTTTTAAAAAATATTTTTAATACTATTACACACCATTAAGCTAACATGTTATTACTCATTTTAAATTTATGTGCTTCTATTTAAAAAATTTATATTTGTGTTTAATGAAAAATAATATCATTTGTACAAATAATATCCTATTAAAGCAGTTATGACCTTATCTATCAAAAGCACGAAAAATTGCATTTTATTGTATTCCCTCTTAAATGCAATGAAGAAATTTCCATTTTTTTTTGTATTAATTATTCCCTTAGTATAAACGCTAAGAAATTTAAATGCTTTTATTTTTTCTTACATTTAGTCTTCTTTTATTGTCAGTTTTTTTATTAATATTTATGTGAGCATTCACATAATTTGCACATATTATGTAATATATATGTAACTAATATTGTATATTTGTTTACCATATTTTTTATTCTTTAAAATATTTTATAAAAATATATACACACTTATTCCCTACATTGCACATGTCATTTACAAATATATCACTATATCAAGTATGTAATTTTTGTTTATATATTTTTTTTCCTATATATCCTCTGAGTATTTAAATGTTTTATTATAAAATTGTATATTTATTACGATTTTCGTCTTTATTTTTATGTTTATAAAGTTGAATAAATCAAAGATAAAAACTTATAAAACAAACAATGAGATATATAAAATTAGAGCTTTAAATAAATTTTATTATTATCAGAGTATAGACCCTTTTACACAAAAATTATAAATTTCCCTCGTACACATTTTTTTATTTCAAAGCATTGTTGTCGTCATTACAAATGTTATTATAGTTAATTTATTATTATTTGGTTTTGTTTTATTTTTTGGTATGAGTCAATCCACCATCTTTCATAGAGTGAAACTTAAACTTAAGACCCTTATTTATCTATTTATTATTCCTTAATGTATTTTTTTTGTTGCAATAAGGTATTACACAGACACACGTATTAATTGCAATGATTTTATTATGTTTTTTTAATCTGTTTACCGATAATATAATAATATATGCTTTATGTAAAATTCTCATATAATTGCATGTAATTTTTTTCACTCTTTAAATAATTAAGTAAGAAAATAAATTAGGTACAAAAATTTCATAATCCTTATTTTTCTTATATATTATGTTTGCGAGCACTGACATTACATATAAATATATAAGCCTTCTTGTAAATTCGTTTCCTTAGCTAATTTTCCACCCTGCTTATATATTTATTATTATTTATTATTTTTTTAGTGCATATTATATTTTTACTACTATTGCTAAGCCCTATTTACATGCTATCATATTTATTTATATATTTTTTATGTGTTTTTTACACCTTTTGCATCATTTTTTTAATGTATATAAATACATTTACATTCATATGATTTTTTACAAATATAATCCCAAATTATATTTATTCCTTCGTCCCTTTTTTATTTATATTTGTATCTATATAATCGCATATTTTCTCTGTTAATAATCTTTATATGTGTGTTATGCTTGCATATATATTATTTCTAATGAACCATTTCAAATATGCACATACGTATTCCCTCGCTTATTTTGTGTGATTATATAGCAATTTTATTTTTTATTTAAAAATACTACATGTTAAAAAAAAGCCACAAAAATGTTCGGTAAGTTCATTTCCCAAACATATGACAAAGTAAAAAATAATGCTGACAAAGTCAGGTTACATGTAAGTATTCAAGCAATAAAAGCGAAAGAAATTTTTGGATCTGCAAAGCCAAATACTGTTGATGACCTCGAAGTATTATTAAACTTAGAACTTCAACAAATCGACTCCGCAGAAACGCTAGTAGAAACATATAAAAAATGGATATACAATTTATCCCAATCTGAGGAAAGTGGCTGCATAAGATACTATAAAAATGTTAATAGGAATAATGAAAAAAATTTATTAGATGGAATAAAACAAAATATTAATCGCTCATTTAATAGCAATAGTTCCTTTGAAATAAAAAAAAATAAAGATTTATCTATAACAGCACCTATCATAAACTTTGGTTCACTAAATAGTTACAAAAGCAATAGTAGCGAACAAATTAATACACATGATAACAATCTTAATATAGGGCAAGTAGAAGGATCATTGTGCGAAAAAAAATATAGTATCGACAATTCAAATATTTCATCAAATTCATTACGTGATAATTTTAATACTACTGCCAGTATTAGTGATACTACAAATAATAAAAATGATAATGACAGTAGTAATAATAAAACATTAAATACTTTCCAAGATGATATTCCTTTAAAAAAAAAGGATTCATTTGAAGAAAAAAGAAAGCAAGATCAAATTGACACAAAACAGCAATACGAAAACAAAAATAATATTAGATCGAACCACTTAAATACTGAATCAATCCCTAGCAATATATATCATGATTACTATGGATATAGCTTCAAAGAAATTTTTTTAAAAAGTAATATATTGGAAAAATCTATTAGTTTAATAATAGAAAAAAGACAAATACGATTATCATTAGTTGGGCCAATAGAAAAAGACGATATAGATAACCCACGTACTACTATATTAAATATGTTTAAACATTGCTTAATGGGAAATGAAAAATTGCATAAAAATATTTTATTCATTATATTAACAACAGATCAACTGTTTGATAATCATAAAGAAATATTTTTAGAACTTTTTAGTATACTTAAATATGATTATAAAGATGTATACTTATCTAATATAAGAAAATTAGTATCATCTGAAATTGTTTCACTAAAAAATAAAATTCAATCCTATGATAATGAATATTCGATTCCTAATAAACTATCAAACATAATTAATAATACCCCCCAAATAAGTGCATCTTATATTGATTTAGATAAATGTGCAAAATATTTATATTCAACTGAAAGTTTTGAAAGTTTATCAAATGAACTAGTTTTTGACGATAATAAAAAAACTCAAAACATACAAGAAAATTTACTACATCAAGATTCTGCATCTAGCCAAGAAACACATATAGACAAAGAAAATATACATCCCGTTGCGCACACCAAACCAAAAGATCAAATACCACATTCACTAGAGCAAGACAAGACCAACTCCAATACCATAACAGAAGAAAATATTGTTCAAAAAGAAAGTACAGACAAAGAAGAAGGGTATGTTAACACAAAATATGAAAAATCAGAGGAATATACATACAAAACATTAGACTCTTTGTCTGAGGAAAGGGAAATGATCGAAATTAATAAAATACAACAAATAAAAATTTTAGCATCTTCTAAATTATTAGAATTACACAAAACAATCGAAAATATATTACTCTTATCAACTAAAAATCGAGAAAAACGAAAAGACGATATTAAAATTAAATTAGAAGAATTAAAAAAAATTATGAATGTTTGTAAAAAAGATTGTGAAGTAATTCTTAACGAAACTGAAGATTCAAAATTACATTTAGAAAATATATATGTCAAAGAATTAAATGTAAGAAATGATCATATTAAAAAAACCCAAGAAAGTATAAATAAAATCGAAAATGATATAGATGAATTGACAATAAAAAAAAATGAAATATACAAAGAATATCAAATTATATGTAAAGAAATTAATATGAAAAATAAAGAATTATCTGAACAAATGTCAATATTATCTTTATATAAAAAAGAATTAAATGACACAGAACACAACTATTTAAATAAGTTATCCAATACTAATAAATCAAAACATATGAATCAAGAAAGAAAATTGTATATATCTAACTTAGATATTATATCCGATGAAATATTAAAAGAATATGAAACTTCAGATCATTTAGATACAGAAAATTTATCCTCAAAATCAAACAAAATTAAAATACCTATTATGCGTGGAGTTACAAAGCATCTAAATTATTTAAAAGACAAATTGTTTCTTTTAGATTTATTGTTAAAATTTTATCGCAATAAAATTAATGAACAATTAAAAAATAAAAAAAACTCAGCCATATTATTTTCAGAAAATAAAGATACTATTGATAATGACCAAAATAATGATTGGAGTAAAAAAGAAAGCATAGGAAGTGATAATATTCAAAATACCAATAACGCCGAAGAAAATAAACCGGCGTTTGGTTCTCCTTTACATTATGATGAATACGAGAGAAAAAAAAAAATGATCAAATATAAAAATTGTTATTTTAAAGTTATTGAACAAATTAGTAAAATATGGATTACTATACAAGAATTTTATGATTTAAATAAAGAACAAATTGACCAACAACAAGACGAATTAAAACAATCGGCCCATTTTATTTATAAACAAACTGATGAAATATATAATTCTATCAAAATATTTATAACAGAAAATAGTTCCCTTATGTCATCTATTTCGTGAACAAGAGAACATATGTATATATATTACTGTATATATTTTTCATTTCCCCTTCTCTATAAATATTCCCATTATAGCTATTATTTTATATTGGGCAATTATTTATCGTGTTAATTTTTCTTTTTTTATATTATACACACCTTTCAGATCACCTATAGGTGCTTTTTCTTTTTTCTTTTTTTTGTAAATAATATTTACACTACATTTTCCGTAACCCTTATTTTTAGTTTAACGCAAAAATTGTTTTATCTAAATTTCTATGTAGAATGATAGAGCATTTGGAGTTAATAAAATAATGTGTTTTATTTTTATGATCAATGAAAATAAAAAACATTAAAAAATCCTGTATAATAAACTTCCTTTTAAAATTAAAATTATTCACTATATCCCGTCCTAAAACAAGCTAATTATATTTTTTAACATGAAAACATTCTTATATTACTTATGCATATACATATCTATACATGTATTTTAATTACTCACTATCCAGTGTATGCGCAATTGTGTAACGCATATATACACACACGAATATAAAAATATATACATTTTTTAACATTTTGATTTGCCCAACTTTTTACACCTCAAGTTTCCATTTCATTTGCAAAATATATTAATTTTCATAAAAATAAGGGAAAACAAATAATAATAAATTAACGTTTATTTATAAGAAAAAAATAATAATAATACACATAAATAAAATATGAAAATATATAAAAAATATATTTTTTTTTGTTTATTTTTTTACTTATCTTTTTATTGTGATCTGTTATTCCTTTTTCTTATTCGTGTTAAAAACATGCATAATATATAACATATAAAAAGTAAAATAACGTAATGAATATAACATCAAAAAGCCAATGAGAGATTGCTATAAAAAAGAGGAATAAATAAATATAATAAAAATAGTTTTTTTTCTCACCACGTGCCACATAATTGAAAATACTGAGAGTTTACACAATATTTACACTTAATTTCATATGCATAAAAAAAAATAATAAAAATATACTGAAATAATAAATATGCTTCAAATGGCATTTTAATACGTTGAAAAGGGTACACCATTTATAATATGAAAAAGACGAACAAAACAGGAAATTCATCTTTAAAAAATAATAATGATAATAACGATTTAAATAAATGCCCCAATTATTTTAATATAAATAAAATTAAAGAATTATATAATTTCCAAAATGACCATGACTATGAAAAGATTTTTAATGTCTCCGAAAAAAACACACTTGGGACAAGAAAAAGAAATAAAATCAGCGAAGGAAATGATATATCATTATCAAAAAATGGGAATAATATAACAATCCAAAATAAAAAAATCGATGATGTTACAAAATCTGCTCGAATTACCAAAGGAAATCGAACAAATTCATCTGAAAACATTCCAAATGGATTTCCTCACTCTAATGAATTACAAGCATCTATGTCACAACAGGTATTTACTAATTTCAACTTCCCACAAATTAAAAAAAGCCAAAGTAGCAAGGAAAATAATTCACAAACAGTTCATAAAAATAAAAAAATTAAACTAAACAATGCTTATGATGAATCATACTTTTTTAATAATTCGTTGGATAAGACACCAACGAAAAATATGACCAATAATAATATTGATACACATGATCAAATTTATATAAAAAGAACCAGTAAAAAAAATATCCAAAGAAATAAAAATAATGACTCAGCTACTACTCCTAACAATATATTAAACAAATATGATTTCATTCGATATATATGCTCTCCAACTAAAATTGCATCCAATGATAACAATGAACAAAATAAATGTAATATATCGAATAAACAAAAAGATGTAACTGATTTACAAAAAATACAATATTGTAATAAAAACCGTAAAATAGCGCACACTGAAATTATCACTAACTCTGATTCTAATGTTCAAATCACTAATAATAATAATAAAAACCCATCTTATTATATTCAAACTGAAAACAATATGCCAAATAAATTACCAGATTCAGAAACGCGCTATAATAAATATAAAAAACATATGCCTATAGATTTGACTATTGATATTCCAAAACAATCACCCGACGAAATTAACACAGATATAGAATCCAAAACACCTACAAAAAAATATAGCAATACAGACCAAGATAATTTTCAGGATAGTAACAAGAGAACACCGATAGATCTAAACAGTGCGGAATCCATAAAAAGACTAAAAAAAAACTTTTTTATAAACAATAAAAAATTTTTCATAAATGATTTCAAAATAGATGATATAAAGGATAAAGCTAAAAATGTTGAACACCCACAACCTACTCATGATTGTAATATTACAGAAGGAATTAATTATAAAAGTGAAAATTTTAAATATGTTGGAAAAGAAGATAATTCAAATTTTTATAATAATATAACTAATTCAAACGACAATAATGAACAAAATTGTGATGACGATAGTCATGATGAACAATATTATTTTGGTTATGATAACAAATTTAAACAAAACAAGAAAAAAAGTTATAATATTTCAAAATCTTTATATAGCTATTTAGATCTTTCCTATAATTGTTCTAAAGATGAAATTAAAAAAGCTTATAAGGATAAAATAAAAATTCACCATCCTGACAAAGGAGGGGATATTAAACAATTCTTAGAAATAAAATTATCATATGATATTTTAATTGATGAAAAAAAAAGGAAAGCGTATGATAAATATGGAAATACTATGCTTGAATTGTTGATGAGTGAAAACTTTAACGATTATAATATATCATCAGATGAAAAAAATTGTGAGACAGAAAAAGATGATGAAGAAAATGAAGAAAATGGAGAAGATGCCGATGATGAATCTTTAAGAATATACGATTTATTTGTACAAAAATATAATAATGTTTCATATCTTCATAATCGAGGAAGTCTAAAAATTAATAGCAATCAATATAATCAGTTTCAAAAATTAGTTTATCATTTTTTCAATAATCAGCAAAATTGCATATTTAAAAATATATTTTATATATATCCTATTTATTCTAAAAATATGCCACCATTTAGTAAAAGCGACGCATATAATAGTACCAATAAAAAAAAGAAAAAAATATATACTAATATAAATGATAGTCGAAATTCTACAAATAGTTTCAATCAAATCCATGCTGAATATGATAATGATTATGGAAGTATAAACAAATCCGATGAACATATCGAAGATAATAGTAAAGACGATTATACCCAATCAAATGATAGTTTATTCGAAAGCTCATCGTATTCAGATATAGGAAAAGAAATTACGATTAATGATATAATAAAGAAAAAAAAACGTATTAACATATTTGAAGAATTAACCACACAGTTTAATAAATTTTATAATGAAACTATTATTCAAAAAACAAATAATTCTGAACAATTTCTAAATACCTCTCAAAACTCCCATCATAAAATACCACCCGACTATACAAATAAACCTTTTGAAACACAAAACAATGATGCTACCACTTTTGTGAAAGACAATATATCAAAAGCTGTAAATGATACACACAGCCCTAACGATGGTTATGAAGATAAATACAACTTTTTTAAAGATATACAAATTTCTCCTATTAAGCATAAAGTTATTAACGAAAGCACTGACAAGGATGTTGACTGTTTTTATAAATGGTTTGATTTTTTTTTTAAAAATGATAATACATCCCCACAAAGAAATATATACGCAAATCAAACCTCTTTATCCTCGAAAAATCAGCCAAATAAAACAAAAGATTTTAACTCACAAAAAGAAGCTATAATATTTCAAAATAACAATTCATCCAATTTGAACAACACTCATATAAATAAGCCTACTGAATATACCCCTTCGAAAAGTAACCCTAATATGTTCCAATTTTTTAGTCAAAATAATCAATTTTCCCCAAATGCTTACAAATATGAATACCCTTATAATTATTCATATAGTATTAATAAATGTGATAATACCAAATGTTCAAATTCGAATAAAGAAAATATAAATCCATATTCTTATCATAATAATTCACCAATAAATTCAAACTATCAATATATATCTGATTACAAAAGCGAAAATTTACAAAAACCAGTTTTTTATAGTAATCCTTGTTACAATAATATGTATCAAAATGTGTCATCACCTAATTTATATACTCCAATAAAAATCAGTGATAAAAAAAACAAACAAAATTCTGATAATATTCCCATTACATATAGCTATGATAAAAAGAAAGATGACGTATTGATAAACATTGAAGAAAAATATGGTTTCAATTTACTCAAAAAAAATGAACAAAAGATTAAAGACATGACATATGATTTTAATTATATTTATATAGGACATAATGTTAAGAAAAAAAAAAGATTTCTTCTATTTATAAAAGAAGAAAGTATAAAAAATTTTCTAAAAATCAAATTATTAATTCATAAAATAAAAAACAAATCAAATTTAAAACACATATCACTATTTCAAAAAGAAATTGATAAAATCATTAAAAATATAGAATACATATTATTATTTGTAACATGTAAAGATGAACTAATACCTTTAACCGATTTCTACTTGTTGGATAAAAATGTATATTCAAAGGAGCACTATTGTATACCTTTACACATAAAAAAAAATAGCATAGTATTAAGGCCAGCTTACTTTCATTTAAAATGGGTTATATATACTTTACAATCATTTATCCTTTTTAATTTGTTTTTTCAAAGAATTAATAAATATATGTGCTCTTTTCCATTTTTTAATTATAAATATAACTATTTTAAAAATTTTATCATTTCCGAGCAACAAACAGATCAAGATAATATTTCAAATACATACATTTTCTTTCATAATCATATTATCAAAAATAAACATAAATATATCAAATATTTCCCACACAAACTAAGTCTATATCTTAAAAAATTGGAACCTATAACTCCATCAAATGCAAAACATATACAAATTAATTTATCTCCCCTTTTTGTCTTGACGCCTTATAAAAATTTCGATCTAACCGAGTATTGAGGCGACAAAAAGAATTAAGACATACATTATAAAAACCAAAATAAATATGACAAAGAATAACTCATATGCATGCTAGCATCATTAAAAATATTCGAATTATTTATTCGCTGAACTTATCTTTTAAACCGAGTATCAGCTTTTGTATATTTTATGCAAAAAATAGAATAAGTAATAACATATGTTGTCCTAATATAGTAGGCCACTATTTACAACTCACTTAGCAAATAGAAACAATAATACATGTTCCCTATAGTATGATCCATACTAAATATTAATAATTCATTAACATAGTATATACTATTGTTGTCGCTTTTTTATAATTTTATTTGTTTTACATGTAGTAAAATATGTACCTTTAGTTAATATTGTTTCTAACAATTTTTTTAAACTTTTTATTATTCTCTTTTTCTCTATATATTTTTATGCACCTGTTTATTAACAACATTGTTTATGTAGATTTATCATATTTTATTATCTCCTAATATATGTTATACTGTAAATTTACTTGTATCCCCACGTTTGTAATCGATACATTGTATTTTTATGCTTTCCATATGTATAAATATATGCATACATATATATAACCGAAAAACCCAGAACTTTCATTTTTATATCTTTTTTTAATTTGAAATTCTTAGATATTTCTTTCCGATTCCATAAATATTAATATATGTATATTCCAATTACTCTCATGTATTTTTATGGATACAAAATAAAAAACTTCAATATGGATTTTTCATTATTTTTAGTACTTCAACCTTACTAAAATAAAATGAAAAAAGATACACCAAATTTGTACACATTTTATAATTATTATGATATTGAAATTTATTCTTTTATATATATTAGTGTGATATTTTTCTTATATGCATAGAACTATTGATCATGTAACTTAATTATAAATAATTTATTTTATATTATTATTTATTTTATATGTAATATATTTCAATAATAAACAAAAGGGAATATACTATATTATATAGCATTTGTTTAAAGTTAAATTTATATAAAAAACAAAATTGGCAACACGTATTTTCACCATATGCAGAAGATATGAATATGCATTCAATTAATAAAAATAAAATTAAAAAAATATTAATAATAGACTAAATATGTTTTCTTCACATATTTATATTTTCATACAAATATAGCATATAAGAATACCCATCAATTGCAGAATAATAATATAAACAAAAATTAAAGAAAAAAATATATAATACATACGCTGCAAAAAATATATAACAAATATTATATAAAATAAAAACAATTAATAAACAAAAATATATATAGTCGTAAAATTAATAATTAAAAAAAATAAATATAATATAACAATTAATGTTATAACATAAAATCACCAAAAGTATAAATATAGAATAACATATTAATGCATTAGTACAACAAATATGCAAAAAACGCGCATATATATACATGCCCCATATTTGATCATAGGAAATTTTTAAACAAAATAAATAAATCTTCAAAAAATTATTATAAATATATAATGAAAATATAACTAATTCTTTATTTTTGTATATAAAAATATAAAATTAAATTAATTTATTAATATCTGTTAAAAAAAATGAGTCAATTAAATAATAAAATTTTAAAGGCTAAAATCGAAGGTGTTAAAACTGACGATCTGGATATATTTAAAAGTTCATTAATACCATTCGATGCTACATTTGAAGAATACAATCCAGAAGAGTAAGTATAAATTCATGTATCCATTATTATATATATTTTTATTAGTCTATATTTTATACACATTGCAATAATTACATTTTTTTAATATCATATATGCCAACTTTTACTATTTCATTTATTTCTTTTCTAGAGAATCAATTATAGTCCAATTTAAAACGGCGGTTGAAAAAAAACATTTAGATATTTTAGGAAACTACAATATTAAACCAATGTAAGTAAATGCATATATATGTATCCATGTTTAAAGAAATGCTAATTTCCTTATTTACGTCTGGTATCATTATATAAATATTTAGAAAAAAACATGAAAATTTAAATATTATAAATTAATCCATAACTTTCCTTCTATAGAACATATGAGAAGCATGAAGATAATAATCAGGTATAATATATGAATCCATAATTATATATCTTATCTTTATTATTATTTATATAAACAAACATATGATTATATTTTCCCTCTTCACTCTTTTAGCAACTAAGAAAAAGACAATCGAATCTAATATGCGACAGAATAATAATCGATGAGCATGATATTATTAAATTTTTTATGAAAACTACGTAAGATATATACATGCATATATTTATATATAATATGCTAAGTCTTTTCTCAATATATATCATCTATTTTAAATCCATTCATATATACAATATGTTATTAAATCGTTAATAGCTTTCATTATTCTAATTTTATTTATTTTTTTTTAGGATTATTGTTCCAGTTATATTTGTGTTGTTGAGTTTGTTAGTATTATTCTCCATTTTTTAAGGACATCAAAAACAATTCCCACAATATAATTATATATATTCTATTTAGTTATTATTTATATATTATAATATCTCTAATTATATATTTGTTTTTTTTGTGGAAAAGTATGATTTTGCACGTTGCCAATTAGGAATAGAAAATAAGAAGGAATTTCTGCCTTCTTCTTATGCTTATTATTTTCTTTCGATTTTATTAAATTGTTTTAACTAATTAATTATTGTTATTTTTTATATACTAAAAACTACTATCAAAAAAATATAAATTATAATTTCCCATTCCAATGTAATATTACAAGTTTGTATTAAACTGAATCGACACAGTATTACTATTAATTAAAAGAACATTGTGATATGTTAGCAAAGTAAACAATTCAAAATTGTCTAATAATAGTAAAATATATCTACTTCGAAATATGTTTATCCTTTCAAATTATGAAATATAAGCTAAATGAACGTATTTATATTCACTGTTTTGGCTATATTAGTACATACAGAAATATATATTTACAAAAAAAATATTATAGACGCAAATTTAATTTACATTATGTATTATTCTTTTATAATATTTTCCATATCACTTTAAGTAAACCATTTCAATGGTTTCGAAGTATCTTCATGCACCCCTTTCACTATATTTTTTTTGGGGTGCATTATTATCAGCACTAATATACATTTTTTATAGAAAATTATATATCATAGAATTATATATATTTATTTTTGGTAAATGTCATAATTAACGGGTAAATTGAAAATATATAATTACCTTTCATTATTATTTTCACTACATTCCTATATATAAGTACATTGAATATAAAAGGAATTTATAAAATTATTTTACAACAAATAATGAATAATATTAAAATACATACAATGAAAATTAAATATATTATTGCCCTACATTTATATTTTTTATATAATGTTAAAGAAAATTCTCGAAAATTAATTGTCTAACATGTTTTTTACATACACACTGATTTATAAATTTTTTTAAGAAATATCTTAGTATGTATAGACAATTTATTTTGTTTTTTAATTTAAGTTATATTTTATTTATTACATTTTTTTTAAATTTATTTATCATAGTTTATAATCTTATTTTATTAATAACATTTTTTCAAAACAAGTTGGTGCACTATTTTACACACGCATTTTTTTTTCGATTTTTTTCCTTCCATACATTGTATACTTATATAATTGTAATTAAATAAATCTCCACCAAATACTTCCAAATATTATAAATTACATATACCGTAATCTACAATTATTTTTTTCTTCGATTTTTTGTATTATTTCGAAGATTACTATTTATTTATTTATTTCCATATGTTTATATATTTACATATATATGTGTAATATATTTTCCGTTGGTAATTTTGTATTACTCTTTTTCGTATAATTAATATATAGTTATCTTCAATTTCAAATAATTTAAAAAGAGGAAAAAACAATTTTTTCGATTTAATCTTTCAGTTTATTATGAATTCATTTTTCATTCCATAGAAAAGTTTAGTTTTTAATTTACAAATGTTATTAACTTTTTAGTAAGCCATTACTGGCTTATGTTCCTATTACTTATCGTTTACTTATGTATTTATTTAGTTTTTATTAATATTTTAATCTTTAAAAACTTATAAATGTATTATGCTTTAAAAATTCATTATATATAATGTATATACCATTTTTGCGTGTTATTACTCCCATTTACAAATATGTAAGACCTTTTCATTAGCATAAACTTTTTATAATTCTTAATATGAAAATTATGAATTTTATTTAATATTTTTTTGCAATTTCATTTTTATATTTGTTCTATACAAATGGATGCATTTTTTTATGTCCAAATGTTTATCACTTTTAATTTATACCGTATATATGCATGTATGCTTATTTCTTTCAAATATGCAATTCTTTAATATGGATTTGTTAATTTTATAATTATTATAGAACACACTTTAAACTTTGCCTTTTTTATTTTTAAATTTGGGGCATCTCTATGTATGTATTCAGACGATAATGCCAATGCTTATATGCATTTAGGTATATCCTTTTGTTCGTGGTTTTCACCATAAGACAAATTAAATAATACATTTTAGAGAATGGATATATAGTGGTCATGCGAAGATAAACCAACAGCATACAAATCTACAATTAGAAGAAGCATAATAATATAATTTTTATTTTCGTTCTTTTATATGCTTCTCAAAAAATGGAAAATCACAATGTGCATTCGATAGATATAAAGTCAGAAGACTTTGTTGTTTTAATAGCATTGCAAAGCTTACAAACATTTATAGTAACAGGATATGCAGCTATTGATAGTAAAAAATTAGTTTTGGATTTTAAATATTTATGGACAGTATTTCTTGGAACAATATTATTTATATCATCATTAATTAGTTTTGTTATAATTAGAGCATTTATATATTCAAAAAATAGTATAGGGAAATATGTATTAGAATTATTATTTTTTTTTAGTATAGTAATTACTTGCATATTATCAATCGTATTTGATTCTTTTAAAATCTCAAATATGCAATTATTATTTTTTGCATTTTCTCTAACTGGATATTCTTATTATAATTTAATAACATTATTATTTCTTAGTGTATTATCGGGTATAATAATTCAATACAATTTAATT
Organism: Plasmodium vinckei vinckei; assembly: GCF_900681995.1. Lineage (NCBI taxonomy): Eukaryota > Apicomplexa > Aconoidasida > Haemosporida > Plasmodiidae > Plasmodium > Plasmodium vinckei. The sequence continues at coordinate 76,958 of NC_051304.1, forward strand.
ATAAGTGAATTTATGCTCAATGCAAAATATCTACTTTTCAGTGATATAATCTCATATACTTTACAAATAATAGGTGGACATGCATTGTATTTTCGTATGTATAAATTATGTAACCTGATTGTTATGTCAAAAAGAAATCCTTGCAAATATGTAGTCATATCAAAAGAAGTTAAAAATTTAGAAGAACAAATCTTTAAAAAATTAATAAAATCATATATTTGTATTAATTCAAAAACATATTCAGATATTTCAAGCATAAATAATAATAGCAGCAATGAGCATAAATCTATAAGAGGTGGTTTTCGTAATCTCAAATTTAAATCACTAAATACGAAAAGAGACAGTAAATATATGAGAAAGTACAAATTATTAAATAGTAAAAGTGAATATAGCAAATTCAATCATACTATTAGTTTTTCAAAATATTATAATACAAAGTATTCTAAACTATATCATAGTTCTATATCAAAAAACTCCAATATATTTCCATTAAAAATTTATTCAAATATTAAACAATCAAATAACTTACACACCTTTTTATCGAAGAAAATAAGTAACAAATTTTTTAAAAAAAAAAAAATTTCAAAAATAAATTTTGTAAACCATTCTTCATTTAAAACTGATCATAAACATACCATCAACTACAACAAGGCCAATCCTATCAATAATATTGATATTATCCCATTTTATGATAATTTAGAACAATTTACAGATAAAAAATCTATAAAACATAAAAAAAAAAAAAATAATAAAGTTTCTCTCAAAAAAAAAGCTAGTATAATAAGTAGCTATGATTCTTTAAATTCTTATGCAAACCAATCAAATAATGAAAATCACGAATTGGCAATTCAAATTAAAGAATCGAGTACAGAAGAAAATTTATCACAATATAATGATAAGCACTCACTCGAATCTTTGACAAATCATCATTCAGCCATTAATATAGATGATAAAAACAACCAATATGGAGTTCATTTTTCGAAAAAGACAGATAAAGAATATGAACATAAGCAGGATGAATTAATTACCTCAAATGAAAAAACTACCAAAAGAGATGCAAAACAAACAAAAAGCAAATTAATAGATGAAAATATTAAGCATAATAAAGGCAAAAAAAAAGGTTCAAGTAAAAATATATATATGGAAATAAGTTCTGATCATTCATACAACTCTAACTATGACACACAAAATGGATATGACAATACATATTCCACTAAGGAAAAAGACAACAAAATGCTTAACAAAAATAGGCCCCATAATACACATACATATAATGAAAAAATTGTGCATCCACATTTTATTAAATCGTCTGCAATAATTCCCACACATGAATACAAAACAGAAATGGCTAAAAATCAAATAAATCATATTCAAGATTATAATTGCAATATTTTATCATGTATTTATCATGAACAAAATAACACTATAAATAACTTTCATATTATGGATAAAAATAAAAATAATTATACTCATAAACATTATACAATATATGATCAACCAAACTCAGTAAATAAACAAAGTGGTAATAATAATTATGATGATATAACGGCTACCGAACATACTATTGATATATTAAATGCCCCATCTCCTGGAGAACCTGAATTAATAGGAAACGAACAAAACTTATCAAAAGATGGATTATTTAATTATAAAACTAGCAAAGGAAGTATATTGAGGTATAAAAACAAACATTATTTTAATGATGAAGAATCATATAAATTTAAAAAATCTTTAGACATTAATAATGATGCCAATTCATATATATATCGATCAATTAGTTGCAACATAAACAACTGCAACAGTAATAAAATTATAAAATTTACACAACCATATTATAACAAAAATGACGAACTAAATTATATGAATAATCATGGGTCTAATTATAAATATGATAAATCCAAAACATTAAAACAACACCAAATTATGGATAAAATAATAGAACTTGATATATACAATACTGAAGGCGGTGTGAAAAAATATAATAAAAAAAGAATATATTCTATTGCAAAAAAAAAAACCATATTTTCAACCAAAAAAGGGAAAGCATGTACTGCAATATTTCTTAAAAATACAAAAATTAATTTACTATTTATTTATATTCCGAAAATTTTTAACACAATTTTAGATGCATCAAAAAAAACCTTTATCAATTTAAAAAAAAAAAAAATATTAATGCAAAATGCTATATGGAAAAATAAAATATTTATACCTGAAGCAAATGCAGTTGGCTTATTCAAAAATCCAAACTTAGAACAATGGTATTTATCATGGATGGATGAATTTAACAAAAATATTATTATCAGAACATATTTTATGAATATATATTTAATTATATATATTATGTTATTAGATTTTATTACAGCATATAAATTATATAATTCTAATATTATACTTGACCCTTTAAAAAAATCGAATTTTTTAAAATATTATATTCCAAGATCAATTATCAATATTTTCATGTATATTTTTTACATATTTTTTATCTCTAAAATGAAGAAAAGACAACGTTGTAATATTAAAAAATATTATAATTCGACATTACTATTATGTCTAACTAAATTTATTATAACGTCTTTTGATATATATATAGCTCTTACCTCTTTAAAATATTTTACATCACCATATTATATATATATGTATATACATATGCTAACTATCCAAACCACTATATTGTTAATAGTTAGATATCCTACACAATATTTTCTATTCTTTATTTATATCATTATGTTTATTTCTTTATATTGCTCTTTTGCAATTGTCAAATCACTTATGGAATTTAGCTTTATTATCACATGTATATCATTTAATATAATATATTCATATATATTATGCTCAAGAGTAATTGAAACAAACCGAAGAATATTATTCTCAAAATACGAGTTGCCATATATATTATACCTGAAGGAAATTGTACATTGTTTAAGTACCAACCCGAGTTGGCAGTGCAACTAGCCAATATGTGTAAATTTGTGTACCCTCAATTACTATTTTTTTTCATAAAAATTATTACTTCTTAAAGAAGTAGATATAATTCGTGATGAATATGTATACACCTATAGATAATATATAACTATATTGTCTGATATGTTATTTTATCTCCCCTTTACATTTTAAAAAATATTTTAATATAATTTTTTTGTTTACTTATAACTTTTTCATGCCCTATTTTTTTCGTAATTTGTAAGTTTCATTTTTTTTTCACTTTTTTAATTCCGCTCTATACCTGTTTACAAACATGTTTTTAAAATTCTATTTTTAATTACACAAATATATACCCTATCAATATATTTGTATAAAACTTAAAATGATTAATTTATTCTATATAATTTTTAAAATATATATCTCATTCAATTTGAGAAAAACATATCAATACAATCCATATTGCATGAAAGAGCATTCTATAAGTGTGCAAACCATTATGAATTTTTTATGTTTCATTCTGAATTTTTATTTTGGAAACATGCAAATATTTGCTAATTTAAAATGCTTATACAAGCATATGTATTTTTCTTTCCTTTCATAAAACTTCCCTATTGATTTATAGAATAAATAAAGTGTACTCATATTAATTTGATATACTTACGATATTATACTACTAACTCATATATGGTTATAAAATTAAATGGATATTTTTTGTCAAAAATTGAAAATTATTATGTATGATATATACACATTAGTGTATTTAATTATTTTGGAATTGTACCAAATTATTTATTCTCTGTATTTTAACTTTTTTTTCCAAATGAAATACTTTAAAAAAAATAAATAATCAACTTATTAATATATAAAGCATATCCATTTGTTGTAAAAAAATCAAATTATTTTCTTACATATATAATTAGCATTACATATGTATACCAAAAAAAAACGTAATAATTCAATATTTAAACGGTCCAAAGTGTATAATCCATAATTTTTATATTTTTTTTATAACATAATTTGAGATACTATAGTGTTACTTCATTTTGGTATAATATTTTTTCACTTTATTTTTTTTACCTTATTTTTTTCCTCCTTAAAAAAATATAAACTTAATACCAGTATTTTGAAGAGTACATAATATTTTTTGTATATAAATATATAAACTTATTTAACCTAAAAAATCTTGAATTATTGCATATGCTAAAATAATCGAATACCCAATGGTAATCCTTCCCACAGTCCTATAAAGGTATACACTTTTTAAAGTGACACTATTATATATATGTTACATTTGCAATCCAAAAAAGGGGATACTGTGGTATATACCCATAATTACACATTACATAAATTTAAATAATGTCTCATATTTCATTACATATATTTCTAGGCAATACAATTCTGATAATATCATACCAATTAGTGACGTTTTAAACCAACTCAAACAAAATGCTATTCGTAAGAATAATAATGATAAAATAAACTATTTTTACAATAAATCAAGTATTATTATATCTTAACAAAGGGGGCATACTAATATATGATCCATATGCTCTCATAAAAAACCGTAGAAGCATAATACCTAATCTTATAGCATAATTTTATAACATGAATTTCAATTTTCCTTTTTATAATACTTTTTTACACAGAAAAATTCCCCTATCCGATATATATCACATGAAATGAAGTCAATGCCCAAACCGGTATGCCTAATAAAACCCACAACCCCCTATCAACTATTTTTTATATCCCTATTAATGTAAATGATCTACAACATTTTTATGTCTCCCTTAAAAAATATTCACACAAATATATATTTAATTATTTTATTGTATAGCCTCCAGGAACAGGGGTAGTATTTCATGGGCGATTACAAAAAGTTAAATATGCTATAAATTTTCCAAGTTATATTTTTATAATATTTTCGGGATTTATGGGAGCTATGTCAGGAAATTTTTTTTATAAAAAATATATTTTACGAAAAAATCCTCCAAATGTAAGCCATTTATTTATTTGAAAAGCTAATCTACATATTTACATGTATATATACATATATGTATACATTTTTTTTCTTATAGCCATTAAGAGATCCAAACGATTTACCTCCTGAGAAACATCCACACACACCCGAAGACGATTAAAACTTTTCATATGCACACAGTTGTGTAGTAATTATTTCAGTAACTATGTATTTAATACCCCATAATATTTGTTTTCCATACAACAACTAAGTAATGCTTAAGCAATATGTATATATATTAAATAATATAAAATCCTGCAAGTAGCATTACCTACTTTAATATATGTATTATATAGTAAGAAATAATGTATATCTTTTACTAAATCAATTAAAAAACAATATACAAATAGTAATATCAGTTATACTTGTAAGAATTGTTTTTAAGTATAACCAATATATTTATACAGGAATATATACAACAATCTTTTAAATGATTGCAGAAAAAGCTAAGATCGAAGAACAAATATATATGCATATCCTTTTTAAAAGGACAGTTTTGTAAATATAAATACCAAAATAATTACATAATCTTTGTGTAATTAAATACGGATAATTAATTTTTTTAATATATATATGTCATATCAATTTTATATTTGATTAAAAATGCATATTTAAGCCTTGAAACTACTTAAAGTGCATTTTACATGTTTTTTTATGTTAAGTAATATATTATTTTTTTAACTACGCACATATCTATTAGTATGTGTGAATTCGCGAATAAGCACACCAAACTTTACTTTTTTATGTTAACAAATTTAAAATAAATTAAAACATACACATTAACATACTTGTTCGTTATTTTAATTTTTATCATAATACAAATATGTAACACTATTAAACGACAGCATTATAATCACACATACATATATATTTGTGATTCCATATATAAGTCTTATCTTACTTAACCTGTTATAATAATTTATAATTCAATTATATAAAATAATACTATAATGTTGATTTCCCCAGTTTAGTAAAACATTTTTCCTCTCAATACTTATGGAAACGATCTACCCTAATACACCAATCATAAAAATGCATTTTTGATAGCTATATTGTGTTCCATACATGTCTCTTAAAATGTTAATACATTCTTATCATATTTACCATTTAAATTTTTATTCATCAGTTTTTAATATAGTCTGATATTCCTTTTATATTCCATATACATGCATTAGTATTAGCGAAGCTAAATATGTAACTTTATTTTTACTTTTATACCCTCATTATTTAATATATATTACTTAATCGTACATTTTTAATATCCTTATATTAAAATAATTTAAATACGTTTTATATACAATCCCTTTTAAGTTTATTTATAATTATATACATGCTTGTTTAGAAATCTACACGGATACTTAAATTTTCAAATTCTCCAGCAAAATGAACAAGCCCCCGACTTAAAAAATATAATGGATAAAAATATATGTAGTCAAATAATCTTTAAATAAATAATGATATATTGAATGTTTTTCTTTTTTCTCTTCATATTTTATTTTTTTACCAATGCAAAAATTAACAAAATACAAATAAATTAAAAAATATATATATAATTATGTACAAAAATTACAACATCCAAAAAAATGCTCAAATGCTTTATTAGGAAAGAAACACATATTCAGATATGTGTGTTATGCATATAGTTAGATAAATATGGTGAACGAAATTGGTATAGAGATATAAAAATACAATTTAATTTATTTCTTACCATTGAAATGATGATTAAAATTGACTATGTGTTTTATTGTTATGAGCATAATTGAAACAAGCTGAAATGTATTTATATCTTATAATTTTATTATCCATATTTACAAAAATTAATTACACATTAGTCATTAAACATAAAGCGAATATATTCAATCATGTGCATTTCCTTAATACACATATCCCAAGAAAACAATTTAACAATGCAACATACTTAACAAAAAAAGAAACTCCTCGTCATGAAATATATAGAAAAAGATTTGAAAAAGAAATAAAAAATGCATTACAATCAATAATATATAAAAAAGGAATAAAATTTAATTATAAATATCACATTGATGAAGATATAATAGAAGGTATAACCATTCATAATGTTCAGCTGAGTCCTGATTGTTCTGTAGCTAAAGTTATTATCGAAATAATGGGAGATTCTGTTGATTCAAGACAAGTAAATGACATAAATAACATAAATAAAATATTTACATATCCATTGTTGTTTTGTAAATTATATACATCTTTATCTATATTTATTATTGTTTCTATTGTATTCTATAATAGTGATTTCCTTATCATTTGTATATATATTTTTTATGCTCTATAAATCCTCCCTATATTCATATCACCTTTTTAGGGATACATATGGATCAAGAAAAATTGCAAACACATTCGTTACAAATTAGCCGAACTTATTAAACACAGGAAAAGAGTTCCCTTTTTAAATTTTGTTTTAAGTAATTTAAGTGAGCAAACACAATTATTTTGTGAAATTGAAAATATAAGGGAATATTATGGCGACATGTTTAAGGACGAATTAAATAATGAATTATTATTTGACAAAGATAACACACAGGAAAATTCAACTTAAAACATAAAAAAGAGAAAACACTTAATCATTGAAACTGTTTATTATGTATATTTGTGTCCTCTTTTTTTTTCATACCTTTTTGTGCATATTGTTCAAATAAAGCAAATGTTATTACCCTGACAAATGCATAAAAACAGGTATACCCTTGTTTTTGGCGTCTTAAATTTTTAAATATAATGATAACCCCAATATGGGATAACTACAAAACTGGGGAAATACTCCAATTTTTTTTAAAGTTTTAAATTTATGTAATTAAAAAAATATATATTAAAGTTATTTTTAATTAAAAAAAAATTATCAAATATGATATTAAAAAGTGTGTGCAATTGTGTGATGTACCAATTTTAGTTGAAACAAAAAACATCACACTCTTATCAATTTAACAATGGAAAATTAAAAAAAAAATGGATGTTTCTTTGCTTTTAACGGATTATTAATATGTACAAATTAAAAAAAATAAGATATTCCTACAAAATATCATCTACCTAAAAACCGCTACACATATCTTTATTACTATATATTTTTACAACCTAATCATTATTTACATAAAAAATTAAATCTCTTCTTCTATAAAAATTAATCTTCATTACCATTATTTAACAAATATATGCTCCATTTGATACGCATCTTCTTTATTACCATAATATAGGTGTTCTATTCCTTTAATTTTGTAATTTAGCAGGTTAAAATATAGATTTAAAGCAGCACTATTACTTACTCTTACATGTAAACATATATTATTTACATTGTATACTTTACTAATGAATTCATGCGTCTGTGTTATTAAATAATAAGCTAGTTTTTGTTTTCTACACGTTTTTAAAACTGCAACAGACGTTAAATGCCCTTTTTTTTCATCTTCTTCCTCAAGTTTCCCTAAAGTGTATCCACAAATTTTTCCATCATAGTCTTCAGCTAATTGGCTTAAAGAAGGCCATGATATATCATGATAAAAATAATATCTCATGTTATAATTTTCTGGCAAATTAACACTATTACATTTTTGCATTGCAAGCAAATCATATATGTTACTCTTTCTTATTGACAACATTTTATCTTCAAACTCTTTAAATGCTTATATATATAATCATACCCAACTATGTATTAAGTTCGAAAACATTCCACAAATTATTTGTTTGTTCAGATTATCAAACAATAAATACTTTTGTTTATATTTATATAAATTAAAGGTTTCTCAAAATTCTACTTTTATTTTATGTACCTTTTTTCCTTATATCAAAATTATTATTTTTCGTATAAAATATCCATAATCCTACATATCAAGCATAATCATAAAAATTGTAAATATATATACTATATTCAATTTAAAAAAAATGTAAGTATACCCTTTGTACCATTTTATCATTGGAAATATATATTTTTTAATTATTTTATAACTTCCAAAAATTCCCGTCATTCGGCTTGCAATGATACGTATTCCGCTACGCTTCAATATGATATATATAATACCTGTTCCCCTCGCAATAATTTTAATTTTATTGTTTGTTTACTTATTTTTTATCCTTTAGTTAAATATATGGATTTTTTTCAGTTTCTATTTTATTCTATTTCATAATATTTATAAAAATAAACACGTTATTTTTTTTTTTTTTTCACAACATTCTCCTAACCCTTTTTATAAGAATTGGACAATATTTATAAAATTATATACCTATATCCATAATATTATAAATCATAAAAAGTATATTTTTACATTCATGAAAATAAATAAATTTTCAAACAAAAAAGAATTATTAGTTTCTCTCCAAAATTGTAAACAACCATTATAAAAATAATGTAATCCGTGTAAACATATGAATAAATATATAAAATTATAAAATCTTTGATATTCCGATCTTATTATTCGAATTTTTTTATCAACCACATAAATTGTAATTTTCCTTGGGAAATACTTACATAATTTATTTCCCTCACGTCTACGTATTTATATGCCTATACAAATACGACCTGGTCCTGCATATGCATATTAACACATTAAAAATTGTCTAAAAAATTCCATAAAATTTAATCTATAAAGTTTCTTTTTTTTTAATTTTTATGAAAAAAATAAAAATTAAATCTGGTAAAATATAAACAAAACTGGTGTAAATTAATAAATATTTATATAACAAAATAATATGAATCGAGTTTTACAACCATTGAATAAAACCTTAGACAATCATACAAAATAAATAAAAATTGGTATGACAAAAAATTTGTAAAAACTTAAAAAAAAATGCATAAGCATTATGTCAAGCTAAAATATTTAGCAGCATTTCTCCTTATCCCAAACAATCAGGGAAAACTAAACAAATGAATAAACAATAAAAAAAAGTTAAAAAACAAGAAATATAAAATGACAAATTAATTAGGGAATAAACACATTGAATAAATATCGACTAGCCATTTATTTCATCTCCCATTAGTGCCCATACTTTGGGCATGCATGTGTTTTGTTAAAAGGGAAAAAATAGTTATGATACTAAAAATTTATAACAAAAAACAACAATCACTTGCTAATTTTAAATCTTTTATTACTCCTACTATTTTTTTTTATTCTTACAATTTCTTAACAATACAGATCTTAAAATAAGAAAATTGTCAGAGTAAGTAAAAATATACCAAAAAACTTTCGAGATAAACATTAAATGATAAATATCAAAAGGCTCAGCTAAATAACCGCTAGCTGTATTTTCACCATTTATAGCTAATTTACGCACCTCTGGACATTTCATATTTTCTGGTATCTTCATAAAAGCATTATGTATATCAATAGATTCATTTAGATGAACATTTTTTAATTTATAAAATTTATACCCCTTATTTTTAATATATCTCATAGCTATTTCTTCAGGTTGCAATTTTTTATATAATGTAAAACTGTCTTCAAAGAAATATTTCCATTCATCTTCTGTAATCATACAACATGATATATGAATCATATAAATTAAAGATGTCTGTATCATAAATAATGGATATAATTCATATAAACCTATTTGTATTTCATCATAAGATACTAGTCGTGATAAAAATATATCATTCGATGCATGCCATTTTGGTATTACTTTATATGTCATTTTTTTATTTTCTCCTTTTTTTAATAATTCTTCAAATAATATATTCCATTCATTCGAATCTTTTATGCAATCAGAAGGGTTTTTATAATTTTTTGTATCCCCTCTTTCTATATAGCTACTATGCTTCGAATTTTTTATTTTCATACCTTTTACATCAAATAAATTGCAAGTATTGCTATGCATCTCTTCACTTTGTTCGCTATCCGTAATACTTTCACTACTACTAGTAGTATACAAATCATCTATTCTGCTTTCTGACTTTGTCTTTTCTCCGTTATTTTTATTTATTTTTTTTTCTTTTTTTTTCAAAGAATACTTATAATTTATGTAATAAGACGAACTAACCATATCAACTAGCTTATTTTGTTCTAAACCAACCGCTTCATTAAATTCTTCGGTATTAACACCAAAATTCCAAGATATTAAAACAAATAGCTTTATAATATCTAAAACTATTTGGTTTCTTAAATATATAGTTTCTTTTTTACACCCTTTATATTTTAATATATTTAAAAATTGATTTCTTGAATTAAATACATCTATGTTATTATATTTATTTTTAAAGTAGCTTGTTGGTAATGGGAAATCAGGAATTACATATGGTATATATCTCATGCAATTCATAAAACCATTAAAGTTCATATTTTTGGGTAATATATTTTTTTGGTTAAATATATGTTTAGGTAAATCTGGATCACAAAAACATATGCCAAGAAAACATTCATTAATAGATGCAAAATTGAGAAACCCTTTTAATTTTCCTAAATTTTCAATAAACATTTTAAATGTATCTATATTTATTTCTTTTACTTTCTTTCTAGTATTACCAAAATTAAAAAATTCTTCATACATAATCGACATCTCTTCAATTGTTTCATCATTTTTTTTATCCATCTTATCAATATTAATATAAGTATTGGCCCTTGCTATATGTTCATCACTGTTACAACTATCGGTTGTACCTATTTGAGATTCTATGGTTGACCAATCCGTTTTTGTATTTTTTCTTTTGTTATCCATTTTAACTTTTACAGTCTCAGCACTGTCTAAATTGAAATATTCTACATTATATCCATTTTCTTTTACTTCCAAATTATTTATTTCATTTTCCTTCTTAAGAGTATTATCATCATTTGAATCTACTAACGATCTGTATTGTTCATATATATTTTTTGTTATGTTAAAACATAAACTTACATATTTATTATAATTATTATTTAATAGGCTCATGAAATCATCAGTTTTATTATTACTTAACATGCTAATTAATTTTTTATGTTCTACATCAAATACAAGCAAAGTTTCAAAAAAATCTTCTACAGAATCAAATTCATAATAATTAAGTATATACTCTTTAAATTTTCGAATTTTATTTTGTATTCTTTTTTTCTGTATGTATCTATAATAATCCGATTTATATGGAGGCTCACATGAATATAAACTATCAAAAACTGTTTGTTCTCCCATTTCTTCTTTTAAATCATTTACCAAAGCATGATGAACATATACTGGCTTATTTTTGTTGTTTCGTATTCCTACATCTTCTGAATCTTTTACGAAAAAAAATGCATCTTTAGGTATAAATATTTTATCAAGAAAGAAAAAACTATTTTTAAAATTTTCAGTTACTTCATTTGTTAATTTTATAATGCTCATCTTATTTCTATCTGTGTTATATTTATAATTTTTATACATTTTATTTTTTTCTGGATTTAGCATATAAAAACAACCTTTATTTTCATCATAATTTATAGGATACGATTTTAGTAAATAAAACAAACTTTCTAAAACCTGAATTTTATTACCAAAATTTTCAAAATTCTCACGATTATGTTTTTTAAATATTTCATAATTTACATATTCTTTAAAATAATTTTTATTCATATTTTCATCTATCTTATAATTTAGCATTTCACAAAATTCTGATATACTTATTTTTTTAGACAGCTTATGCTTTATATATAAATACCAAAAAATATTTTTTATCTTATCTAAATTAATTACTTCATTAAATGATATCCCAAGAGTATATAAACAATTTTTTACTTTATATATTGTTTCCAATGATTTCACAATATTCTTATCAACTTTAGAATTAGACTTATTCGTTTTACATTTTAACCCTTCATCAAAATGGTTGTCATTCTTATTGTCTACATTATTTCTTTTTCCTACATTATATAAATTGCTTTCAGAATATTTCCCATCGTTAGATCTGCTATTATTATCACTTTCATATGCTGAAGTATTCAAACTACTTCCTCTTTTATATTCATTTTTTTCTATATATTTTATAATTTTTTCATACCCATTTTCTTGTAATAAAAATTTATCAATGCTGAATTTATATGTTTTTGATCTTTTTAATTTTTCAAAAATTTTAAGTAATTCCATAATATGGTTGGGGCTCAATTCGTCTTTAAAATTTATACTTTCTTTATTTGAACTTTTTCTTTTGTTCAGTTTTGTTTTTTTTTCATGCTCCCTTTTTAAATCACAATTTTCTGCATTGTTATTATGGATGCATTCACTACTATTATCAATCCCGCTCTCCTCTATTTTAGGAATTGAACTTTTTTTCACTTCACTGATATTACAACATTTTTCAGATGTTTCATTTTCCTCTTTACTAATATTATCAATAGAATTGAGAGTAACTTCTTGAATTTCATCATTTGATTTGTTCATATTCCCAAGTATACATCCCTTTAACCCGTCTATATTTATTCCGCTTCTCGAATTAGTTGGATTATTTACTTTTTCTTCTCCTTTAACATCTTTTACCTCATTACAATTATTTTGATTAAAAGTGTCTTGCACAATTTTTGACTCAACCGTTGGTACAATTTTTTCTTGATTTTGAATAATTCCATTTCCAACATTCTCATAACTTATATATTTAGAATTCATACAACTTAAATTGCAGATATTACTTCTTTCTTTCTCGTTTTTATTACAAGGAAGACTATTATTCCTAAGAGGATAATATCCAGCATTCCCATCATTTATGCTACTATTTTGTTGTGATAAATATTCTGACTCTTTAACCAATTCTTCATTATTATTTTTGTTATTTTCCTGTGTATCGAAGGAATTAAGGGTTTTTAACTGAACCAATTCCCCAGGATTTTCAAATTGAGGCATACTTCCATATTGCCTTATATTAGGGGCCCGAGTTTTATGATATATACTTGAGCCTACTGGAAATTTTGTTAGTGTGTGTGATTTAACTATTCCATTAGGAACATCAATTTGTTCTTCCCTCCATAAATTTATGTTTTGTGTATCATTTTTTATAGAATTATTTAATAGCATACTATTACAATGCTTAATCTGATTTCTCCCTATATTATTTGCACAAACTTTGGTGCCATTAATTAGAGATATATTATAATTATGAGGAGGTATATATTTATTTTTTTCATCAATTACATTTTTATTATGCATTTCATCATATTTACTTTTAACAATTTCAAAACAATTCTTCATTGTCTTTTTTGTGTTTATACTAGCTTTTTTTTTTGAGTATAATTCTGGTATATTTTTACAAATATAATTATTATTATTGTTGTAATAATAATTCGTATTTTTATTATTATTTATGTCTCCATTATTTAGAACTGTGTAAATACTCATGCTTCTTTTTAAATTCGCTGCACATTTATTTTTTTGGGGTAAATATTCTTGCTCTTGCATTTTTTCAATAATTTTTTTTTGTTCATCATTAAAACTGTTATTTGATTTTAAATTATTTGGAAACTTTATGAAACTGTTATTTATTTTATTATTTTGTAAATACTCATTTTCTGTATTTATATTATTTAATGTAGCAATTTCTACACTATTACACATTCTTTTTTTAAATGGAATATTCTCTTTATAATAATAAACATTGCCATTTTTATATATTGGATATCCTCCATTAATTTTAATTGGACTACTTGTTCTTGCATATAAGATAGGTAATTTACCTTTTATTCCATAACTCACATTTGCTTGGTCATTTATATTGTTCAATAAATTAGCATTTTTTAAATACTTATTTAATACTACATTATTTCTGTCTTCATTTATTATATAGTTATTATTCATTTTTGTATATATTGTTTTACCTAAATTATATCGAGCATGTTCCGAATTTACTTTTCTTACATTCATGTAAGATTGATCCACCTTATTCTCATTATTACCACAATTTTTTATATTTAACTTAGTATTCAAATAAAACATTTTTATTCTGATCTAGATCGTTCAAAGTTTGCAAAAAAAATGAGAGACCGAATAATTATCGAACTGTTGTAACATAAAAAATATAGATCATAAATTATATATCGTCTATTTTTTGTTGGGCATTTTCCCCATTTTTTGTTATCACTCGTTTGATAGGCTAACAAAAATGGATTACTAATTTGTCATTTTAAATAGTACTATATATAATACACACATGTACTACAATTTTAATACAATTATAAAAAATTAATTGGTTTCTACATAAAAAAATAAATAAAAAATATATTAATAACTAACATAGAAATAATTAAGCCATATATTTTTAATATGTCCTTAGAATTAATCAGTTGTTGGATAATTTTTATATAATATGTTTTCCATCGCCCATAATTGCCATTACGTGTATTTTTATAAGGATAAATATATCTACATTAAATATATAAAATCCAATAAATAAATATAAATAAAATAATACTAGAACAGATTAGACAAACTAAATATATACAACATTAATATTTTCACAAAATGTATAATTTTTAATGTTGCAATGAATCAACCATTAAACACCATGTTGTGCACTGAATTGCATTTTATATTGGATAGAAAAATGGATATTCTATATTATAAAAATAATAACAATATGTTATAGGCAATTTTATAATTTTTTAATCATATTTTTATTTTTTAATATAGACAAATAATACTAATATAATTCGTATTTTTCATTATATATATTAAAGAAATATATAAGGATGGCATACAATAATTTTATAGAAAACATAGTAAATAATGCCATGCACTATTTATGAAGTAACATTTTTTATTATGGACTTTTGTAGGGCATCGAATTGTGTTATCATAATACACCTGCACCCAACTTCATTAGTAGGAGTATTTTTTTTACAAATCAAAACACTATTTTTTTCAATACCGTTAAATAATGTCTAATTTTTATACTATTCTAGAATTAATTTTATATTATACTTTTACAAAATTATTCAGTTATATCTTAAATTCTCAAAAAATATATAATATATGTAATAAAAATGAAAAAATATATATTTTTTACAATATAATTTAATAATAATTTATATTTAAAAAAATTATAAATTCAATAAAATATAATTGTAAAAAAATAAAATGGAAGAAGTATATTTATAAAAATTATTTCTACATAAACCTTAATTTAAAAATGCCCAGTTGTCTTTTTTTTTATATAAAATTGGTATGTACTTCCGAAAAAAAAATATATTATATATATCTGCATTAAAATTAAGAATCAGTTATAATAACTTCGACTTCAACTACTGGATCTATATTGATGGATGTCATTTGTGTAACAACCTCACATTGTGAATATAAATCAATAAGTCTTTTATAAATTCTTAGTTCAAATCTATCCCATGTGTTTGTACCTTCTCCACAAGGTGATTTTCTTGTTGTTATTCTTAAGGTTTTGACTGGCAACCTTACAGGTCCAGATACATTTAAGTTTTTTTCCTTTGCTCCTTTCATAATATCGCTGCAAACTATTTAGGGATAAAAAAAAAAATAAATACGTGTATTTATATCCACATGTGCTATAATAAATATTTAGCATTCATATGCTCAAAATATATGATGTGCAATATATAAAGCACTGCATTTTTCCACCTCCAATATAATTGAATGCAAATATTCAATATACATATATATATGCATTTATCAATAAAACAAGCATTTCACAATGGCCGTGCTGTATGTATGCATTTAATGGTTCTTTATCATAATAGAAATATATACTTCTCATATTTACTATGCATATATAAACATAGTACTATAATACGTTTCCACTTATTTAATAAATATGTACTTGTAATAATTCAAAAAAATTATAAAAGGTAGTACAACAAATATACATAAATAAACATATATATATGGGCCATATACATAAAGGTATGTGCATAAATACCTATTTTCAAAAGCTTTATTTAAATAAAAAACATATAAATAAAACATATTCAATAAATATAAAAAAATTTTTATTACCTTTTTCTATAGCTCTCAAATTCTTGGAAGTTAAAGCAATACGAATACGACGAAGTCTATACTTCTCATTGTCAATGGCTCCTTTCATTAATTTACTCATTTTGGATAAACAATATATTTGAAAAATATTAAAAATAAAATTTTAAATAAAAAAAGTTAAATAATGAATTTATTTCGTTTTATAGAATAATTTTGATATTCTTTTATTTAATAAGTACTATAATTGCTACTTATTTCTTTCTTACGACATTTTTAAATATAAAAAATTATTTTTTTCCTTTATTATGAGATTTTTAATTTTTATTATACTATTGTATCGATTAATTTCTTGTAAAAATATATAATATCCATAAAAATATATTATATATAAGTTTTATATAAATTAAGAAATAATATTATGCGCATATACCAATATATGCACAATACATTTGTATAATAATAAAATGGATTAAAAAAGGATACATATTCAATATACCGTAATAATATATAGCTTTTTTAAATAATTTATATTGCATACCTTTTTACAATATAATTTTATTTATCAACTACCTATTATTTTAAGCCAATACCCAAATAAATAAAATTATGTTCCATATTGAATACATAACCCACGTATGTACATTTTTACCTTATAATAATTGCTCTCACTATTTTTTTTAAAACTTTAATGTTGCTTGCTCATAATAAACTTTTGTATAATACATTTTATTCTATTTCCCAAAATACATTTTTTTAATGATTTTATGTTATTTCAATTATTTATTTGTTTAATTATAAATCGTAATATTTTATGTTCCTTTTTATTTATATATAATAGCCTTTTTTGTAGTATTTTTATTATGAGCAAAACATCTTTTAAATGTACACCTATATCACCATAGCTTTCATATAAAAAAGCTATTTTTCATATGTATAATACCAAATTAGTATTTTTTGTATATAAAATATTAGCAAACCATATTAAATGAAAAGTTGCATTTTATTATAAAAAAAACTTAATAAATATTTATTTACAAATTTTATTATTATCCATTTTTTTAATAAATATTTATAAGTACCATTTTTCTTTAATTGGCATTAATTAATTTATAATCGTAGAACTTAAAAATAACCTTAATTCATGATGAATTTCAAAATGTTATTTATAATTTGTTTACAACTCTATTAAAGGGGAATTTATTTATTACTAGATAACTAACATAAGTAATAAAGTGTGGATGGAAAATAAAATATAGAACCTTTCAATTTCTCATGAATATTTGAATTCATTCTATTTTATTTATATATATAATAACGTAATTCTTAAACCGTTTCGATATACACGTTAAAGACGGAAAATTAAATTAAATAAAGCTTATTTAACTTTTTTAAGTAAATGATTATAATAGAATATAAATATTGGTATTATAATATAACAAAGCACGAGTCTTTTCCTTTTTTGTCGCTCTCTTTTTGTACCCATTCATTTGCTTATAAAATTTATAAATTTCCAAAAATTCGAAAGTTTATTTTTTTTACATAACATATGCATTTCATTAGTTGTCATTCATCGAAAAACAATATTATTTATTCTCAAAAAGTATATATGCTATAATTTTATATAAGTATCACGATTTATATACACCCCATTGTAATACATAGTGATATATGTAAATTTTTCCAAAAGATTATACATGAAAACAATAAAAAATCCGTATTTAATAAAATCCTATTTTGGCGTTCTACAATTAAAAAATAATGATATTATACAAAAATATGAGTTTACACAGATAAATTAAATATAAAGACTCGATAAAAGGCGAAGGAAATATTGGTTGTTACTATTAGTGTGTATAGCTACAAAATATGTAGCAATATTAGTAATAGTAGGGAAAAAAAATAATTTTTTTTTTTATTGTTTGTACAGGCATTAAAAAAATGTGAAAATATAATGTACATAATATTTTTTCAATATATTTTTAATTCTTATTTGCAATTAAGATAATTCACATTTTTTCAAACATTATTATTTATGTATATTGTTCTGTATATACAGGGTATAGTATAATTATGTATATAATAAAATTAACTTATTTTATATAGGTTACAAATTTTAATATAATTTTTTTTTCTTTTTTTTTATGTATAACCATTTTGTGTGCAATTTTTTTTTTATTTTTTTTTAGTTTACAGCTGTACATATTATACTATACCACACAACAACAATGTTGTTTTTGTGTGCATATTTTAAATAAAGAGAGAAATATATATATTATAAAAGAAATTGCATTATTAGTCTTTAATTAAAAACCATTTAATATCTAAATATATTATCCATAATTTATGTTTTATTACTATATTTAAAATACAAAAGTGCATTTAGTATGTTGTGGCAATTATTTACCTGAACTGTTCATGACAATATATAGTATCAAGCTATTTTTTTTTGGTAATTTAAGCAATAACTATGTAAATATAATTGTAAATTTAAATAAATAAAATATAATGTACATTAAAATAAATATAAATGCACATTTTTAATAAATTATAATATTAATTTTTCTTTTTCTTTTATATAATATACATTTTTTTTTTATGTTTTTCACAATTTTATTTCCGCTTAAAACTTAATAGAAAGTACTTATTAGTTCTATTTTTATTTTTATTTTTGCAAAATAGTAGTGTATTGTCTTCATTTGTTTGTATATATTTTTTAGTTTAATTTCTTATTTGTTTTTTGTTGGGTATAGCTATTTTTATATTTAATCATAAAATCACACATGTTTCGTCTCGCCACCATATATATGAATTAAGTAATAAGTTAACTTTTAATTTATTTTTTAATAATATTAATTTTTAATCATTTTCGATTTATTTTTATATATATAGCAAAAATTAAAATTTCTTTTAAAATAAAATAAAACAAAATGGATAATTCACATTTAAGCAGAAACAGTTATCAAAAAATAGATAACATAGACACTAAAGAAACATCAACTGTCGATAGAAAATGGGTTGCTCTTACAGCTTATCAACCCGTTGATGTTGTTACAAAGACTGTTGAAGTTCCAGTTATTAAGACTGTCGAAAAATTTGTTCCAAAAACTATTATTCAAGAAAAAATTATCCATGTCCCAAAAAATGTTACACATATAGTTGAAAAAATTGTAGAAGTCCCAGAAGTTAAATATATTGAAAAAATCGTTGAAGTTCCTCATATTCATTATAAAAACAAATATGTTCCAAAAATCGAAGTTGTAGAAAAAATTGTTGAACGCCAAAAAATTATTGAAAAATGGCATGATAAAATTGTTGAAGTTCCTCAAATCAAAGAAGTTGTTAGATATAAAGAAATTGAAGATACTGAAGAAGTAATCAAATATGTTCCAAAAGACTCCAAAAACATCAATTGGGAAGAAGAGTACAGAAAATATACAGAAGGAAAAGCAGGAAGATTTAGTTTAAATAATACATGCCAACAAAAAATGAATTCATATAACCAAATAAATGAAAATGCATATGCTAGAAATTCATATAGTAGAAGTCTTAATATTATGAACAGCAAAAGTGCAAACGATCAAACTAATATGAGAAGTGAAGATTTTTCTCAAGTAAATTTCTTTAATCAATATAATGGAGAAAGCATGGATCAACACATTATGATGCCATCATCAAGCTTTAACATGAATGGAAGCTTCCAATTTAAAAGATTACCATCTGAAGAAGCTAAACCTGTTGGATGTTGTACTAGTGCATGCAGATAAATTATCCATTTTAGGAATCTGTGAGTTTTGTGAACAATATAGTTAACAAACACACTTTAAAACTAAATAATTAACATTTCTTATGCATATATGAATCTACTTTTACATATATCAATTTTTGTTCCGATTTTAATTTAATACATCACAGTAAAATGAATACACAAGTAAGATATTTTTAACTTTATTTTTTTTGTTTTTTTTTGTATAACAAAATGTATCCAATATTTTTACACAGATGAACACCACGAATAAACAATATTATGTACATATGTATGTGTGCATATATTTGTTTCATGTTTGTTTTATATTTGTTTTATATTTGTTTTATATCTGCTTGGTTGGAGGTGAAATACAAAATTTTGTTAATTCCGCTACAACTATAATAATGTATACAGAAAAACATAATCCTTGTTTTGGTTAAAATTGTTGTACAACACATTTAATATAGTTTCCACCTCATTTTTCAGTTTAATTTATTATAAAAATGGATATAATTATGTACATATCTATTTAAATGCTGTAATGAGAGAATGAAAGGCAAAATTGGTAGTATTGTAACTGCAATATAGAATTGTTTATATATGTCGACGAAGTGGTATATAATTATTATTTTTTTTTATCTATACCTTCTATTTTATTTATTGCCTTCTTTCTTTTTGTTTCTTTTTTGTAACATTTATAATTCATTCTAACTATAAACTTTATTTTAATTATATAACATCATTATTGTACCGTACTTATTTTGTATATTTAAAAATACTGTGTGTAACAAGATAAAATCGGTTTTAAAAAATAATGCAGTTTTAGATCTGTTTACATAGTAACACATGTATATGCGGAATAATACGATTGCTCACAGCCTAGTTATCTTTATCATATGCATATATAATCTATATCCCACAAAGTGGAGCAAACAAAACATAACTGAGGTAGTATAAGTGATAATAATAATGAGCTATCTAAACAGTGTTTGATGCTCATGACCCACTAATATATATATATGCACATGCATATATGTAAGTGCTCTTAATTCAGTTTACACCGATTGTTTTATTTAACTGTTATTTAATTTTTGAATTCAAAGCTTAATCGAATTAGTGAATAATATACAATAAAATCACTATTAATGAAAAAAATACACATTTTTAATTAAAATAAAATAACAATATCACATATACATGCATATAAAGGATACATATTTTATGCATTGTGATTTGAACAAATATCAATGTAAGTTGCACATTTATCGAGACCTATATATTGTATTTTTTTTTCTAAAAAAGTATTAGCTGCTTTCAGATCTGAAACCAAATCATATACATTTGTATGCTGTTCTAATTTTATAATTAAATTTAGGTGGTCTCTCCATGTATTAATTGCATTGCATAAGTCAATTATAGGGTTTAAAAAACTCGGAAAGTTTTTCCTTACTTCCTTTTCAAATAAATTAAATTTATTTGTTAATTTATCTTCCTCAACACCAGAATTAACATTTCCATCACCTATGCCCATTTTATTGCTATCATTGTTACATTTATTATCATTTTTTTCGTTTATATTTTCAGAATTTGTATTATCTTTACCCTCGTCATTATTGTTGTATATACCTGATTTTTCACTTATGTTATTTTTTCCTAATTCATTCGATAACTCTTGAATATTTTGAGCATTACAATTTTTAATACTATGCATTTCTTCGACATTTTTATTAGTATTCATTCCATCAATAGTAGAGTTACTACGATTTTTTTCATCTTTATTAATATTATCATAATACTCGTCATTATTTTCTATTACTATATTACTGTTTCCACTACAATTACTAGTTGCACATAACCCTTCTCCCTTTTCATCTACTGTTGTTTGATTATAATTTTCGAGTGAAATATCGTGTTTATATACTCCCTTTTTCAAATCATCAAAATCAAATAACAAGAAATATTTTGTTAAAACTCCCATAAGATGATCTGTTACGAAAAAATAAGAGATGGAAGAATCTAATTGGTTATATAAATTATCAGGTAATAAATGTATTAATTCCATATTCGTTATAAGTACATTAGCAACACATGCTTGCATTAATTGTCTTAATGTTTTTATAATTATTTTTACAACAGAAAAAAATGCACATAAATCAAAATCGATTAATCCATCATATCTAATTTCTTTATTTGTATTAGAACTATATAATGAATATATTCTAGATAACAAAAGGACACTTTTTTTATCTTGATCTTTTAAATTCTTTGAATTATTAATTGCTGAATATGCATTTTCTGGATATTTTTTTCCATTTGGAGGTAATAATGGATGTGTAGTTAAAAATCCGAATTTTAATAATTCAAATATTATTAAAATATTATTATCAATACTTTTATTTTTACTTTCAGATAATAACAAACCAAATAAAGTAACTCCACATCTTTTTGTAAATATACCTAAATTCTCAAGAAACATATAATATACTATACATAATATGCTATTAAAATTTTGATTATCTGTATTAAGTATATTTTTATAATAATTATTATAATTTCTTATTATTTTATCATTATATTTTTCTTTATTTTTTTTTCTTATTTTATAATTTTCTTTTCCCTCTTCACTTTCATTATTATTCCCCTCAGAAATGTCCCTTATTTTTCTGCTATCCTCACTACCAACATTCGAATTTTTATCTGAATTATCATCTCCCTCAGAATTCGATCCCTCTTCTTCTATTGCTTCATTTTTACAAACAAGTGACATATTCATACTTTCGCAATATAAGTGCCATTTTAAAATAAATTGTAAATCAACTGGCTTATTATTTTGCCGTTTTTTTTCTTCATTAATATTATTTTTATTTATATTCCATAAAAATCCATCAATCAAACTAATGTCTAAATATGTAAATTTGTTGTTTTTTTCTAATATATTATTTATGTAATAACCATAATCAAAAAATTTTATTTTCCTTTTATAAAAATAAGGATTTAATTTAACAGATATCAATCCTAATATTCTGCATCTATATTCTCTTAAATCAATCAATGAATCTCTATACTCAAAGGAATCTAAAATTGGGTGTGAATAATCAATCCATTCTCCTTGAGCTAACACACATAATATTTTTTTACTTAAAAGTCCAATTGACATTAAATAATATACACATGTTGGAAATCGAGACCCAATCACTTTTATGTAATCATGTGGAACTCCTTCATAATTCATATCCTCATTTTTACCATCATCAATTTTTATGCCCTCTTTATCCTCATTTTCTATATCTTTGTTTTTTGTATATTCATCTTTTTCCTTCATATTAATATTTTCAGTAGTTTCAAATCCGTTCTCAGAATTATTCTCTTTATCTATCGAATCATCTTTACAGTCTATCTCATGTTTTTTCAAATTATCTTCCTGAAATTCCTTACTATTCTCTATATGCACATTATTTTTCGTATAAGATAAATTATCTGTATATGCATCTTCACTTATTTTACCGGGTTCAGTACTTCTATCCCCTGAATTCATCTTACCAGAGTCATAACTATCAACAAGGGTATCTATTGTGGTAAGGTCTTTTATGTTTTCATTACATAAATTATATAAATTACCATTCATATTAAAACTTTTATTATTTTCACTTTCTTCATAATTTCCATCTTTAATTTTTTCAACTTGATCAACTTTATTCAATAAATTATTATTATAAACATTATCTGTATTATAAAAATTTTTATCTTTATATGAAAAAAGCCCAACTTCTCCCGATAATAATAAAACTATAGGAAATTTCAAAATAGACTTACATACACGATATCCTTCAATGTAACTTTTTTTTAACTGATCATTTGGAAAATGTTGTAAATAACTAATTAGAGGTGACTGTTTAATAAATTCTATTGAATTACCAAAATTAAATTCTGAATTTCCACTATTAAAATGAGATAAATTAAGGTAAGGAAAAGTTAAACAATATTCTGTACCAGCTAATAAACATGCATCTATAAATTGCTCCTTATTTATATTCCATATTTTTAATAAACTATTTAAATCTATCCATTCAAAATAATTTTCTTTCCATGCAATATTTAGTATTGCAATTTGAGGATTATATAAAATTAATGTAGGAGGACCTAATATTGTGTCAATTATATTATTAGCTAAAAAATATGATAACTGAGAAATAGCTAAATATGGTGCATATATGCATTTATATCCTTTACCTTTTAAATAATGAAATAATAAAAATGCCAAATATGAATTACATATATTAGATACTTGAGAAAATTTTTCATAAGATAATTTTAATTCATTATTAACATAATATACCCAACCTTGTTCTATATTTTGTTGATATTGTGCAGAAAATAATTTGTGAGATTTTGGTGTTATACCATCAAATACAAATATTATATCTATATTATATTTTCGAAAATATTCACATTGTTTATCTACTAAATGAAATATACATGGAGATATACACCCTGACACATCACTCAAAATGTCTTTTAAATTATCGGATGCTCTTAAAAAATATAATGCATCTATTCCTAGTCTTAAGTTTTTTATATCTTCTATACTGCTCCTTTTTAATAACCCATGTTCTGTTAAATAACTTTGCAAATGTCGAACCCTCATTTTTTTTTATGTCCTTAATATATTCTCTTTCTATAACATGCTAATTTCCTCTTGTTATAGAATCAACCCTTAAATTATCATGCACACACAGATATATAAATAAATAAATGCATATATACACGAAAAAAAAAAATTAATTAAAAAAACAACAGTAATACTGAAATTATATAAGTTTCGAAATAAACACGTACATAAGTATGATGCTGATAAAGAATAAGAAATGTAAAGAAAAATGGAAATAAAAATATAAATGAAAGTATGAAAATATATGAAAACATGGATGGAAATATGAATTATGTATAAATGTATACAATTTAAAGAAACCAATCTTTGACGAAAAATTTATATATACACATAAGGCATGAAAAAAAAATCGAAGAATACTATGAGCACATTTTGCTTTTATTTACACACGGAAGTGTTTAAAAATATATACATGTATAAATATATATGAGCTCACTTCATTAGGTATGAACATATTTATATACATAGATAACCAAACACATAATAAATATAAAAATTAATACATATATATGAATATGCCTTCATTCACAGCAGTAGCCAACTTACTTAAACTTGTTCAATCAACTACCTCCTTAAAACTTAAACACTATCTTATATAATCTATATTTTTTCAAAAACATTCAAACTGATGAAATTAATATACCGCTTACTAAAACTCTTTATATTCCAAATTTACGCACACACACACAATATATAATTATACATAAAAATAAACACTCAATATATACATTATATACACATTTCTTTCAATATGTTTGCACACATAATATTTATTTTCTCATTATATTATACTATTAATATGTTTCTATATAAAATGTTTAACTCACGGCATAAAAAAAGAAAACAATTAAGAAAAATTTAAGAGTAGAATGAAACATTCTATGCAAATATATACATATAAATGCATAATTTATCTGATTAACTTTAACATATAGAACGGGCTTTAAAACTTGATCATCCCAAGGTATATAAATTACCTTAATAAGGATTTAAATATTGTGAAAAAAAAATTAAGTGTTAATTAAAAAAAACTGACACATAAATTTTTAAAAAAGTAGCTACATAACTACGCTAAACATAAGATAGTTATTGTATATACATACATAAAACTATATCAAACTTATATTAATTTAATTCTTGGTCTCATATTCGTTTGTAGAATATTTATTTGTTTGTTTTTTAATGAATATATGTACACATGTATATATAAAAGAAAATTCCATTTAAAATCAACATAAACATTATATATATATTTTTAAATTACTATTTAATTGGTATTTCATTTATTTCTTACTCTTTTAAACTAAGTATATATAATATTACGTACAATTTTTATCTAATTTAATATACCCGTGTTTTAGCAAAAAAAATAATACCTATAATAAATACAATGTATTATATATGCGCCAATAGGATAATAACTCTTCTATGTTTTATCCCCTCTCATATTTCATACGCCTTTAATTATCCGTCCAAAAAAAAGTACTTTACATTTAATTATATACATATGTAACATGCCTATAAAAAATAATAAAATTTATCCTGGTATATAAATGAATTACAGTCATCTCTCTGTAAAATAGTACACTTAACTATATTACTTAAAATATATTTTTGTTTTATTTATTTTCCAGTAAAATTTTTATATCTATAAAAGGTGTACATATAGTATATATATTTACTTATAAAAAAAATCTTCATCTTGAATATTCCTAACATAATTCTATTACTACATAAAAAACATTATATCTTTTAACTTCAAATTAGTATATATTTATTTTCTTTTTTTATAAAAAAAATTATAATCTTTAATTTATATATATACTATTAATTTTAATAAAATTATGGCTAGAAAACTCTCATTTTCTTCTCTACTAAAATTATATTTTAAACTTTAAGAGATGGGCAAATAAGACTAAAAATTTAAGTATATTATATGTCCCTGTATAAAGATCAGTTGTCTCAATACAGCATAGAGATATCATATAAATATTCTCCTTATATTCACATCCCCTTATATCTATTTTCTTATTTACTCAGTAATACAAACAGTTTTATATTTGTTTCAAAACCTATTGCATATCAAACATGTCTTTTCCAATTACTAAAATATAAACCTTATACATACATATCCTTTTTTCTCTACTAAGTATGTAAAAAAGACTTTAAAATGCATAAGTTGCTATAAAAGTTTTTATATTTATAAAACCGCATATATAAACAATAATAAAGAGTTGTGCGAGAAAATAATAAGTAAGTAAATAAGTAAATATATATATGCATGTCGAAAACAATGGAGTCAGCATTGTGTGTAAAGAGCACATTTCCGCTACTAAGAAATATAATAACAATACTTTGCCCACAAAGCATTGCTACTTGAATTTGCAAAAAAAAAAATAAAAAATAAACGATGATTTATCATTGCTATGACATAATTCGCTTGCAAAAGATTGTATCATTTTCATGTTTCATTTTTTTGAAAATGTAAAACCATATTGTGAAGTATATAAATGAGAAAGATTTCCTTGTATGTAATATATATCGATGCTACAAATTGTTTGAAAATATATTAAGTTCCATTATTTTTAGTATGAGATAGCAATCTCAAAAAAAAAAGTGTATACCAATTTTTGTTAGAAATATTCGGAAAATTCTCCTTTTATATTTAATAACATCGGATCATCAAAAAATCTATTAATCGTTACATCTTCTGTAAGCCCTTTTCTTCGTCTAGTTTTTAACAAAAACTCTCTGGCTAAATGTTGAATAGGTGATGGTTCTAAGGGTCTTAAGATAACTGATTTATCCAATGGGTCTCCAGGTACAATATGCCAATGATCAAACATACTTAAACAAAATGCTTGTCCACTGGTATGGGTTCTTAAATCTGTTTCAAACCCAAATGATTCTATAGCAGGTATATATGCATGCACCATATATAATGGTGTTCCTACTTTTGGGAAATCTTTTAATACATGCCCTCTTCTTCTTGATAAAACATTATATACTGAAGAAACAGAATCACCTGAACATATTATTTCTGTAAATAAAATGGGTTCTAATAATCTAGGTGTAGCTAATAAAAATGAAGAATAAATTGCTCTTCTTGTTGTTGGAATAATTTGACCAGCTCCCCTATTAATTGGATCATCATCAATATCTGCCCTTAATATTTTCACCTTAACATTTTTCATGTTTTCTTCTATTAATGGCCCTTCTTTAGTAGCCCAACAAAATCCTTGTATTATATTATTTTTTATTGAATATAAATTATCTTTATTTGTTTCATTATATAATGATTCATCCATTAAAATGTTTGGACTATTATTTTCAGGACCAAATTCCCAAATAGATCTTATAGATAATATATCCCAATTATGTTTATTTGTTAATAAGGATATAACATCTTGATCTATATTATAGTTTAATGTGCTTTTCCTTTTTTCTGTATCGTCATCTAATTTTACATCTTTTTCTACTTCTTTATTACTACCATCATCACTATTTTCATTATTCTCGTCATCCGAGTTTTTCGAATTCTCATCATTTTCCAATAGGTCTGCCCTTTTATCTCCCCTCTTCATTAATAATTTATCCATAGTATGTAAATATTCATCTATGTTGCTATTATCAGTTTTCTTTAAATGTACAAGCCCTTGAACTATGTCATCCATTAATTCTTTTTGTATTGGCTCAGAAATCATATATATTTTATTTTTTTTATTTGGAGTTTCAGCAAAACAATTTAAAGCTGATGCTTCAGTAATTGTCTCATTAAATTGAACAACTGGATCTGAAACCTTTATTTCTAAATCACCATATAATTTTCTTAAATCATGTAAAACACAATCAAGATATAATTCTCCTGTTCCTAGGACTATATGTTCTCCAGATTCTTCCACTTTTGTTGATGCCAATGGATATGTTTTATCAATTTTTCTTAATCCATCTAACATTTTTGGTAATTCCGATGGATTTATAGGCTCACATGCAACTTTAAAAACAGAATTTGCACAAATTATATATCTAAACTTTTTATTAAATGGATAAAATATTTCTGCATCTTCATCATCGTTAAAAAATAGTTTTTCATCATTTAACCCATTTCTCATGATACCTAAATCAGTATTATTATAATTTTTTTTTTCAAAAATTCCTTTTTTCTTATTTCCTTTTCTCTTCATATTTGTTATTGTACATGTTTTATTTACACATATATCAATACCACCTATTAAAACAAAATTTCCAGCAGGAACTTCATCTACTTCTATTCTGTATCTTCCTTCGTATATCCATAAATGAGTAATCACTCGAGATATCATATCTTCATCATCATCTAAAGTATATCCTTCCCCTAATATTCGAACAGTTTGTCCTTTTTTTAAAGTACCACACATAACCCTACCAAATAAATCTAACACTAAACATTCTGGCCTATGATAATTTTTTATTATATAAACCATCAAGTTATCTGTTTGATCTCCCTTTAAACATCTCATCATATCATAACATATTTTCGTTTTTAGTGACCCAGAATATATACTTAAAGTTTTATTTTTTGCATTCTCTAAAGGAGATGGACAATTATCTATTACTACATCTACAAATGCTGTAGTATCTTCAAAAATCATTGTACATATTTTTTTTAATAAATATTTATTATTAAATAAATAATCTGTTTTTTTTAAAGTTACATTTAATTTTTTTAAAAAGGGTATTAGGAAATCTTTTTCTTCTGATGTTACATAACCAAATATTTTGTAAATAGGGAAAAGAATAAATTCAACAAAACTTCTTTTCTGATTTGAATAAACAGGAGATTGTACAAATTTAAATTTTTCTTCATCATAATATATATCACCCCATAAATATTTAGAAAATTCATCAATATTTATATTATATGAATTATGTAAATCACAATAAATTTTACTAAATGATTTTAAACTAAAAAATATACCATATAAACTTGAACTAAACAATACATTATTCTTTAGTGGTGATAATATCCAACTATTTTTTTCTTCTTCCGTTTTATTTAATAAATTACATATAGTTTCGATTTTCATATTTATTTCTTCAATTGTATAACTTATTTTATGGTATGCATCATTTGGAGGTAATCTTAAATCCATTATTAATTTATCTATACAATTTAATACTAATATTATTTTTACATTTTCATATATACATGCTTTTATCACATTTTCAGTTACATACATACACCCATCTACTACATCAACAACCAAACAACAACATTCACAAATATTAAGGGAGCATAAAAATTCATCCAAAAAATTTACATGTCCAGGTGTATCTATTATATTAAATAAATAAGATTTATATTTAAGATTTTCGGGTTTTTTATCTAACAATATATTATTAGGAATATTCTCATAAACCTTATTTTGAAAAATTAATGATATAGGTATAGATTTTATTGATAACCCTCTAGCTTGTTCATCTAATCTTGTATCTGTGTAACTAGTTAAGGCATTCATTTTTTTACTATTATATGGAGTTATTGTATTTTTTTCATTTTTATTTATATTTTTTTTTATAACCTCATCAAATTCATCACTTAATTTGAAAAAACTAACAGTACTACTTCCATTATTATTATTTCCTCCAGCACTCTTATTTATAAAATATGAATCCCCTTTTGTTTTTTCTCGAGTATGTTCAATTAATCTATCTACTAAAGTAGTTTTACCATGATGAAAATGACCTGCAATACATATGTTTCTAATAAAATTTGTATGTGCCATTAATTCAGAAAGATATTTAAAACTAAAATTATTATTTGGTATTGATGTTTCTACTAAATCAAAATTTTTTCTATTTGCTTCTACATCTAATTTTTTTATAAAACTTATTCTTTCGACATTTGCATTTATTTTATTTATAGTTGCTTGCTCAATATCTTGTGTATCTTCTTCTTCAATAAAAACTTCAGCACCATCATATATTTTTTTTAATTCATCGATATCATTTTCATCCATTTTATTATCCTTATTACCACTTAAATCATAATCATCTTCTTCTTCCTCCTCTTTACTTTCTACATTACTATTTGACTCATCACTTCTATCTTCACTATCCCCATCTTTGGATTCATCAACTTCATCTGAGTATTCCTCTTCATCACTATCTATATCTTCTCCTATATAATTCCCAAACTCGTCATATAAATTATTTTTTGATTCCATTTCAAAAATGCTATATCTTTATATATGTACGCACAAGCTTGTGGAAATCACCAAAATTATTATATAGTGATTTTCCAAATTTTCTATATTTAGTAAAAAACAAATTAATCAATATGTGATATGCAAATACATTACTAACACCATCTGCATATACTGATATTTATTTTGTCATCTCTCAATTGCTAATATCCTTTGTTTCTTCTCTATTTCTGTTTTTATTTTTAATATACTATACGTAACATATATAAATACTTTACATGTGCTTATACATATATACTCATTTTATATTAATATGTAAATCCCCCTTTTATAAGTTTCCATTATTAATTGGGTGTGTTTTCCTTCTCTGTATCTTCTTTAATAAATTTTATATTTATATTTTTTTTTTTTTTAAAAAAAGTGATGAAATTTTCATCCTATTGATAAATAATTTTTACTAAAATTGTCCTAGCAATAATACAAGTCAAATAGAAATTTATTATTTTATCACCCTCTTATATAATTCCTTTAATTTTATTAATTTTTTTTTATTCATCATGCTATAGTAACATGCTTAGATCGTTGATTGGGTATATTTTTTTTTTTACGGTATTATAGGTAAGCATATATTTTTATATAATGAATAATCATAATTTATATGTTCAGAAAATATACTAAAAAAATTATGCCATTACAAAATAATGCATAATACATTTTAAAGAAGGTATAACTTAATAATTACTCTTTTATTTTTTTTTTTTGAAAAAGTAGAAAATATAAAAAATATGAATTATATTATAAAATTATTATAAAACAGGATTTATTTTTTACGGTTTTCGAATTTATCTTATGGAGTAAAACCCTCAAAATGTCCCAATTATCCATTTGGTTAAATAAAATATCCAGGTTTATTTTTCTTCTTTGTTTGTCCCCCCCTTTTTCTTCTTTTATGTTTTTTTCTCCTTTTGCAAGTTAGGAGTATGGACTTTTCTGCATCTTTCCAAATCCAATCATACTAATATAAGACCCCTCTTATAATTTCTATTTCCCATTTTATTTGCTGTTCACTATTTTAACATATAAATCATTGTAAGACGCATATTCAAAATGATAACTTTTATAAAGTTCAAAATTTATTTCAATATCTATATTTAATAAAATATCGAAAGAAAAAGAGAAAAAAAGATGGAGAAAACTAATTAAGACTAAATATAAGCTTTTCGAATTGTACACATTATAGTATTCACTCAAATAAAACTATGAGTTTCTTTCATTCCATATTTCTTTTCTTTATGCTAAACATAATAATAAGTATTATGGAATATCTTCATTCTGTACATATAGAAAATGTTAATTATAAAAATTAAAAGTACACTATAATGCACTGTTTGGTTTTTTATATTTTTCACAAACATATATGTCCATAAATAAATTATTATATATTATCATATGCTCTTCACTTCTTCATTTCTTTATTTCTCCATTTCTTTATAAAATAATAATTTCCTTCTTTGTCAAAAATGTTATGAAAAATAAATTATGTAAAAATAAGACAAAACTGGAAAGCGAAAAAGTTTATATATGATAATTTAAGAAAGATACCCAAAAAACCTCTTCTATCTACTTTTTTATTAAACAAATAAAAACAATAGTAATAATAGCGTAACATTGTGGTAATACAAAAAATCAACACATCGGCACCAAAGCCAATGTCCCAAAATAAACACTATACACAATAAAATGGATATAAACAATTATGAACACTCAATAAATATTAAAAAGCTAAGAAATGAGTTTGTACAAAGTATATTAAAAGATGAGGAGTATAAAAAAAAAGACGATAAAAAAAAAGATATAGTAAAAACATGTAAAAGTTATAAAGAATTTTGTGATATTGTAAGTGTAATCAATATGAAACCAATTAAAAAATATGAAGAAAAAGTTACATATGAAGATTATCTAAATATGAACCATTCTACAAATAATTTAGATAATTTAAAAAAAAAAAAAAATTATCTTAAATTTTTTTCTATGAACCATTTGGAAAATAATCAAAATGATCTCCTTTTAAATGATAGCCACCCAATAATCCAAAAAAAAATAAAACAGTTCTTGTATGACAATATATCATTTAATAATAGTACATCAAATTATATGTCTAACGAACTACTTTTTATTAATAATATTAATCCTAATTTTAGTTATGCACATATAATATATACATATATTGGATTGCCTTAAAAAAATAATAAAATTTATTATAATTTTTTTTTCCTTTTTTAGAAATATTTTGGACAACAATAAAGACAATTACTACAAATTTATAAAATTTAATTACAACTGTGACGAAATAAAAGACGTAATAATTTTTATAAAAAATAATTGGAATATTTTCTTTGAGATTGACAAAGTAGCTATTCATAACAACATAATGGACAATGAACAAATGGATAAAAAGAAAAACGTTACATTCTCAAATTTATTATACTTTTTTTTTAATTTAATTAAATATTGGAATGAAGAAAAATTATTTCTCTATTTTACCGCCAACGAACTAAAAGATATTAATTCAAATATCAACATTATTGGTCAAAATTTAAAAAATATAAAATTATCTTCTAATGAAGATCTTATAATAAATGACATTATATCTTATATAAAAAGTATAGATTTATAAACATGAGAAAATGTATAACTGCTCATATTTTTTATGTATACCTTTTTATTCTTTAATCCTATAATTTTGTTACATGAAATTACAGACCTTAAAATTGTCATATTTATGGAACTCATCTACATACAACTTATAGTCCATAAAATGACAATTGATATTTTTTTATAAAAATAATAATAAATATTATTTTATTTTAAAAGTTTATAATGAATATTGGGATATATATTTTTCAGCATTCTATTAATTAAAATGTACTCTACACATTTCCATTCACAAACATACAGATATAAATACATATAATGTAGGAAGTGTAAAAAAATTATATGTTTTTCTCTTTATATGTATCCAAAATTTTCCAAAATTTTACGTTCTTCTGGTTTAATTAATCCTAATGCTTCTTCTTTTATTTTTTTCTTTTCATTTAATAAGCTAACTTTTTTTTTATAATATTCTTTGCTAAGTTCTTTTCGTACCTTTTCCTTCTTTTTTACTAATTCATCATAATTCCAACCAACTCTTGAACTTAGGGTTCCTAATCTACAGAAACGTCGGTGCTTTTGTAATCTAAATGCTCTTAATGCACCAGGAAGTACATACTTTTTCTTCTTATCATATGGATATGGCATACCTACAAGAACCTTTAATTTACTTAAAGCAATTTTTCCCTTTGGAGTTTTGTGTGGTAACATACCTCTAACACATCTCCATAATATTTTTGATGGTTCCCTTAAATGAAGAGGTCCCTTTTTAGGGTTTGTATTAGTTCTTAATCTTAAAAACTCTTGATACTTTAGCCTGTTTCTGTATAAGCTTCCTGATATATCAATATCTTCACACCTAACGGCGACGATCCTTTGACCATTTAGTAATTCCTTGGCAATAATGGAAGCTAATCTTCCCAACATATGCCCTTTACAATCAATAACATATTCCTAAAAAAAAATTAATAGTATATAATATATAATAAAATAAATACTCATAATATTTTTAAACTTGCTAAGAAATATATAGCTCGCCAAATGAAACCTATATAACATTATATTTTCCCTATCCCTCTCTCACAAATTATTAATACATTATTTCCTTTTCCCCATAATTTTACTACTTAAATATTTTGGTCATATTTCTTTTTATATATAAAATATAAAAATATTTAAGTAGCAAAATTATTGGAAAAAAGAAATATACTATGTAAAATAGCTATTCATATTATATATAACTTTTATATATCAATAACTAACTAAAATATACTTACCTTTTTATACATTTTTATAGATCCAATTGTAAATATAATTTTAATTTTATTTTGAAAAAGTTACAAAAATTCAAATCACATAAAATTTATTTCTTTAAATGTGGCAATTATGGTATACAAAAAAAGTGTCACATTTGTAAATATATTTATAAAATCATTAATAAAAATTTTATTTTTTTTACAATATATATATGTAAATTATTAAAAAGGGATTTTAAAAAAAGGAAATATTACATAGATAAATAAGCAGTTACATATTATGCATATAAAATAAATGAGCATATATAAAAATATAAATAAATGATATGTATATATTTTTTATAGAGATATTCAAATTTATACCTATATTAGTAATATATATTTCCTTAATTATATGCATATTATATTATATATATTGGGGGCATTGAAAATATTCTTACAAAATTTTGATAATAATAATACTATATTTATACCCTCTTATTTACATTTATTTTTATTTTTTTCGTGTATATATAATAAAGAAATGCTATAATTTATCGGTATATGTTCCAACCCTTTTTGCCAACCCAATACTATTGCAAATGTGACGATATATAGTATATATGATATGTATATGTATATATAATAAATTATATTAGCACTTTATTAAAAAAAAAGGGAACTCAACTATAATTATGTTTTATTCTTGACAAGGAGGAAAAAATTGTAAAATTTAAAGTAGGGTAGCTCATTAAAAAAAATAATAAATATTATCAATATTTAATAAAGTTTTTTATCCTATTAATAATTAATTAAATTTCATTTTTTTGCTTCTTCATTTTTTTACGTATCAAAAAGGGAACTTCAAAAATATATGGCCAAAGGTAAAAAATGTTTTCCCCATTATCCTTTAATATTTATTTGTACTTTACAGTATTTTTATAAAATATATGAAAACAATTGAAAAATAGGAAATGCTAATTATAATATATGGTGGTTTATAAATATGGTAATTATTCCTATTTAATATAAATATTTATTTCATCCCCTTACCCCCCTTGGCTCTCTAATGGGATACACCACTGCATAATAAAAAAAAAATTAAGTTACATATCAATGTAAGCAAACCTATTATATCTCATTTTTATTTATAATTATTTATATAAATATAGCATTTATTTAATATAAATATAACATTTATTTAGTATAAATTTTAATTTGGAAAAATACAACTATTTCAATTTTATGCCATATAAAATAACACCCGATTATATACACTTTTCTTCTAACCATAATACGGTTGTTTTATTTTATAAATAATTTGAGAGCACATAACACACCCTTATTTATATCCATAGTACATACATACCCCTAAAATAGTTGAAAATATATAACATCATAATTTATAGAATAATATTCAAAGGGAGAGGATGTGTGTATTAAACTTTAATGACTTTTAAGATCATACACAGTTACATATTTTAAGGTTAAAATAGGTTTAATATCAAACATACAATGCAATGCTTGACTTATTTTTTCTCATCTTATTTTATTATGTTTTTCCATGTCTATGCCCCTAAAAATTACCACTACACACATACTGGGATATTTAAAATGCCCTATCCAATTTCTATAATTACAAAAAGAATGCACAATATATATTTTATATTAAAGAAAAAAACATTTATGGAAACAGAAATTTCCAATAAATGAAAAATAAATAATATGTTTATATATAAATGTATTAAAAAGTAAAATTTTATCCATATATTCAAAATGTAAAAATAGTCTTTAAATGGTTGTAACCCCATCAACAAAAAAAAAAAATATATTTATTATTGAACACAACAATACAATGTAATAAAATAAATCACCTTAATGAGCAAGCTCATAAAATATTCTTTTTAAATATATCACTCGTTTTATATAAACGGTATGTAAAAATAATAATCAAATCTGAATATAAAATATGCATGTATAATAAAAATTAAAAAATTATAAATTTACAATTATATAGAAATATGCAAAAACGGTGAAATATAAAATAACCATGTGTTTATAAATTCCCATTTTAAGTGGGTAAAGTTAAAAAAAATATATATATTTATGCATTATATGCATATATGCATAGCTAGATCCTTGTATTGTTATAAAACTGGTGGCGTCTTCATAAATTTTAATGGATCATTCAAGTATATATCAAATAAGTAACGTTGTCTTCTCGACGTAAAACCCATTCATTTTTCTTTTTATAAGTAATATTTATAAAACTGTCTGACAAAAATAAATAACTTAATTTAATTTTAGACAATTGTATATCTCTTGAGCATTTTGATTGAACTTTTAAAAATCCACTAAATAATCCAGCATTTGAACAATTCCAAATTTTAAAAGAAAAATCTAATTTTGAATAAGATGCTAAACATGTTCCATTTGAATTAAAATTAATACAATCTACACTTTTTTTATGTCCTTGAAATATTTTTAATTTTTTTGCATTTTTTAAATCATATAAATATATACATTTATTAGCATTATTTGCTACTGCTAACCTTTGAGTAAACTTATTAAATGCACAAATCGAAAAGTTTTTTACTAGTGTATAAATTAAACTTGTTGATAATTTTAAGCATACCATTCTTACATTATTTGATGGATCCAATGAAATTAACAATATATCTATAATTATATTCATATAATATTTAAATATCCATTTATAATTTTTTATCAATATTATTAATAAAAATAATATTTTATTTATATATAATACACGTTTCTGTAAATTACAACTTATATATTGTAGTGTCTTCAAAAATAAAAATGGCTCAATACGTCCTATATTTATTAAAATTTTTAAAAAGCTGATATTATTTAATGATAAGGTATATAATTCAAAAATATTTAAAATAAAATGACATATACTTATATAATTATTCTCATTAAATGGACATTTTTTATTAGAAAATATTTTATTTACATCATAATTTATATTACATAATTCTGCATATATCTGTTTTTTTTTCTCCTCTATAATTTTAGATTTAATTAAAGCTTCATTTTCTCCATCATTTCTAATACTATTAACAATAACACCAGCATGTTCCCCAGATTCGCTAGCTTTACGAATAGCTGTTTTTGATATGCCACTATTTTCATCTAATATAATATTTTCATATGAACTTAATTCTAAATCTTGGTTTTCATAATTTTGATCAGTCATATCATTATGATCCGTATCAGATTTCATTATATAATCTTCCATACAATTTTTTAAATTAATCTCACTTGTTGAATGATGTAAAGATTCATTTCCTAATGTATTTGCCAATATATAATAATCTTTCAAATTTTTATAAAAGTTTTCATTTACAATTTGCTCATTATCAATAAAATCTTCATCTTTTATATTTATATTAAAATTGCTATAAGTAACATTTTTCATATTATTAGTAAAGATTCCTTTTTGTATTAATACAACAAAATCCCAAGTTATTGAAAAACTTAATGATAATAAATGTATAAAATGAAATAATTTAAACTTATTAAATTTATTATATGTATTTTCAATCAAATTTTGTGTATCCACAAATATATAATAACATATATGATGAATAATTAGTGTAGCCATATTTGCGTTTGAATAAAATATTTTGGAATTTCTTAAATATATAGATTTAACAACTAATAATAATAATAAAAGTGTTAAACATATTTCATCTGCATATACATATGGATATAAATAATGTGATCCAACTCTTGGTATAATTATTTGTATTACATATGTTCCTGTTGTATCATATAATGATATATTATCATTTGTTTTTTTTATAATTCTTTTTTTTTTATTATTAATTCTTAATATTTCTGTAGCTAGCTTTGAATATTGATCTAGCCATCCGTTCTTCATATTCTGTATTAATATAAACATAAATTTTTGTAACTGAATTCTTATACTTTTATCATATGGATACATAGATATATAACTTAATAAAAATAAATTTATTTTATTATTATTTGGTAAATTGTATATTATATATTTTTTTAAATTTATTAATATATTATCATTATATTTATCTCGACACATTTTGAACCATAAACTTATAAATCGTAAAATAAAACAAAAATACAAAGTATTCACATACAAACTTTCACAACATATCTCAACTGAGTTATCATTAAAAAAGTAAGATATATCCCCCTTGTTTCTTTTTTTTATTTTTTTATTTTCCCTTTTCGAAAACGTATTTATTGGGTTTGTTACCTTCTTTTTAATATCCATTTCTTCACCATATTTACTTCCTTTTATTTCACTACGTCTACTTGGAATAGTAACTTTTTTATCAACCCCACTGACTCTGCGTATACTACTTCGACCTTTCTTGGGAGTATTTTTTTTTTTTTTTTTTTTAGGGATATATAAATATATACTTGATTTACTAGAGGAAGAATCACATGAATCCCATTCATCCATTTTATCATCTAAATAAGAACTCATCCATTGTTTGCGATTACGTATGTCTATATTTTTATTTCTTTCAATATTTCGATTATTAGAACAATTATATTGTAATATATATAAATTATTATTATGTCTATTATAATTTTTATCTGTTTTTTTTTCATAATTTATTTCAATCTCTTTATATACGGAATGACTACTATTTGGTAGTTCCCATTTATCGTTCACTTTTATTGTATACAAATTACTATCTTTATTTATTTTATATCTTTTTAACATATCCTGACTATCTTCACCATTACAATTTTCTTCTCGACCTTCATATTTCCATTTATTCATTAGTGCACTAACTTTATGTTTATTCTCATTTTGTTTAGTTCCCATTTTAAGACCAAAATAAATGTATTTTTTTCTTAACGAATCATTTAAAAAATATTTATTTTTAAACTGTTTATTATATATATCATTATAATCTATATTTAATGAATCATAAAAAAATTGTTTTCTTTTTTTTTTTTTCCTTTTTTCTGCTGATAAAAATATATCCATCTCTTTTTTGTTTATTCTATAATTTATAATATCCTCATTTTCTGTTTCGTCTACATTTTTTATAAATTTTTCTTTTTCCAATTTCAATGGGTACATTTTCGAGAAATAAAATAGCTGAGTATATTTTGGAATAATTAATGAACATGTTGATTCCTTTCCATGTATACACATCGAAAATGGTAATGACGGAAAGTCGGTTAAGAAGAAAAAAAATTCTTTACATAAGTTTATGCATTTATCAGGTAAAAAATAATGATACAATAATCTTCCTAAAGGTAATGCTTTTTTTGATAAGTTATTATCCCGAAATAATATGTGACTAATAATTGGTATTTGACTTTTTACTAATAAATAAGATGCTTTTTTATTATTTTTTTCTCTAATTATATTATTTAAATTATTATAACTCATTTTATTAAATTTTTTTTTTTCAAATTGTATTATCCTATCCTTCTTACTCAAGCAACTGTCACTGGTAGTATAATCCTCATTACTTATTTCCATTCCATCACTGCTTAAAAATTGTTGTACTGACTCTAAAGAATGTGACGACGAACTTCGTCGAGAAGAACATGAACTATCTTCATCATAATCATTATCCGATGTTATTTCACTTTCGATACTAGATCCATGTAAATAGGGGGTTGCATTTTTTTCAATTCTAATCTTATTTAAAAGCTGAATGTTCGATATACTTACACCTAGCCTAGTATATACATTTTCAAATGGGATATTAGATATTTGAGAATATTGAGAATCATATAAGTATCTTAAAAAATTACCATTTTTATAATTATATATATATACATAATTATTCACTAAACTAATATATAATAGTGAAGAATAACTATTTATATATACATTATTTATTAATTTAAAATTAATTTCATTTTTCTTTTCTAACTTCATAAAACAACAATGAAAACAAACATGAGTCATAACTTTTAATTTTCTTTCCATTTCATATCGTTTTTCCCATGTTTTCTTTTTTAATTTTATAATAGATTTTTTGGCTTTTAATAATGATATATTATACATATTTGAATTATTATTTTTTTCTTGATAATTTTTTATTGCTTTTTTAAAGTTTAAAATGTTTATTAGTTTATATTTATTTTCTGGTTGCAACAAACTCGACCTTTTAAAAGTAGTATTAACATAACTTGTTGGAGCACTACTTTTTCTTTTATTCTTATAATTGATTTTACCACTACTTGTTCTTCTAATATATACTCTATCTGTTTTATTACAAATACTGATCTCAAAACTTTTGCTTCTCTTACTTTTCATTATTTTTTTTTTCAATTTCTCTTTTTCTTT
Organism: Plasmodium vinckei vinckei; assembly: GCF_900681995.1. Taxonomy (NCBI): domain Eukaryota; phylum Apicomplexa; class Aconoidasida; order Haemosporida; family Plasmodiidae; genus Plasmodium; species Plasmodium vinckei. Next base: position 118,594 of record NC_051304.1, read on the forward strand.
CTTCCAAAATAACACACTATCTATATTATCTTCCGAAGATATAATAATATTACATTCATCATTTTTACAAAAAAAGTTATTATGATTATTATTATAATCTATATTACTCAAATTTATTAAAATCATATGGTTACTTGCATCACATGTTAATATAAAAGATGTGTCTTCTCTTTCAGTCGATATGTTTACATTATTTTTTTTTAAATAATTATCTGTAACAACTTTATATATACTACATATATATGAAAAATGACATTTTTTTATATATTTCACTAAACTAAAATTAAAAATATTCCATATTAATATATCCCCACTATCTGTTCCACCAATTATATAATCATTTTCGGCATGCAATGCTGTTATAAAATTTTTTTTTTTATATAAATTATCAGGGATATATAAATCATATATTATTTTTTTATTCTCTATATATTTATAACAATTTATTAATACACACACAACTCGAGTATCTCTATAACTTATTATTACATATATATTTAAATTATTTTCACAAAATGCATATGTAATTATTTCTTTATTTTTATTCTCATTATGTTCATCGTTTTCTTTTCGATTATAAACATGATTATTGCTAATTTCATTAATAATTCTTTTTTCTACAATTATTTTATTATTTTTTGCTGTTTCTATTTGACTTTTTATTATGTCATAATTGTTCTCACTATATTTATATCCCCTTTCATTATCTTCTAAAATATTATTTATTTGTTTTTTATCTTTTTTATTACCTAATAACCATATACTATCTATTTTATTAGTCATATACCAAATGCCATACAAATATTCACAAACTATAATTCTGTTTAGTTTTGATTTGTTTACAAATAAAAAAAATACATCATCTCCCCATATAGATGATTTATTTTTACGATAATTATTATTTTTTATTTTCAAAATATTTGTATCTTCATTATAGATATTATTATTTTTCAATTTTATTGATTCTATTGAAGATGGGTTCTTTTCAATTTCACATAAATTCACCCTTTCATTTAAATATTTTTTATTTACACTATTGTAACTATAACTCGATGTACGCACACTATAAATATTGCCATACTTATTACTCACTCTTTCTTCATTATTATTACTTAGATACATATCGTCCATTTGTTCATTATTGTGTTTTACCTGATTGAATATGCAACTGCTATTAGAAATATTCTTTGCATCGGGTCCTGCATCTTTTTCAGATGTGATATATGTATTTCTGTAAAAAATAATTGGACCGGGACTCTTAAATGAACCCAATAAATTTTTGTCAACCTTCATTAAAAAATAAGATTTTATATTCGATTGAAAAGATAAAAACATGCTTGAAAATTTTAGAGGTAAAGTATAGCAATAAAAATTCCCTTCTGTTGTCCAGGCGACAATGCACCCACAAATGTTCTTCGACATGTTCTGCATAATATTGTACGATTTTATTTTTGAGCTGTTGTTTTGGGATGCGCCTACACAAACAATAAAGAAAACAATATGGGTGAAGTGATAAAAAACAAACAAAAGAAAATACAAAGAAATTTTATACTAATAAATGAACAAAGTAATGGTGAAAAAGGTACCTGAAGAAAATCGCCATATTGGCTTACGCAAAACTTGTATGCCAACCCAATGAGCATTTTGAGAACGAGTTTTACATGATTGATCAAAGTCAGGACAAAATAAATCCATTAGTGGAACAAAAGAAGAATTTGCATTTTTTCTTTCATAAATAATTAATCTATTTTTTTGTAAAATTATGATATAATTATCTATAATAGCTATTTGACTTGAATTACCATTAGAAGATATTTCTAAATCTGATTTTGATATTGGAAGGTTTGAAATAAAAATCGGATCAACATTATATACTCCATCAATTTGTTCATAAATATCTATATTCTTCAAATTTTTATCTTGAGATTTTAAATTTATATCATTTGGTACATTTATTCTATTTTTTATTAATTCATTATATATACAATTTTCTGCCATATCTTCAATTGTTTCATTATATGTTTCAACTTCAGTTTTATCAGTTCTTATAACAAATCTTGTTTTGTTTTTATAAAAATTTAATAAATCTGTTAAATCCCAACATATTATATCACCATTATTTAACCATGCTGATATTAATATTGGACAATAAAATAGATCATTTAAATTTTTATATGTTTCTTTTTCTCTTAATTTTATATACTCTTCATCTAATTCATCTCCTCTCATATTATTATCATTACCTCCTATATCTCCATAATTTAAATTACTTCTTTCTCTTTTTTCATAATTATTAAAAATCTTTCTTTTTAACAATTTCATACATTGCATTATAGATCTTTGATTTTCTTTTTTTAAATATGGTACTAAACCAGCAGAAATACAACATATTTTTAAATTCAAATTCTTATTACTATTTTTATTTTTTTTTTTAGTATAATATAGCTTATAATTTAAAAATTGTGAATTATCATAATAGCTATGTTTACTATATCTATTTCGTTCGCTTATATTAGTAGCTAATGATGGAGACGAATATTTTACAGATATATCATCATGCATCCCATCAATGATTTCATCACCTCCTTCATTATTTTCTTTACAATTATCTATTCCTCGAGGATTAACCATTGAAAAATCATTAGATTCTAAGCTATCAGATGAAGAAGAACATATTTTATAATTTATATCACTATCAGCAATGTCATAATGTGTACCATTGCTACCTTCTAGATCACTAACTTCACTACTTTTACCAACCTCATCATTGTTTTCTTTATTCCCTATAGATAAACGAGCTACTACTTCCTTATCTGGATTACCCCATAAATCTATAACTAACAAATCTTTATATCCACTAACCAATATAAACCTCCTATCTTGTAATATTCTCATATTATAAATATAAAAATTAAAATTTTTAAAAATTTTAAAGCACCTTCCTTCATCCAATGACCATAAAGCTATTGTATTATCGACATATAATGAAATTAATATTTCTCTTGATACACATTCAATAAGATAAGAGCAAGATAAACCAAAACACAATTGTGTTACACTATTATTACATCCATTATTTTTATTATTTAATAATATATTATATGGCACTAACTTTATTCGGTTGTTCATTCCTTCTTCATTATTTTCACCACCTTTATTGAAATTGTCAAAACTGTTTCCATTGCTACTGCTATTTAGGCTACCACTTTTTTTAACCTCTTCAAAATTTGAATCAATACTTATTCTTTTATTTTCATTTTTTTCACTTTTTTCATTTATTTCATTTTCTTTTTTCCCAACCTCTCTATATTCGTTGCCCCTTACTCCATTCTTTTCCATACCATCATTGCATTTGCTCGAATTAACTTGTTCTAAATCATTTGACAATATTTTGTTTCCACTCTCATTGCTCGGTATAACACCCTCATTATTATTACCACTATTATTATCACTATTGCTAAACTTTTCATTTCCTTCTGCTCGAAAAAGTACTATGTTCCCTTCACGACTACCCACTGCCAAAATATTACCATCATAATTTAATCCATAGCATGTTATATTAAAGGGTGAAGAAAAATTAGGCCATATTACTGACCCTAGTTTTAAATCTTCATTCATTCTTATTTCATATTTTTATATTAAAATGCATAAAAATGTATACATATGTTTGTATCTCCATATATAAAGATAACAAACTTTTTAATCTGATATACTTTTGTGACAATTTTACTTAATTAAAAAGAGGAAAATAAAATCTATAAATAAAATTATGTTATATTTAATAATACATCCAAAACTAACTATATTATCATATCTTTTTATAATTATTATTTTTATGAAATCTATACATTTTCATCATATATCCCTTTAATTCATTATTATTTTTATAATTTATTTTTATATCTTTTTCAAATTTTATTCTTTATATATAATCCTTTTTATATTTTTTCTAATATCAATCTACTAATACGTGCCACTAAATTTTTATCAAAATATATACTGATTTATAATATATTTTTTTCTTTTTTTTTTACCAATTTTTTTTTTTAATATTTTTATCACCCTTTTTCTCTATAATTAAAAAATTATTATTATAAACATATTTTCATTTTACTCTTTTTTTTTTTACAATAAATATATATATATGATATATGTTTACAATTTCCACCGAAATAACCCACCTTCATATTTTATATATCAAATTTCCCATATATAAAAGTAGGAAAATTGTTATATACATTTAGTTGTATTCCTATTTATAATTTATTACATGCATATGTAAATACATATTTATGCATTCTTTCTTTATATTCATTATATCTAAGGAACATAAAACTAAAACCATGACAAATTTTAGTTTGTCCATTACTCATTAAAAATATAATTTCTTATGCTCCTATTTTCTCCTTATACAATAGAACAAATTTATTTAAATTTAATAATACCCCAATACACACACTAGTTTTAAATTATTACCTACTTGTTATTTTCAAACTTTTCTAAATAAACCATACAAATTAATACCTATGAAAATGCTACATCAATATGTATCTAAACACCCCCCTAAAATGCATATCTACACTTCATAAGTTAAAATAAAAAAAAACAAATGAAATATAATTCCTCATTAAATATATGACTGTCTTTACCCATACCACATATATATACATATATATATGTAAATACCCTTTTTAATGTTTCAATTTATGGAAATAATTTTAATTTAATTGTTTCTAAAAGCTCATTGAGGTTTTCATTATTAAAAAAAAAAATTAAATGAAAGATACGAACAAAATAAAACATAAACCAACAGATACATAAACACTAAAGCCGCTTCTTAAATTCGAATGAACTCAAGAAGGGGTAAAGATGGAATGAAGAGTAATAAATAAATTGCACATTAAATTATTTAACTTGAAATAAAATATTATGAAATGTCAAACAAATTATTAAAATAAATAAAAAACACGTATATATATACAGACATTGTAATATGCCCATATTCATAGACACGTGGTTATATATATATAGCATATTATCATTCCATCGATATACTTTCATTTAATAACAGATAAAAAAAATAATGAATATGCATTATATACATATTAAAATTAACTTCTACGATATATGCTTTTTTTTTTCTTTTTTTCCCTTGTCATATATTTAAATATGAATTGTATTTTATATATACGTAACATGGGAAAAAAAAACAAAAAAGAAAAAGAAAAAAAAAGGCAATACACATTTTATTTTAAAAAATATAAACAATATATATATATACTATTTTTAAAATCAAAAATATAAATATCTCATTAAAATAAGTGATGGTATATAATATAAAAAAAATATATAAAGTAAAATAAAATAAAATAAAACAAATTTTTTTTATAGAAGATATTTACTTTAAGAACAAAGTAGACACATTCGATGATTGGGTCATTATATATTGAAAATACACATTAAGTATATTATTAAAATTGTTTCTCAAATTAATAATTTATTTTCTATCATTTTTTTTTTCTCCATATATCTAATTATTTGCAAATTTGTATTCCCTAACATGGCATTACTATATACAGCCATTGATTAATTTTTTTTTTTTTTTTATCAAAGCTGTAAATTAATTTGGCTAGATTTTTTCATCATTATATTATTCTTAAACTTAAACAAAAAATAAAATAAACTATAATGGTAAATCATTCCTTCCAGTTTTTTTTTTGGTTTCTTAAATAATAAATTCTACAAATAACTAAAATATGGGGACAAATATTTTTTTTTTTTTTTTATTGAAAAAAAATGAAGAGAAAGCCTATTTTAATCATTGCTAATATTTTCCTTCATATCATTAACTTCCTCTTTTCCTTTTCCCCGAAAATTAGTATCACTCCTATTAGCTTCTTCATTTCCACAGTCTTGCACCGAATACCCTGACTTATTATCTTTCCCCAATGTCTCTGACTCAATTGTATTCGATTCTTTTTCATTCTTATAATTTATATCATCATCTTGTATTATATTTGGATCTGTATTATCACTATTCTTTTCACTTTTTTTCTTCTTTTCTTTATTATCATAATTTTTTAACCAATTAAATTTATTAAATATATATTTTTTAACAGTTTTTTGTTTTTCTGGATTTTTACAATCACTATTATTATCACCGTTCTCTTCATTATTTTCAGTACTATTCGTTACCATCGTATTTGATTTTTCATTCTGTTCATCCTCCTTATTATTATTATTATTATCCCTATTAGTGCTCCTATTCATTTCAGTATATTTATTTTCTTCATCATAGTTTTCACAGTTTTTCGATTTTTTTCGGGTTATTTCTTCTTCTGTATCATCATTTCTACTCCTCCTACTCCCACTACTATTATTATTATCTCTATCGTTATATGATGGTTGCACCTTTTCATATATCCTTTTTTCTATTTTTTTTGTGCCATTTTTATTATTATTATTTCCTGACTCATCAGAACTATTTTTTGGCCCTTCTTTATTATTTGTATTACTAGCTTGATTATTGTTAGAATCGGTAGGAGATGAAACTGATCCATTTCTTTCTCCATGTAAGTTACTAATATTAGCACAAAATTCATTTATATTATTAAAAACATTTGGAAAACGCATCGAACCCGAATTTATAGAACTTGATGGATTATTATGATTACTTATATTTGTTATAATTACACTTGCAGTGTCAAATAAATTATTACCATCAAATAAATTTTGTAATCCTGATAAATTTGAGCTCGAAAAAAAATTTGATCCCCCAAATATATTTTCTCCTATATGTGGTGCACTACTCGCGCTATCTCGACCTTGCGAAGTATTTCTTTCGTTAGATCCATTCCTATTAGTTGTACTATTACTATTTCCATTATCAGTTCCACACTCTCGATTATTATTCACTTCGTTTGTTCCAGTATTTTGAAAATTATTATTATCATTAGTTGGAAGTCCATTTATTTCATCTATTGAACTAGTTATATTAACAATAACATGTTCAGGTCGACGTTGACTTTCTTCAAAAATATTTCTTGCATCTGAATTTCGGTTACCATTTCTATTCGATCCTTGTTGTGGAAAAAATATTCTATTTACTCCTGAACCATCACTATTTGTTCCATTTATAAAATTATTAAAAATATTCTGTATAATTGATGACGTATTCATTGCTGTAAAATCACCCAATCCATTTAAATCACTATCATCACCAAATTGTAAATATCTTGTCTCTGTTCGACTCCCTGATTCATTTCCTCTTCGATTTCTAGAACCCGTTCTATCTCCATTCTCATTAGTTTCTCTATTCCTGCTTTCATTATCTGTTCTTTCCTCATTCTCATTATCTGGTTTTTCTTCTCCTTCATTTCTATCGTTCCTTTCCTCGTTGTTAGTACTTGTCCCATTTTCATCCTGACCAACATCAACATTATTCGAATTATTATTCGAATTATTAAGAGAATTATTTCGAGATATTTCCGAATTTATTCGCTCTCTTAATTCTTCTCTTTTACAATTATATTCTTGATCATCAGTTGGTAATTCAAAACGACAAGTAGGACATGAATTTCTTTCCTTTAACCATGGAATAATACAATCACAATGAAAAACATGTCTACAACGTTCATTATCTGTTATCCTATGAACCTCATCATTTTCTTTATATTCTTCTCTACATATAGCACAAGATTCTAATTCTTGAGCTCTTTCAAGTGTTAATTTTTCGACTTTTAAATTTTTGATAATTTCCTCAGATGCTGGAGGTGGACCATTTCTAGATGGATCACTCTCCATAATTATTGTTAATACTTGATCTAAAGAAATATTATCAAATGAATTTGTTAAAATATTATCAATTATATCATGAAAATTTAATCGAATCGGCGAATTTAATGGTATATTAGTTATATCTATAGCTCGAGTAACAATTCTCGGATTTCGTATATTTCGAGTATTGTTGTTTTGGCTAGCACCGCTACCATCATTATTATTATTATCATTATTGCTACTACTATTATTTGAAGTATTGTTGCTACTTAGATTGGATGGCCTCGAGTTTGTTCCAAAGAAAACTCGACTAAACCAATCATTTCGGTTCCCATTGCCACTATTTCGGGCATTGTTGCCATTATTATTTTCGGTACTAGCTTCATTAGGTCTATTAGAATTCGTTGAGGGTTCAAAATTAGAAGTAAAATTTATATTACCATCAACGGTTCGAAATCCGGTGCTATATATTTGTTGATACATATTTCGGAAAAACATCATATCACTAAAAATATTGTCATTTGGATTAAATGCATTACCACTATTTGTAAATTCAATTCGATAATTCCCATTACTTCTGTTACCCCCAATATGGCTACTACTATTTCTATGTTCATTACTACTCCTAGTGTTACTACTATTCCTATTGGAATTATTTGGACTGTTTTGATCACTGTTGTTGGCATTTGATCGACTATCCCTACTATTATTAACCGAATGAAAACTAACTGGGTCGTCTTCATCAATTTTTTCTACAAACCCAACATTGTTACAACTTTTACATTTTAATTCGCCATCACAAATAATTTCAACATCACTTGTTCTTTTTACATCTTCACAACTATGACAAAAATATTCATAATTATCAACCTGATTCATAATAAAGGCTCTTTCTTGTTTTTTTTTTGCCCGTATTTCTATGTATTTAACTAGCCGTTCTTCTTTTTTTTTTTTTTAGCTATTTTTGCCTATTTAATTCCCTTTAAAAAGTTTTTTTTTTATTGACAAAAAAAATAAAAAATATGCAAAAAATAATTCAATATTTCTTTCAAAATATTTTAAAACGTGTATTTCATTTTTCATTTATAATCAGTGCCCCCAAAATGTTAACAAAATAACCCACGAAAATATACATATATGTGATATAGCTAGTATAAAAAAGTAATATATATATGTAGCTTTTTATGGGCGGTGTTTGGTTTCTCTACTTAATTATACATTTGTTTGTATGTTCGTTTTTTTTTTTCACCCCTTTCTTCTTGTTGATATATTTATGATGCTTACTTTATATATTACATACATAATCATATGCTATAATCCCAATTTACCAAAAATGTTAACATATATATAATATATTTTATATAATTTTATCATGCCAAAATTTGTTTCTTTTTTTTAATTTTAAAAAAATATTGTATAACAAAAAAAAAACCAAAACTCGCATGTACATATATATATAGAGTGATTATATATAGTACAAGCTTATAACATTAGAACTTGAAAAATTTTTATATATAATAAAAATCTTAATTATTTTGATGTTATAAAAAAAAAATAATTTATAATTTAATGGTGTTATATTTAAAAAATGAAAAAAATTACTTTAAAATAACATGAATATTTCTTTCTATATTAACACGCATTATTCATTAAATAAAACATTTACAATATATTTTTATATTTACTAAAAAAAGGAAAACAATATTAAAAAATATATTAACTACATATGTATATAATTATTATATGCGCAAAATATAATATTATATATTTTTTTACGGAAGCTTTTACACTATATAATAACATATTTATTTATATTTTTTTTTTACATCCCTTAATATATAGAATGTAATTTAAAATTCTTTTAAACTTACAAGTATTTTTTTCATTTTTAACAATTACACCACTGCAAAATATTATATATAATTTATATCCACTGATTAATATAATATGCATCCCCTAATTTATTTTTGTATTTAATTTACATATATATTTTTTATAGCCAAATTTTGTAGGAACATGCATATATTATTGCGAAATAATTCTTAAATACTTTATGTGTTTTTAAGCATATAATATATATATATATATATATATACGAATGGGTACTTACTTGCCTACCTAAATAATAATATGACACATATTTTTTTCTTATTTGCACTTTTAAGTATAATTTAAGTGAATATATTTTTTGTACATTGTATGTATGTACGCATTTTATGTTTAATTTACATACTATATAAAATACATAAAGGGAAAATTAACTATTTATTTTTTATCTTCTATAACTCCTTACGGCTTAATATTACATACTTGATAATAAATTTTTAGTATACAAAAAAAAAAATAAAATAAAGCAAAAGTGTCATTACATTTCGTGTGTGTTACTAAAATATGTGTAATAAAAAGCTAAGGAATAATAATAAAATATAGCTTAAGTCATAAAAACAATAATTTCCACACTTAATATATACATATATATATGCACGACATAATTCCGTGAAATATTCCTCACCCTTTAATATATTTTTGGAGGTTAAGAAACAAAAAATACCTTTAAGACCGACCATATAAAGGAATATTTATTCATCCTATCGAATTTCAAAATTTTCCATAAAAAAAATAAATAATCATATAATAAACTCTTCATGATATATTTAAAGCTTTACACAAAATAATTCATACACATGTATAGCTAAAAAATATATATTATCACATAAGCCCTCACTACATATTTTGTAAAAGTCTAAAATTATATTTATTCAAAATTTTTAATTTATTATGCCATCCATTTTTTAAGAAAAAAAAAGTATTAACATAATAATACATTGAGTAAAATATATCGAGGTATAAGCTAAATAATTTATATAACCTCCTTAATATTTTAATTGTTTTGCACACACTTTATTTTCATAAATTTATTTTCCCTTTTAATTAATGGCTATACTTAAACAAAATGGTAATTCATATAATGTCAATATAAGAATAATAATTATATAATGTTTGTCTTTTAAAATATTCTTTAAATTTAAGTCTTCATTTCCCTTTTTTGTTTTTACTACTCTTAGTTGTATTAACATTTTATATTCATAACAAGTTTATACCTATAAATATGGGCTGTCTAAATAGCCATATATACATATCTTGGGCATAAGTATATTTATTATTCCGTTTGGCTTATATTTTATATCACCAAATTAATAAATAATATTAAATTATAAAAGGATATAACGAAAAATTATAATTTTGTAAAATGTTAAAAAGTGTATAGTTTTATTTTATATGAAAAAAAAAATATATACACACAAAAACTATTATATAAATTTAATTATTTTTGCTTATTATTCATGTAACCACAATGTTGTAGTTGCTGCTAAATATTAAGTAAGGGATTAAACAAACATAAGTGTGAAAATAAATGGTAAAAATAAATGGTAAAAATAAGTTATAAAAATAAATTGTAAAAATATATAATAATAAAAGTAATAAAAAAAATAAAAAAATATAAACTTTAGCTGCAATGCAAAAGGGCATAGCGCACACACACCAAATAATTTTTTTGATCATTTGTTTATGATCCATATTATATGCGACAAAATTTATTACGCATATTATTTTTAAATAATCACTTATCAGGATTTGTATTATCATCATAAATAACATCTCTATCATCTTTTGGTGAATATTCCTCTGATGTTTTATTATTTCTTCTGTTTGTATTTCTTTTATTTGGTTTTCTTTTTGAATTAGAACTTGGGCTTTCCTCAATACTTCGATTTCTAGAATCTTGATCTTTATCATTTCCTGAATATCCATTTTCTCTCTCACTTTTATAATCATGTTCTTCATCTCTTCCACTTCCTTCTCTTTCTACTGAATATTCTTCATCTTTTGTTTTTTTAGAACTATTCTGATTTTCCGTTTTATTATTTCTTCCATATCTATTAGATGTTGTTTTTCGAATTTTTTTTGTATCCTCTCTATCTGAAAAATTATTATCTCGTCCTTCTGCTAAACTTCTCCTATGATCATCTTTCCCTTCATCACCCTCATTATATTCCTTTTCTCTTCGATCGCGATCCATATCTTCACTTCTATTATTTGGCCTTTTTCTTGTATAATTTCCTTCACCATTTTCTCTATGATAGCTACCACTATTACTACGTCTGTTATATTCCCTTCTATCATCACGATGCATTTTATCCCTGTCATAGTCATAATATTTTTTATCTCCTCCAGAGCCCTGATAATTATATCCTCTTTCTTTATTTTTATAAAATGAACTAACTGATGAATCTGTATATTTAATAACTTCAACAGGAACACCATTGATTTTTTTTCCATTTAAAACTTCAATTGCTCTTTTCATTGTTTCATAATTATAATATTCTATTATACCATACCATTCTTTATTATTACCATTATGGTTATATATAACATTTGCATAATTTACTGATCCAACTTCTCGACCAAAATCTTTTAAATCTTGCCAACTCACTTTTTCATCTATATTTTTTACTACAATTCTTAATGAATTTTTTTTTTCAATAGATTCAAATTTATTATCTGAATAATTTCGGGAATATCTATGTTCATGATTTCTTGGATCACCTTTATAATTATTATACCCATTACCATAACTACCACTATAACTATTTTTAAATGGACTTAAATGATGTGCTTGTACACTTAACTCTTCTCCCATATAATGTTTCCCATCTTCTTCATGTATTGCATTTTCTGCATATATTGGTTTTGAATATTCTATAAATGCAAATCTTCTTTTCCATTGTATATTTATAATATCACCATATTTAGCAAATTTTCTTCTTACTTCTTCTTCTCTTGCATCAGGAGATATATTTCCTACAAATATTTTACATGGATCTCCTTTTTTATAAGCATGACTTCTCATTTCTTTTGATCTTTCTCTTCTCATCATTCCAGTGTTCATATTATTATGATAATTATCATAATGTGGTCTTCCTCTATCTCGATCCATAGAATATCTTTTTATATCCATTCTATCATTTCGACCTCTATAACTATTATTATAATAATTACCACCATGATGATTATTATTCCATTCATGATTGTGTCCTCTGTCATATCTATATTTGTCATTATTTCTTTCTTTTGAAAAATTTCTTTTAGGTGATCTATTATAAAACCGATCACGAGGATAATTATGATGGTCATTATGTGGAGGCCCATTATTATAATATTTTCTATCCTTTGAATAATTTCTATTTCTATCCATATTCCCACCTTCATGCCTTTTATTATAATTATCATCATGTGATCTTCTATAATTTTCACGACCCCCACTTCGATCTCTTACATTTTCACGACCCCCACTTCGATCTCTTACATTTTCACGACCCCCACTTCGGTCTCTTACATTTTCACGACTTCTAGATGAGTATCTTCGCCTCTCCCCTCCATGATAGGGCTCCTTTTCTTTTGTGTGCATATCTGCTTTATTTGCAAAACGAGGATTATTCCTGCCTTTTCCGTATTTTTATTTTTATTATAATTTTTTGTCGTATTTTTTACTACAGCAAGAATATTTGCTTATCTATATTATTCTTACTTTAATAAGACGATCTATAATGTGAAAATATTCTTTTATTATATCTGATGCAGACATACATATCATATGTATCACTGGACAAAGATTATACAGCAAAAAATTGGAATATAATATGTCCAAAAATACAAAACATTATATAAACACAAAATGTGTACCCGTGTTACTACTTTTGTGCTACTATTATAATAGGGAAAAGAAGCTATAGGCAATTATACTTGGCATAATTTATGTATATAAAATTGTACATATATATATACACATATTTGATCATGCATATAATATATAATCTTGTATTCCCATTTTTTTTATACAAATTTGCATACGGTATGAGCAAAAATTATACATAAACAAGTCATTACTTAGATATAAAAATATAGCAATTTGTTTAAACCATTATGAATTTGAATATATTCTCAAACTTGTCATTTTTAACGTACTTTGTTTAATTCGTATTCTTGTACTTTTTATTTTTTTTTTTATTTTTGCGCATATTGGAATTTCTGGTTTTAATTTATATAATACATATTTAACAATTTTTTTTTCCTCTTTAATATGTAATATATTTTAAGTTATATATTATTTTTTTGCATTGTATTTCTAACTGTAAAAGTATTCCCAAATATTTATTATCCACATAAAATGCATAATTTTTATATAGCTATATATATTATAGGCATCTTATATTATTATTAATATTATAACATTTTACATACAATCTTGAAAAAAATAAATAAGTATATAAAAACATAAATAATTATTTATTTATTTCAAATAATCATTCCTTTATCACATATATATATAAGAAAAAGTGTTAAATATTTATATGTAAGAAAATTAAAACAATATATGTATATGTACATATTATGTGCTTATTTATAAACATTTTTTTTGTGACTAAAAAATTATTATTATTTTATATGCTTTCTTAAGGACATAACGCTCAATTTTTTTAATTCATCTTTTAAATTATCTTTCAATTGCTTCACTATATTTCATAAAAAAGATTAATGAACATATATTTCTTTATCATGTATATTATATATATCCACACAGCTTTGTATTTTTCATAAGCTTTTAATCACATTTTAATCTAATACCAATATAAAAATATTTTTACTTTCTTATGAGATAAATAAATCCCTTGTGTTTTTAAAAAAAAATTTACTGACCAGTTTTGCATTTTTTATGCTTTTATATATAGTCTGTATTTATTTTATTTTTTGCTAATAGACTCATATTATATGTATGTATTTATATATTCACAATTTTAATTGCAAACATAGGTAACCCATCATAAAAAGAGAAAAACAAAATAACAGTTTATAACCCAACCTTTGTATGTTTCTTATCTTGTTATCCTTAATACACTTTACGAATTTATTATACCATTTCTCACGATAAAAATGTATATAATTATTTGCAAAATATGAAAATAACAAATGGCTATATTATAAAAAGTTTACTGTTAAATCCGTTTAATACATATATGTGTGTGTGTGTTAACAATAACCTTAAGACCCTATATATACAACTACGTCCAATGACCGTATTTTTTATTTATGCCTGTTATATTGTTTTCTTATTTATTGCATGTCTGCATTATTCTCATAAAATGGTTATTCTTCAATTATATTAATATTAGCTATTTTTAAATAAAATTGTAATATCCCCAAAATTTATATGCATATATTACATAAAAAAAAAATAATCTCGAACAATTTTAATAAAAAATACATTTATTCTTATATATAATGTTATATATTCACATATTATCATTATGGACAAAAATTATAGCTAGTCCCCTTTTAATATGAACAGTTCATATAAAAAAGAAACACAAAAAAAGGTTATACAAATAGTTTTTCTTTTCTTTTCATTCTTTTCTCTATCTATTATATAAAACTTAATGTGTGTTATTATCTTATTTAATAAACTATTTGAAAATTATTGACAACTTAGACATTTTCCATATTCACTGTTTTAAACTTATGTATATTTTATCTTTTTCCCTATAACTTCCATATTATATAATTGCCAATTATTCTCTCAAAAAAATGTGTGTGCAAAAAAAAAAAAAAAAATATATAAAAAATCTTTAAATTTTTTGCCAAAAAAAATAAACATAATTATTCCCAATTTTATATTTTCTAGTTACACATAATATCTCTTTATAAACTTTATATTCTTTCTACACCTGTTCGAATTAAAAGAAAATATGAAATAATTTGAATGTCTTTTATCCTCATATATATTTTAATTAAAACACTCTATATGTCACTCTTAGTATTATACCAAAGAAATAAGTATAATAAAATAGTGTAGGTATATAAAAAAATATATATATTGAAAACAAATATAATGGCAATACCCTCTTTAGATATTATTAGTTTGTCTGAAATTATTGCTATATTTATATCCTTTAAATATATATTATATAATATACTTTTGAATAAATGTGGCTATAATTAATACCCATAAATGTTGTGTGTGTAAATTGTTGACATTTTCATATATAACTTATAATTTCTTCTTTTTTTAATTCCCTAAAATATATATTTATTTCTATAGAATAATTTATTCAATTGTATTTTTATATATTATTCCCTTTAGTAACTTTTTTTGCATTTCTTATATTCAATGATTATTACAAATTTAATGTCAAATAACAAAAAAAATATAAATAAAATAATGACGTGATAAAATAAAATTTGGAAGTATATAATCTTTTTATAACTTTTCAAAATATTATCACAAAAAACAAAAAAAAATTAAATAAATAATTAAAACAGAAAACGAAAAGGAAAGGATAACTGTTAAAAATATTAAAGCCATATTCATAGTAGTAATAATGTGGTTCTTCTTCTTATGTCTTTATCCTCTATTCTCATTAATTGACTCATATATTTTTAATACTAATAAAAAATTAAATACTAATTATATGTAGCTTTTACATTATATGAAAAGCTTGTACCCTCTGCATTCCTGTGATATAGTTCTGGTGGAAATCCATGAAAATAAACTAACCTGGTGGGAAATATAAACATAAAACTTAAATAATTATCTGCATATCTGTTTGAGCTAACTGTTTATGTTAGTATAATTTCTAATCTCCTAATCCCCTAATTTTAAATTATAACATATGTCTACATAGTGTGTACATATTTAATGGTGATCATATATTTCCCTATCATCAAAACGGTATATGCATATATTTATTTATAATTGCCACTCTTTTCAATATCCATTTATATATGCATGTGAAAATATGTTAAGCTTTTTAGTTTGACTGAATTTTCTTTCTTTTTTAAACTACAAACAGATTAATAAATTGTGTTATAGGACAATGGTGATCCCTATCTATGAAGTTTCATTAACATTATTTAAATAATTTTCCAATTCAAACATTTTTAAATCAAGAAACTTATCAGTTTCTAATAATTTATTATATTGATTTTCATATTCTTTCATTTCTATTAACAATTTACTTAATATATCTTTTAATGAATTAAATTTTAAACTTGCATTTATTTGTTTTTCAAAATCTTCAGTACCTAAACATTTATTTAAGCTAATATATTCTAAATTATAATTATTATTTAAATTTTGTAATTTATTATTTAACTCTTGTTTTATTAATTCATTTCTTCTGTATGATATTTTATCATTAATTTGAATTTCTTCTGCTACATTTTCAAAAGATTCTTTTAAAAAAGTTAAAAATTTATTAGCATAATCATTTAATATATCATCATATTGAACATCCTTTACTCCTTTTAATTTTTCTAAAATACTTGTAGCATTATATTTTTGTTCAAATTTTATATTTTCTGTTAGCATTAATTTTTTTAGTAAAATTATATTCTCTTTATATGTATTTCCATTCTCGCTTTCTCCTTTTTCTGATGAAATATCAGAAAATAAAAAATCCCAAATAAATTTTAACTCTTCAACTGTTGACATTGTTTTTTTTTTTACTATATATCTCCAATGTTATATTTTTTTTAAAAGTATAAGTATTCACACACAAAAAAATAAAATCATCATGACTCTTTTTAATCTTTATAAATCTTATTTTAAACTAATAAATTTGAATTGCTCAAACTTTGAGATTTCGCAATTTTACAAAATTTCACAAAACATATTTACATAAACTGTATTTAATTTTTATGTGGGATAATAATAAATATATTTAATAATTATAAATTTAAATACAAAAAAAATGAACATATAATAAAGCAATAAAATTTATGTGCATATATGTTGCGCTTATATGTGTTAAATATTTACGTAAAAATACAAACTTATTTGCATATGTATATATATAAAGGAGTAAGTATTTTCTCTTTATAAAAATAAAGCAAATATTCGAAATTTACAAATATACTCTTTACATTTTTTTATTTATTCCTTTAAAAATATTAAGTTTGCAAACTTTTTACAGATCATAAACAAAATACACATTATATATATTTGTATTCCTCCCATACCTATATTTATCATAATTTTTATATCATATTAAATTCTAAAAAAAAATAATTAATGTTTAATTTTTGACAATAAAATTTATAAATTATGTGTGTTTCCCTTTTTAAACCGAAATAAAAATATTTTAAATTTATAACTATTTATCTCACAAAATATAATACACATATATTGTAAAATAAGAAAAATAAGCAATACCCTCATATAGTATGCACACACATAAATCTCAATCTGTCTGACATATCATTTTGTAATTATCAAGACACGCTTGTTTAATAATAAGCATTATATTTACAACTTTTTATTTTCTTTAATATACAAAATAAGTGTAAATAGTTACACCTTAAAAGATCGGTCTTTTGTCTATCACATTTCCAATAGTCTTATGAGACTCTCCATTTTATGTCACATGTTCAATCTTGATAGGTTTTATTCTGTTTCTGTTCATTTGGTATGTCTTCCTTTTTTTCATGGCTCTAAATAAGTTTTAAAAACATTTTTTTGAAATATTAAGTATTGCTAGAAATAGCATTAAAAAATATTTGCACACATGTTCGCACCGCCTTTGCATTTAAACCCTGTAACTAATACATGCATGTTCATGTAAAATATAATCCTATAAATTATATCTCCCAACAACTTCAATAATCATTATTAAAGCCACCATATTTCAGAATGAAAAATTGGCTTTAAAAAAAATCCTACCTATTTTGATTTTTCTCATTGTCTTGTTTTTACTATTTGGTTGTCAGATTATTTCATTGAATAATCAGATGTTTATATAAATTTTTTTACATTTATATTATCGCTTTTAATTTTTCAAAATAATGAAACAATTTACCAAGGAATATTATTCATATTTTTCGGGCTCTCAAAAAAAATCCCTTATGGTGGAAAAGGATATAAAAACGAGGTACTATTCAGAGAGGTAAAAATGGGACACTAACATTATGAAAAAAATTTATAAAAAAAATCACTTCTAGATCACTTCTAAATCACATATGTAGCTCCATTTTGTTGCCATTTTCTACATCTCTAATTTATATTCTTTCCTAACTCTCTCCCTCGGTGTATTATTCATTTTTTTATTTATAGAACAACATTCCTTATAAAAGAAAATCTCAAACATGTTTTTGTGTTAGATAATGTAGACGCAACAATAGGGTTATCACTAATGAATGTTACTATATTTTTACTTGGAGGATTAACAAATAATAGAATAAATGTTTGTATTTCAACATATTTACAAGGACTAATATTTATTTTAAGTTTAATATGCTATATTATTCAAACAAATTTTCAAAAAAGTATAATAGCCGATATATTTTTTGTTCTTCTTTTGTTCGTATCCTGTATATTGCCTTTTTTATCAATCAAGTTAAATGGCTGTTTTAATAGTATTATATTTTTCCCTATATGTATAATACTTTTATTTTCAAAATATCACTTAAGAAATTTATTTTTATTAGAACTTGGATTGATATTAAAAATTTTAATATTAGTTATGGCTATAAATATGAATGAAACAAATATATATATAATCTTACTATTACTATCTTCTTTCTTTTTTAGTATTATATTTTATAGATATTTATATTTTTTTTCAAAAACTATTTCTATTAGTTTTACTACCCCAAAAAATCTAATGATGATTTTCCCATACATTAATGAATATCAAGAAATATGTTTACTTAAGCTAGCTGATATAATAATAGACACAAATAATTATTTGAATATAAAATTAAATGTTTTTTGTCATGATATACCACAAATTAATATAACACAACAAAAAAAAAATCATGAAAATTTACAAATGAATATTAGTAGAATAATTAATAAATTCTATACTTTAAAAAATCAAAAAATATTCTTAAATTTCCCTCCCTATTATTGTCTAAAAGCATTATATTATAAAAAATTAAATTTAATGGCATTATATATAGAAAAAAAAAAAAAAAAAATTAAAAAATTATATTCACAATCTCATAATACACATTTATATTTCCTCTTAGAGTTGTCTAAAAAAATGAAAAATTGTTTTATTTATTACGACCTTCCTTGCAACCAACCCCCTATAAGTCTTCTACTAAACACGGGCTCCACCAAAGAATCACCACCTTCCGTGAAAGAAGACAACCCACAAGTGGATATAATAAAAAAGGCAGATCCCCAAAAAGATGCAGTAAAAAAGAGAGATAAAAAAAAAGATGTAGTAAAAAGGAAAGAGCCAAAAAACGATGCAGTAAAAAGGAAAGAAGCAAAAAAAGATGCAGTAAAAAGGAAAGAGGTAAAAAACGATGCAGCAAAAGAGGACAACCTGAGAAGGGACAAACGAAAGGAAAACAGATCCAGGAAAAATGAAATAAAAAGAATAATAAATATTTTTCAAAAAAATTTGTTTTATTCTAAAGTATGTTCTAAACAACTAGAAGATAATCCCCCTAAAAAAATAATAATTGATAATGTAAAAAAAAACAAAATGGAAAAAAAAGCAAAGATAAATGATTTGTTTACAAGTACTATTAGAGATGATACCGAACCAAAGCTAAAGGAAATGAAAAAAAAAGAGAGAACAGCAAAAAGGGATGTCAAAAAAAGAGAAGGCAAAAAAAAGGAACGATTGAAAGAGAGCGACCAAATACAAAGAAAAAGAAAACATAATTACAAAAATTATGAATCGACTTTCGAATCAAGTGTTACTGAAAATTTTACATATATAAATCCGTACAACGTGAATAAAATCAAAATACCAAAAAATCAAGTAAAAAGACGGGATATAAGATTGGTTGAAAAATATAGAGATACGGAAGATGAAGAAATAAAAAATAAATTAAATAAAACTCGAAAAAAAAAAGATAAAAGTAAAAATCATGCAAAGCAAGGAATCCAAACCGAATTAGACAGCAAATATATGAATCGAATTCACAATGACACAATAAAACACAAAAAAAATAATAAAAAAAAATTCATTGACCAAACAAAACACGGACATGAAATAAATACAAATTTATCAAATCAAGAGTTATATAAAAAATATAGTATAGAAAAAAATAATGTCCTAGATAAAACAGACCATCCTATATATGATCGATATTTTAGAAAATATGACGATAAAGCAAATTATAATATCTTATCAAAATTTAAAAAAAGTTTAGAAAAAAAAGAAAAGGGAATAAAATATAGTTTCAAAATAAATAAAAATGATAATACTTATAAATATAATGAATTAAAAGGAAATGATTTTATAGAAATTAATAAAAATCATAAAAAAAAAACAGACATAAATGGACAAAAATCATATTCTTTTTATTCAAATGAAGATCAATATATATCTAATGATAAAATTATTTTTATAAATTTATCATGTTTATTTTATGTATTAATTCATAAAATTAAACAACTCTTAAAATATATAGAAAAAATTAATTTAGTTGTACAAGGGCTGGATTTTAAACAAGGAATTTCTCCTAAACAAAATTTCCTTTTGTCATTTATAGATCAAAAAGTTGAACGTTATTATATATTATGGTCTAACATGTTTGATTTAATTTATCATATTGAAAATTATATTATACATATTTTATTAATACTTGTTTTTACCTTTTCCTCCATTTTGATTCGAATAGCCCCCATACACCTAAGTCGCTCTTATATGTTGGTACACCAAAGAAAGGAAAAAAAAACCTGAAAATAATAGCAATGCTAACTCAGCCAATTTATTTCTTCAGCTTCTTAAATAGTTACACACTGATTTTCTTACACTTTTATTTGACAGTTCAAGATACCAAGCTTTATAATATGTTTTATACTTCGCTTTTTTGTATCCCCAATAATTGCTATTTTAATCTTTATGCCAATTATAAGAATTAAATCTGTAAATCCTAAAAACGGTTTCATTATTAAAATTATTTTTTTTATTTTGGGGATCTTCATGTAAGAATATTCTCATCTATAACCGTGCTCCTCTTCACTATGAACTAAAACATGCTAACATAAATATTTACACCTATTTATGTATTTTCCTTTTTTTTCAAAAAATTTAATTTTATTTCAGTATGATTTTATCTGTACTAGATTATTTATGGACAATTTTTTTAGTCCATAAAAATTTTTGGAATCTAGATCAGGCCTTCCAAATAGCTTTACTCAACGCATATAAGTAATTAACATTTTGTAATATCATCATTTTTTATATCCATCATGTTTATATCATTCATTGAAGTGTCTAATTAAATAAATAGATGTGTCCTCATAAATATTTTGTTACCATTCCCTTTTTACTATACAGATGCAGCCTATTTTCCGAATCTGAATTTGTTTTTTTTGTTCCGGTTTTTTATTTTTTAATCATGCATAGACTCAAAAGTTTATGGTATTTGTATATAATATGGCTATTTATAATAAATATAATATATTGGCTTTTTATTACTTCACCATTAGTAGGAATAAAACTAAATATTTCTCTCATAACTCTTATTATTATGTGTGCTCTATTTATCATTAGGTAGTTTAACAAGCATAACGACATGCATATTCCCATTCATGCATTAATGTACATATATTATACCCCTGTTTTACATTCACACTTCCTTTTCATTTTCTAGACCCTTCGAAATTGTAAAAAGAGACTTGTTCTGCAGATTTGTTTTACCCTATATTTTATTTTTAGACGACATTCTTCATTTTGTTAGTAATGAAAAGGAACTTAAATATTTGCCCCATACAGATTAACCCCCATACGTATACCAAAATAAATCTCAACACCCACACATAAATAAAATTAAAAATTATTCATATTTTAATTTATACATAAATGAACAAGTTTTATTAAAACAATAGCAGAAAATAAAACAAATAATAAAAAATGCATATAAATAGTGGTATAACCAAAAAACACGTAAAAAAAATTCGAAAAAAAAATTCAAAATCTCCAAGACAAAATGTTTCTTGATATATTATTCATATCAATCTAACAAATTTGGATTATTATTTAAATTTTGCAAAATAATATTTTTATTTAAAGGAGATGAATTAAAAAAATTGTCTACATTACTATCCACAAAGCATTTACACGAAAAAATTAATTCATATCTTTTATCATTATTTATCGTTTTTATTTTGTTTGATATATATAATTCATCAAATAATACTGAGAAATATAATATATTATATCTTTTACAATCATTATATAATGACTGAATTTCCCTTTTGTGAGAATCCGATATTATATATCCTAAATGCAGTGGAATTGTGTAATTATATGTAAACGATTTTAATAGCCTATACTTTATCTTCAACTAGCCAAAAAAAAAAAAAAAAAAAAAATATATTTATATATGTACAAGTCAGGCAAATAGCGATATAACATTTTCGTTTTATGATATATGGATTGTATTATTTACAACATATTGACAAGTTTTTATTTTCATACAAAAAATTCAGTGGTAAATTCATTCTCATTTTGATTTAATGGAATAGCTATTTCACTTTTATGTTGTAAAGGAAGCTGGTTAGAGGATGGGTCTTCGACTCCTAGCATATGCATAACAAATATTTTTTATTATATAAAAGATATAGCTATTTTGGTATATATTTTTAAAAAAGGACAGGTAAATTATATATATTTTTTTGAATATACCTCCGTTGTACAAAAAACATGTAGGATTTGCTCCCACTGGATAGTAAAAATATTTTACATTTTTTGCATGAAGTGTGTAAGATAGTAAAGTATTATTTTTAATGCTTAAATTTATATTTAATTTTCCTCCTATAATTACTTTATCATCTTTTAATATAAACTTAAATATATTTTCATTATTTTCCATAATGTTTATTTCGGGGGTGTAAGAAGTCGTTAAAATTCCAAGTATTATTCCTGAATGGTTGCATGCCATATAAAGGTAATATATATTTACATACACAAATGCATGGATAAACATAGACGAAAAAGAAAGTGTGAACACTATTCTTTCAACCTTTTATAAAAAAAAAAAATATATGTATACACATGCTTTTTTTTATCATTTATTTCAAACCTCCTATAAAACATATTATAAAAGTTATCATCAAATAGGCCATACTAAAGAATACTGATTTTTTATTTATTCTTTTCTTCTTAGATACTCCATTTTCAAACATACTTTTTTTTTTATAATAATTTTCACTCTCCATAATTATTTTTAAACTTATAATAAATTAACTTAAAAAATCAATGTTAATAATGACAACTGAAATGATGGAAGTATGTCCTATATTCTTATTTACCATAAATAAAAAAATAAAACAATCTAGCTACTAGCTTTAAAACTTAATGGGAAACACATCCCTTAAAAAAAAGATATAAATTGTGTCGAATGCTCGTTCTATTCATAAAGAATAAATCTTTTAAAAAAAAAAATAATTAATTACATAAAAAATATAATGGCAAAATGACAAAATAGAGAAACAATCCAATAGCAAACACATGATAAATTTCTCTAAAAATATTTAAGACCATGTGTAAAAAAATAAGGTATAAAATTGCCAATATTATATATACCAAAATAATGCATACATCAGTAAAAAAAAAAAAAAAAAACGTATTCCTATCATCCCATAATTTACATGAAAAAAATTATTAATATAGAACTAAAAATATTTTTAACTTTATTTTAATATAAAAATAATATAATAATAATAAATAAATATTTATAAAAGATCAAAATGAATATAATATTTCCCATTTTAAGTATAAATTTTTGCGACCAAAGCAAATTAAAAAAATTACTAGTCCCTCAAAATTTATTATAATATTCTACTTATTTTTTTTTTGAAATATTATTATCATTTATAGAATAAGTCAAGCATATTATATATTTTCATCATATGGAAATTTATTATTTAAAAAAAAAAAAAAAAATAAGTTATAAGGGATTATTTATAACAACATTTTTAACCCATGGGGGGGCAAACATTATTTCTAAATTTGTTGTTTCACCTTTTGAGAGAATTGTAATTATTAGACAAATACAACCTGTTTTTTTTAAAAATATATTGATTCAGCCAAATTTTACATATTCAAATATAATAAAAAGTAAGCAAAATAACATAAACCCTTTTCTATATTATTAATCATGTATAAATGACAACTACATATATGTTGTATATCCATGTTGTGATTACTTAGCTTGTTTATAAGATGAAAATTTTAATACCCTTCTTTATTTTATCTACTATTTTAAGGTATATATAAAAATCAAGGCCTTACATCATTTTGGTGGGGATATAATGCTAGTATTTTTAATTTTCTATCATTCACCTTTTTAAGACTACTATTCCATGATCAAATAAAATATAATTTATCTGAACAGATTAAAGATAAAGAATATTTAAAAAAAAATTATTTTTTAACAACTTTTTTTTTATTATATACATCCAGTTCCTTATCTTCAGCTATTTCATACCCCCTAGATACAATTCACAATTGTATGGCATTAAATCATGAAAATCTTAAGAACAAAAAATTGTATAAAAGAGGGATTTGCTTATTCATTTATGATCAACTATTAAAGAAAAGTAAGAAAAAAAAAACCATAAATTTTCATGTATTTTTTATTTATATCAATAAAAATATTGTATATATCCCACTATCTTAATTGTCTACACCTTTTTAAGTCATACATGTACATGGTCATATAAATGTGTAATGGCTAGTATCACTATATATTGTAGAAGATTACAAAAGGCGGAATGAACATATTTATTTCTTTACATTTTTTATACTTTTGTAGGAATAAAAAATTTATATGCGGGATACAGTTTATGCTTATTAAATTTTATTCCCTATTTGGCAATCACAATTAAACTAAATGAATTATTTACAAAATATTTTACCGAAATAAATTTTGACAAAAAAAATTACAGCTTTCAAAATAATAATAATCTGAATGAAGAATATAAAGAACTATTTAAAAAAACACCAAATTTTTTTTCTCATATAATTTTAGGAGTCTTAACAGGTTATATTGCACAATTTGCTACATACCCCCTTGAAACTTTGAGGAGAAAATATCAATACCGTACTATGTATGAACAAAATTTTAATAAATTTATAAATCATAACAATAAATTAAATAATATAAAACCCAAAACTTTTGTAAATAAAATGACAAATATGTATAAAGGATTTACAATGCATTCCTTTAAACTTATTCCTGAATATTTAATTTTCAGTTGCTTTTTTTATTACGTTAAAAATAATATACCTATATAATAAAAAAAAAATAATATACCATTTTTATGTTCTATTTTTTTTTCAACATATTTGTAATTAATTTTTTCTCTATTATTCTTATAAAAACTTTATTTTTTTTTTTGTAAAAATTCGTCACTGCACACATTTAGTTATTTCATTTTTTTTAAACTTTATAAGAATTGCTACAACTTTAAATTATAAAATAGTTTTTACTATCGTATATGTTCAAAGCATACTTTCTACTTCCCCTCAAAATGTATTACTATTTTGTAGGAAGCTAAAACGACATATTTTTTAAATTAAAAAATTTTAATACTTACAGAAATGTACTAAGATAAGCCCATGACAAGCAAACAAAAGAGTATTACGAAATAGTTAAATAAAAAGAAAAAAAAATCAGTACTATTTTTTGAAATGCTACAAATGCATGTATAAACATTTTGTAAGATCTATATAGTATAACCAATTTAATGTAAGCCCTTAATAATTATCATACCCATTTTTGTAAAAAAAAAAAAGTCAATTCTTTTCTTCCTAATCACACACATGATGGCTTAAGGAATAAAATGAACAGGTACAATATAAACAAAGTTTTTCTTTCAAACTTGAAACATAACTTTATAAAAATCCAAAAACAATATGGTGGTACCTCACTACTAACAAAAATAGGGCAATCCTTTAATCAAGAGAATATAAAAAATATGAAAACGAAACTGAGTAATTATCAAAAAGGTTCATTAAATATTTTATCTAATGAAAATAATGTATTTAAAAATTTTATAGATATATTTAAAAATACAAATATTAAGGATAAGTTAAAATTAGGAGATGATACTGAAAAAAAAGAAAAAGAATTTTTTGATTATTATGTAAAATGTTTAATGAAATATGAAGGTATTTTTACTTATAGAAAATTTAAATCTTTTTTAAAAGACTTATGTGATTATTTTAAAATTTATAGTGTTACATATAAATATAAAAAAAATATGAATCCACAACTTGAAAAATTAAAAAAACAATATGAAGTCTTAAATTCATTTTTACCACATGAATTAGATTCTGATGATTATAAAATTTTCCATTCAGAAAGTAAAAAATATTTAGCACAATCAGCTAATGTTGATTTAAATTTTATTAATGAACTACTTCTATTTCATGACTCATTAAAAACAGATAGAACCTGGTTTTATCGAAGAATTGTATTAAAAAGGAATCTCCCAGAAAGTTTTGAAGAAAGAGAAATCGAAGCACCATATGATAGACCCGTAATGAAAACTTTTAATTATGGAATTAAAGAGTCTTCTTTAGAATATGAACATTATATGAATCAAAATGGAAGAAAATTAAAATTTAAAAAATGGATTTCAAAAAAACATCCTTGGTTTAGAAAAAATACATCAGGAAAAAATAGATGGGCTACCAGACCATACACTAAAAAATTCCCATACTTATATTATTCTGGTATACCCAATAACATGTATCTGTCTAAAAACAAACCCAGAATTAAAAGGTAGTCATCCTACCACTAATCATGTTTACAATTTGAAAAAGAAATATGCTTCTATCATGTCACTTACTTTTTGTGTCTTCCCTATTCTCGGATTGTGCAAGCTTAACCTTTTTTTGCCCACAATAATTTCCACTTTAAAATAAAATCTTCGATCATTTTTTCCAGATAATTTTTCTCAGATTTTTCAAACAATTTTTACCAGATTTTTTAAGACAAATTTATCCGTTTCCTCATTTAGCATGTCTATAGAAACAGAGTCATGATCAATCTCTTCAAATCCAATATTTTTCAAAATAGCTAGACTAACATTTGGAATAAATGGATAGATAAAGATAGAAAAAAATTTAATACATTCAAATGTTTCGTAAATAATTAAATTAAAATTTATGGAATCATATAACTTATTCCATGGTTCATTATGAACAAAATATTTATTTATTTTTTTTACAAGTATCATTAATTTTTCTAATAATAATGGATATTCCATATTTTCAAATAATTTGATTAAATTTGTTTTACAATTTTTAAACTCATTTAAAATAGTAAACTTAAATAAATCATTTTTTTTTATAATCTTATAATTATTTTCTATACATAATGAAACAATTCTATATAATAAATTCCCAACAGAATTTCTAAGAAATAATTCAAATGCTTCTAAATTTTTATCTTTAAAATTTTTATCTTCATATATATTTCCACTACCAATAAAATATAATCTAATTACATCTTTATTATATTTTTCTAAAAGTGTAAATGGGCTTACAATGTTGTTTAAACTTTTTGACATTTTTTGATTATCATTTTTTATTAACCCATGACATAATATATGTTCAGGTATTTTTATCCCTAAACTGTTTAATAAGCATATATATAAAATACCATGAAATTTTAATATATCCTTTCCTATCACTTGAATATAGGGATTCCACAGTTTTTCAAATAATTCCCTACTACAACTTTTATCAACCATTTTTATCTTGTCTAAGTTTGTGTCATTTTCACGGGAATCAACACTACTGCATGTGTTTACCAAGCTCAAAATGTCTTCATAAGTACACACAATGTCTTCTTCACCTTGTGTTGGATTTGTTGAGGAAGTACTATTAATTTGTGATAGCTCATCTTTTTCATTCTCAAACTGTTTTATGACATACATAACTGATGATATATACGACAATAATGCTTCAAACCATACATATATTGTCCCCTTTTCTTCTCCTGGTATTTTAATCCCCCATTCAGTATTATATCGACTTATACATACATTTTTAAAATCATTTTCAATATGATATTCTATTTCTTTTTTTAAATAGGAAGGAAAAAGTATATTCTCATTCATTTTGTAAAAATTAATTAAAAAATCTTTAAACTTGTTTACGTCAAAAAAGTAACTATTCTCTTCCTCAATATATATTATATTATTCATGGTCATACTATTTTTTTCGTTTTTCATTTTTTCAACCTCACGATCGCTCAAATATCTCTCCTCACTAATGTTGTAATATCCTTTATATATGTCCTTATATATATATCCTTTACTTAATAAATATTTCCAAACATTCTGAACAAATGTTTTATGAAATATGTTTGAAGTTCTATAAAATAGATTTACGTCGACATTTAGCATTTCATTCATTTTTTTATAATATCCTGAAATATTATTTAAATAATTATTTTTATCCATATTTAATTCTTTCGTTTTGTTGTCTATTTTTAACCCATGCTCATCCATACCAGAAAAAAATATTATTTTTTTTTTATTTTCTTTATCTTTTATTTTTTCAAAACGATATATTACATCAACTAAAACATTACAATACGCATGTCCAATATGAGGCTTATCATTTCCATAATAAATTGGGGTTGTTATAACTACCCCCTTTTTATTTCCATCATTTTTTTTTACATAATCAAAAACTTCTTTTATGTTTTTATTACACCATTCATTTGTGTTAGTTAATTCCCCATTTTCTACACTGTTTGATAATTTTTTTATTTTTTCATTTTTTTTTTTTTTTTTTTCTATATTAATAATATGTGAATTTCTGCCTAAGACATACTGTTTATCTCCTGCACATAAAAATTGATATATATTCTGTTTTTTTTTTAAGTCTGTTTTTAATAAGTTGTTATTTTTTAAATTGTATTTTTCTCTTTTTATTTTTGAAAAAAATGATGGAAAAACATTTTTTATACTCTCAAAATGGAGAGAACCAATGCAACTATTTTTGTTTAGCCCATTACATATTTTTATAATCAAACAAATTTCGAAAAACAAAAAAAAAAATTTCATAATTTATTATACAGCTATATCCATAATCATATCTTTCTCCTTATTCTACATATTTATACTTTATAATTTTTCTATCCATAAGCATAAATATATATATAATTCAACATCAGTCAGTAAATATTATTTCATACTACAACCTTTGTTGAAATAAAAATGGCGTTATCCTGAAATTTTCTTCATTTCATTTTGTGTAGGAAATATCCCAGCCTTATTTTATAATATTTTTATGTTATTAATTTGGGTTTGTATTTTTTTTTTTTTTTTTTATCCACATCCCACAAAATTGTACATACCCGAATACATGATGTATTGTTATCCCATTTAATTTATTTTTCGATTCCCATAATAATTTTTATTATTTAACCATGTTAAAAAATTAAAGAAAAAAAATATATGCATTATTATTGTTCAGAAAATTTTATATTTTTTTAATACCTATACAGAACGATGCATATAAATACCTAAACAAATACTCAGTTTCAATTTGTCATTTTTTTTGTAGCCCTAAAATTATACTTATTTTTTATTTCATATATATATAATCCATTTCAAAATTTTCAACAATTTCAACAATTTCAACTATTTCAATAATGCATATAATACATTAAGTTAGCAAAGCCATTTGTCAGTAAACTGTTATGCTCGTATCACTACCCCTCCTTTCAATTTTAATATAATAGCATATGCATTATCTATTGAATAACATGAATAAGGAGACTATCATTTTAATTTGAAATATAAATAACAAAGAAAATAATAACAAATACAAAGAAGATAAGTAGAAAGTTACGTATATTACTTTTTCAAACAAACAAACAAGATTGAAATATAGGATGAGAGGAAATAAAAAAAATAAAAGGAAAATAACTTCCCTCAATGAGTTATACGAATTAGAATATGTTAAAAAAGAAAAAAAAAGAAAACTTAAAGAATTAAAATCAAAAATTAACAAAGAAAATGAATTAAAAACACAAGAAAATGATAATAAAAAAGACCTTAAAAATAATAACAATGATGAAAATGAAAAAAAAAAAAAAATTGATAAAACTTTGTTGGCAAAATATGAAAAATTAAAACAACTTGAAAATACACCAGAAAATGATGAAACAAAAAATGGAGACAATAAATCATATAAAACATTCTTACAAATTTTACAAAAAAAAAACAAAAAAATATATAACCAAACAGTTCAAGCCAAAAATCATCAAACCCTATCTGGGTCAAAACAACCTGAACAATTCAGAAATAATGACAACAATCTAAATGATCACGATAAAAATTGTATTAGTAAAAATAATAAAGAAGAAGAAAATGATAATCTACAAAGTGAAACATCTACATTCCAAAATAAAGATGAAATATATATGAAAATTTTAATAAACAATATAAAAAACCAAAATACAAACTTCCTTAATATTAAAGA
Source organism: Plasmodium vinckei vinckei (assembly GCF_900681995.1). Lineage (NCBI taxonomy): Eukaryota > Apicomplexa > Aconoidasida > Haemosporida > Plasmodiidae > Plasmodium > Plasmodium vinckei. The sequence continues at coordinate 149,904 of NC_051304.1, forward strand.
AAATGATAATGAAATGACTAGCCAAAATGATGGTCATACTTTAGACCATAAAGATATTTATGCAGACTATGCAAACAAATCATATAAGTTAGTTGAAAACAAAATGGACTATTATTTTACATTTTGTCAAAATATTGATAATGATTTTATTAAAAAATTTTTACAAATAAAATTAAAAAAAGGAAAACATAACAGTGATCATACAGAATTAAATAAAAATCAAACAATAGAAAATATGTATGTTACGTCTAATTTGTTTTTACAAACAAACATTTTTAAAAAAAAGACAACTCACCAAAATGAAAATGAAAATGAACACTCTGACCAAGTTGAAATACAAAATGAGGATATAGACGAAAAAACTAATAACCTATTTTATAAGAACATAAAAATAAAACCATATTTTTTTTCAAATTATGTAGAAAAAAATGATATAACATACTTTTTAATGTCAATTTTAAAAACACATCCAAAATCTATATTGGATAATAATAATTATTATAATATATATGAGCCTATCTTAAATAAATTAAAAATTTATCTTTCTGAATTCAAATATCCTCTCGCATTTTTTAATAATCAAATATATGAATATATGCAAAATTATTACAATGTAGATATTAAAAAGGTGACTAAACAAGAATCGGATGAAGAATACGAAATTGATAATATTCAAAAAAAAAAAAAAATGAAAAAAAAAACATTTCGAGATGTATCAGATATTTTGGAAAGAGATGAACTTAAGGCATACTTCCATTACATCAATTCATATGTTGATGTTTTTTATTCAAATCAAAATATTTTAAATTTTCATTTTATAAGATTATTAAATAGTGTGCATTGTTTAAATCATTTAAAAAAACGGAGAAAAAGAAAATTATATATAAAAAAAAAAATTGAAAAATTGGAAAAAACCCAACAGGTAGAAAAAGAAAATATACAACTAAATGATGATCTTTGTGATGAAAGTTTTTCAAAACCTAAAATTTTAATTTTATGTGCATTTAGATATATTTGTAAAGAATATGTAGATCTATTAATTAATATGCTATCACTAGTTGAAGTCAAAAATAAAAATCGATTTATCAATGAATATGACATAACACCAGAAGAAAAAAAAAATCTTAAAAATATGTATATCAAAAAAAAACAATCATTTGATTATATTAATTTATATAGAGGTAATAGTGATGATTGTTTTAGGTTAGGAATTAAATTATTTGAAAATGAAAAAAAAATACAATTATATAGCCCTTTCTATGATAGTGATATACTAATATGCTCTCCCTTAGGCTTAGAAATTATTATAAAAGAATATAAAGAAACCGAAGATAAAACTAATAATATATATAATGAAGATGATAATTATTCAGATGATTATGAAATAAACGATACTGAAAATTCAGCAAAAAAAACTAAGAAAAAAAAAAAAAAAATCAACACAAATAATAATAAAAAAAAGAAATTATATGAATATGATTTTTTATCATCAATTGAAGTATTAGTTATAGATCAAATTGATATTATATTAATGCAAAATATATTGACATTAAAAAATGTCTTAAATTTTATAAATAAACCATTACTAAAATGGCGTAATGCCAATATAAATAGAATAGCTAAATATGCCATAGATGGCTACATAAAAAATTATAGACAAACAATTATTACTTCCAGTATCATAGACACTAATTTTATCTCATTAATACAATTGTCAAATAATTATAGAAGTTTTTTAAAATTATTTATAAAAAATGATGATGATACTATTTTATTAAGTATAAGAAATATGTTTAAAATAAACCAATATTTCAAAAAAATTGAATGTGATGATATTTTAAAAATTGAAGAATGTATAATTGAGTTTTTTTCAACAAATGTTATTGAAATTTTAACGAATATAAAGCAACTTATTATTTGTATACCAACATATATAGAATATATTAGACTCTATGAAATATTAAAAAAAAATGACATATCTTTTAAAGGTGTTAATGAATATACTACTGAAAAAAAACGGATAAAAATACAAAAATTATTTAAATTTGAAAAAGTTAATATTTTACTAGTTACAAGTCGTTTAATTTATTATGAGCGATGTACTTTTAAAAATGCTAATCATGTCATCTTTTTCTCACCTCCGAAATTTCAATTTATGTATTTTGAATTAATCAAAAATATAACTATAAATACACCAAACGCCTCATCTATGTGCTACTACACTAAATACCACACATATGAACTCGAAAGAATTGTTGGACAGAAACGAGCAATTCATTTGATGCGCGAAAAGCCAGGAAAAATCACCTTATTTAAATAAAACATATGACATTATAAAATTAACCTTATTTGTGATTATGTAAAAAATATAAAAATAAATATCCATTCTATATATAGCTACAAACGGACATAAAACATGCCTAGAACATATTTATTTTTTGCTGTGTAAGAATATATTTATTATCAATGTCTTTTTTTTATTATAAATCCTTTATGATGTTTTTGTATATATCAATATTTATTCCTTTCCTAAAAAAGAAGGAATATCAAAGTAATTCCTTTGTATTATTTTTTTGAAAAATTGTTAGGTAGCTCTACCAATTTTTATATCAAAACATATGTTACTTTGCTATTTTCATGTATAATTTCATTAAGTTATTTTTATTTTTTTAATTTGTTATTTTTTTATTGTCTTACTTTAAAATATTAATTTTCAAGAATTCGCCATAACATTCAATCTCTAGATCCTCGAGTTGCGACATTGCCTGAAATAAATATATATATTTAAAAACATTTTATAGCATATGCATGTATTACATGTGCATGTTTTTTTGTTTTTTTTTTTCTTTCAATACTGACTTTTTTAGCTTTGGCTAGCTGGACTTTATTATCTGATAAATTAGCGCTTTCACTTGAGTTTTTATTCATTCTTGGCTTAAATAGCTAAATAAAATAATTGATTATAAGGAATACCTAAACAAGCAAGCGAAAAAAATAAGTAAATAGGCTAATTAGCATACTGTTTAAGCTATGCGGGAAATCGAGGCACCTGACGCCAAAATAAAACCTTTTAAAATATATAAAATTAAAATAATGTTACTGTAATTTGCCAAATAAAATATTTCCAAAAAATTCAATATTTCATATAAAATAAAACAAGATTAGAAACATGGCATAGCCTTATTAAAATTGCAACATACACATGCATTAAAAAAAATATGCAGGGAAAAGTTTGCACACATAACTAGCTTTATTAAAAAAAAAAAAAAGTATATATTTATATTGCTGTTCATATTTTTTTTTCATCTTTTATAACTTTCGGTTTCTTAAGCATTTACATATACATATCACATATCAAACAATTTAGACATTTGAAGACTATTAATTTTCCCGGTATCCCAATTTCTCGCATTAAATACTCTGATAAATTTAATGTTTTTATATAAAATATTTTTGAATATTTTTAAACTATTTAAATTTATTTCTTTTATTAATATGCTTAACTTGTTATCTTTTTTACAATTATTGAAATATTCTGAAAATAATTTACTAGTTACAGTACCATCATCATAAATCGGTTGATTTTTATTATCATTTGCTTTGAAAATATCTTGACTAATATTTATCTGAAAATTTTGAAGATAAAAATTATTAAAAAATTTATTTAACTCATTCGATAGCTCTTCCTGTGAATAAGCTTTATTCTTATCTATATATTTGTCTATAATAGAAATTTTATTTAAATATGAATCCACTTTATTGGTTCCTATATGCAATGTTTCTTCATTGCTTATGATATATTCATTTGGCATATCATTTATTTTATCTTTTAATTCGGTCAAAAATTTGTTATTATTCAATCGATAGTTTAAATATTCATCATCAAATGTTATAATCTTTTTCTTTTCTTCCTTATTTTTGCTATTTAGTTTAATAGCATTATAATTTTCTAAAACATGTTCCATAATAAAACTATCATTTCCTTTGATAGCTTTTATGATAGTTAGACCTAAATTTATTACTTTTTCAATATTTTTTTTTGATTTTTCATATGTTTTTAGTTTTATTACATCTTCATATTTTTTTCGTGGGTTGCTCGTTCCATCATATTCTTTAATTTTATCAAAGGAATAATATAAATGAAAAATTATATTTTTAAAAAGAATATCAACTATAGATGATATGCCTCTTTCAAACCTGCATTAATTAAGAAAATGTGTAAGTCGATATATAAGAATCCGCAATATGCATTCTCTCTCTTTTCAATATATATACATGTGTTTTTTTGCATATGGATATGTTAGATTTATTTTACTCTTTTGGAAAGTCAGTAGAACGCTCCATTTTTTTTAATTATGTTGCCTTTTAATATTCAACAATTTTAAGATAAAAGAAAATGACAAATAAAATATTCTTTAGTCATGTCCCGCATTTCATTGGTTAATCCTCGAAAAGGAATATTCACTAAATTTGTAATATAGGGGTTATAAAATCATATTTCCTCATTATTTTCTAATCAATAATTATATACATATAATTACATACCTATTTAATCACACAAATTTACAGAATAATTTAAACATAAGATAAAAGAGACATATCTATATGACGAATATATTTTCATAGGTAGTGCTTTACAAAACAATAAGTGAATTATTATAAATACACAGATAAATATTTATGCATTAATATTTTTTGCATGGCTTCTCTTTGTTTTTTCAAACTTTTTAAGTGAATTATTATAAGTAAAAACTCGAATTAACACAATATAATTTAAATTATTTTAATATTCTTAAAAGTAGACAAATATAGACATCACTTTTATATATATATGTGCATATGAATATCGAAGGCTATATTATTTATAGTGTGTATATATATTTTTTTTATTTTGTGATATCTTTATTTTCATTTTTCTCCATTCCCTGTTCATATAATCATTTGACATTTTAATGGATGGTAAGTCGTTATAGTAATAAGGTATTAATGGTAGTAATGCATAAGATTTTGACGAAAAATTATTTTTGCTTTTTTCTTTTTTTTTCATATTATAATCATCATATGATGAATATAAAATTTTATTATATACGCTATCAAAATTATTTATTTTGTTTTTTGTTGTACTTTTAATATTTGGGTATTTAAAACATGTATGAAATTTTCGAAACGTAAAATCAAATCTAGGAGACATTAAATTATTTTTTATAGATGTTTTTAATTTATTTTTTAAAAAAATATAATTATTAATATGATCACACTTAAAAAAAAACAATTGTAATAGCTTATTTACATATGCTTTTAAAATCATTTCTAACCTAAGTAGCTTGTATATCATGTCGAAATTTTTATTGTCTACTTTATGACTGCTATCGTATTTTTTGTTATCCCTTTTGTTTTTCTCTTTTTTCTCTATAAAATTCTCACTACTAAGGATGCCAAAAAAAATAATACAGCTTTCTAGAAATTTTGATTTAATTTTTCTTTCTATAAACGATAAACTGTAGTAAATAATTTTTTGATCTACATTTTTTTTAAATTTATTTATTATTTTTAATCTATCCATAAATATTTTTAGTAACCTTTTTTCATTAATTATCTTATTCAACATTTCTATCCCCCTTCCCGTTTTTAAAATGATTACAACTAGCTCCTTCCCTTCCTCAAATGATAGAAATTTTTTTTTAAATTGATCACTAACTTTAAAGGGAAAAATAGAAACACCAAAAAGTTGTATATATGTATGTCTATATTAGCAGATTAATGTATGTGCATTGTTGATTATTATATTATCCCATATATGTCAGTTTTATTCAATTTTTTATAATTTCCTTACTCAAATCCATTTAGAATTTTATCCACTTCATATTTTTGATAAATAAAAACTAGCTATATATATAGACATATACTATGAATAGGTCTACTAAATATGTTACCCCTAACCAATACAATAAACCCAAAGAAATAAAAATATTATCATCCCATTTAGACAATAAAAAATGGAAACATAATTTATGAGAACACCCACGAATAATTATTTGGTATTTATAGTTATTACAAAATTGTATTTACTATCTTAATACAATCATTTTATTTTTTTTTATTTATTTTTATTTATTTTTTTTTTAAATAACTTGTCTAGCATATGGAATTAAAAAATAAAATAAACCTTAAAAATATAACAAAAATATAAATAAGTTATATCCTTATTTATTCTTTCTTTTTTGGATGAAAACCATTTTATTAAGAAAAAAAGAAATAAGAACGGATAGGATATAATATATTTTTTTTTTAAATGTTGTAAAAAATTCTGAACGTTCAGAATATTTGAGTTGCTAATTATTATGATAGTAAAATATTTAAATAAATAAAAGCCAATGGGCTTAAGCATACTTGTTCTACAAATACAAAAAACATTTTTCTAAAAATTTTAATTGCTCATTTTTCAATGAAACTCTATTTCGTAAAAACAATCACCAAATGTATGTGTAAATATATGTACAACTTATTTAATTCAAATAAGTTTGCATAATTAATGAAAAAAATATGCTAACCACACCCAATATATAAATATACATGATAAAAAAATATATATTTTTTGGTAATTCCTTTTTTACCCTTTTAATTAAACATAATTATTATGCATAAATTTGTAAAATTTGCAAAATTTTTATTTATTATATATTTATATTGTTTATGTAGTTACTATTATTATTGCAACTATTTTAAACTGTCTAATTTAGTTGATATTATTTATTATATTCCTATTTTATTTTTATGCAAACCTTAATGGGGTAAGCCTTTTTTCAATTAAAGGAAGGTACCTATTCTTAGAACCCTAGTTTGAGGGCTAATCTTTTCTATAATAAAAAAATGTTTATAATTTTGTTGAGCTTGTTCAATGCACACATATGTGTGTGTACATTCGTCTGTTTGCTATTCATAAATTTGTATATGCTACCCATTTTTTACACTTTTCTGCTTTTTACATTTTATGAGTTACTAAACATAAGGAACCTTAAAAAAGGCCGTAATACCCGAGCCATTGTAAGAAAAGTTACTTTGGTATGGTAAGTTTTCAAAGATTTTTCAAAAAATTTTCAAAAATTTTTACTGATTTATTGCCAATTCAAACTGTTTAAACTACTGGGTACTCTTATTATGTTGATTGTTGTCGCTATCTTGATAAAATAGATATGGGAATAGGTCTCCATTTTTCAAATCAATTTTACTATCAAAGTTGGTGTCGTTAAAATTGCTACTTATATGATTAAAATTAAAATCACTATCCTCAACACTTTCAGCCCTACTAATTCCTCTAAAGTTTGGAATTTCATCGGTTATACTACCATTGGATTGAGATAGCTGACTAAAATTACTAATATATGAATTAAGGGAATATTTATTTTTTCCTTTTCTTTCATTAATATAATTATAAATATCTTGATCAATGACTGATTCATTACATATGCTACTATTTGACATATTTTGACTTAAAAGTGAATTAGCTCTTTGATATTTAAATTTATAATTATCTTTGCCATTTCCATAATCTCTTGTATATCTATTTATTTCTTTATCATATATTTTACTATTTATATCTTTCAAGTCGTGAAAATAATCAAAGTTTATATATTTCGATGGTTGTTTAATTGGGGCTGGTATATTAATTGTGATTGACTTTAAGTTAGATAAACATCCTTCAACAATTAAATTTTTTTTTTTAAATTGATTCAATAAATTAATCCAAACTGAATTCACATTTGTAATTGTTTCATTGGAATTTAATTTTTCTTTAGAAATAAAATGTTGTCTAGATAAAACTTTTGCATTACCACAAATTATTAATCCATATTTTGCTCTTGTTAATGCAACATTTAATCTTCTTGGATCATTTAAAAATCCAATACCTAACTTTTTATTTGATCTTACACATGATAAAAGAATAAAATCTTTTTCTCTTCCTTGGAATGCATCTACAGATGCAACTTCTATATCTAAACAATGTTGATAAGATATGTTTTTTTGAAAAAGTGAAGTAATATATGCTCTTTGACCTTCATAAGGAGTTATAACACCAATTTGGGTAGCTTTTAATCCTGAATTTAATAAAGCTCTTACTAAAATTTCCATATTTTGTGCTTCACTTCTATTTAAGTAGCTTGTACCAGATGCAGACATTTCTTCAAGACCATTAGAATTGTAGAAAAACATAGGATATTTAGAGTTGGGCCATGGAAAATTTTTTAAAGGATATTCTCTTTCTTTTAATGTAATACCATTTTGTAAACATCCATCATAAAATACATAAGATGGAAATTCACTTAAACAAGGATGCATTCTATATTGTACTTCTAACCTAAAAGGTGTAATACCTAACATAACAAGCCTTTCAAATAAACTTTTTCCTAATCCAGCACTTGCTGCTTTTTTACATACAATTATAGGCCCTAATTGACAATGATCACCAACTAATACTATTTGTTTTGCTCCTGTAACTAATGGAACTAAACATTCAGGTTCAGTTGATTGTGTTGCTTCATCAACTAAAACCTGATTAAAACGAAATTTTTTTAATCTTTTATCCATTGCTCCTACACATGTAGTACATATTACATCTGCCTCTATCAATATTTTATATTCAGCATGTAAAATTAATTTTTTTAATCTATTCTCATCTTTTTGCGATAATTCCCCTACTTCTTCTTTTAATTCTAATAATTTATTTAATTCTTCTCCTACATCTGTCTTAAGTAATTTTACTTGATTGTGTAAGTACAAATAATCAGCTATACTAGATACGGATTCTCTGCTTCTAGCACATAATCTTACAACTTTTAATCCGGTTCTATGAATACGAACAGATAATTGATCCACAGCTACATTACTTGGAGCAGTAACTAAAACTTTTCCTCCCATTTTTGTTTTATGCATATGATATACTAAAGTTGCACATGTTAATGTTTTACCTGTACCTGGTGGACCTTGTATTAATGAAAGTGGGGAGTTCAAACTTTTTTGAATTGCATCTATTTGTGAATGATTTAATGGAGCTAAATTAGGGGCAGAATAATTTACAATTTTATAGGAACTAGAAAAATTGCCATTTGATTTTTTACTATAATTTATAGGCTCATCAATTATATCATGCCCTAATAGTTTATGATATAAATGCCCACTTAATGAAAATGAATTAAAGGCAAATTCGTTTAGAGCTAATTGCATACGATCATAGGCAGTACTTTTCCAAACAAACTCAACAACAAAACCTGTATTTATATTATCATTCCATGGACCATCTATATTATATAATACTTTTAATTCTAATGCTATTTCTTCATTATTATTTAATCTTGATATATGACCTTCACAACTCCATATATTACCATTAGGATAAACATACGATATTTTTAATTCATCTCCTACAACTATCCTTAATTCACTTTCTTCTTTAATATATACAAAATGTGCATATCTTTTTTTATTTAATCCGACATCCCATCGTATTCTTACATTTGTTTGTTTATGTCCTTCCTTTATTGATTTATCATAATTAGATTCTAATTGAATTAATGGTGAAAATGTTAATTTATAATCTATTGCATCTGTATATTTTAATTTAACTTTTTTGGGTTCATCATCTAATATTTTTAAATCTAATTCATTTATATATACATCTTTTTTATTTTTCCAAAATTCTTCTAATTTATTTACATTTACAGATGTTATTAATTTACCTTTTTTTTCTGCTTCTTCTTTTGTTGGGATATTTACTAGCCATTCTAAAAAACATCTATCTTCTATAATTGGTTGCCATTTTTCTAAGTTACATTCTTTTATTTTTGTTTCTCCTTCACTTTCTTCATCTTGACTAGACACATTTCTTTTCATCAAACTTTCATCATTTTTTTTATTTAAGGAAATATAATATGCTAAACATGGATCTCGACATATAATAATTACTACCCCTTCTTCTAACGTAGGTAAAAATCCTAATAAAAAAACATTTCTACATCCACAGTTATAGCATTCTAATATTGTTTCACCAAGTAAACTATTTTTATGTAATTTTATTTCTTTATGTTTTGATCGAACTAGATGTGTAACTATATGACTTCCACAAGTTCCATATGATCCATTACAAAACCATCTTTCACATGTATTACATTGGACAACACTATCTATAGAATCTATTTCACAATATCTACATCTATAATATTTTAATTCATCTTCTTCAGAATCATCATTACTATCTCCATAAATATTTGCTAAATTTTTATTTTTTTTCTCTCCATACTCTTGTACAATCTCTTGGGAATAACAATCATCATCTTTCCTTTTCCCTTTTTTTTTATTTAATTTTTTTTTTATTTTTTCATTCTTTAAATTTGTCTTTTCTTTATCTACATTTTTATAGCCATATCTACTATTTTCTTGTCTATTCCTATCACCTCCACTTGATTCACTGCAACCTCTTAGATGTGATTCATTCCATGACATGGCATATGATTCCATATCTGAACATGCATCTGAAAATGGTACTAATTTATGGATTCTATTTTCATCTATATCAAAATTTGATGTATTCTTCTCAGGTAATTCACATAAATAATTACTTAAATTATTATTTTTCTTAAAATTTGTTTGATTTACAAATTGTGTATTTTTTTTTTTTTCACTAGGACCTTTCCTATGACTACTTTCTTTCATCACATTCATTTCATTTTTTAATTCACAATCAAATAATTCATTAAAATTAGATGCTTCATTATGTTTATTCTTGTGATTTATCGTGTCCCTTTTTGTTTCTACTATATTGTATAGATCACAAAAGTTGTCTATATCTAGTTGGCTACAATTCCTTGCCCTATTCATAATCCTTCCCCTTTTTCCCAAACCTCAAAATGTAATTCTATAAATATTGTCTTATATATAATTATATCTATACTTGCTTATGTCTATATATGCTAAATATATTTATGTTTATCCTTCGAATTATATACACACATTTCAAAATTCTATAGAATGCTAATAAAATATAAAATAAATATGCACACACATGATGTTACATCTCATATGTTTTTTCATTCATAACCAGACTTTGTTATTTGAAAGATATTGTAAATTAATTACATTTTATTATGTACTCTTTCTTAGCATCTTCCACAAGCCGTATTCCTACTTATGTACTTACATACCTACAGTTATATTTGCATGTAACTTTCAAGTAAGTATGCTACTTTCCTTGAGATATATCTATACACCTTTATTTATGTTTCCCTTTTTTCAAAAGTATAAAATTTGTTTGAAAAAAAAAAAAAGGATAGAAGGGATAAATATGTAAACAATAACAACAAAATATATACTTTTGTAAAAATCGAAAAAAATAATAAAATGCAGAAAGAAAAAAATGTTAAGTATATGCCCCGAAAATATTATTTTTTTTTTCTGCTCTTAAAAAATAGTAATATTTATTATGATAAATAAAATAAAGGATGCGTATTATATGCTAGTACATACACAGGTCATACATTTTTACATGTATATATATTATGTAAATAATAAATATAGTAGGCTTATATATTATGTAGAGTTAGTATGCCCCTATAAATATTTACAAAAGCATACATGCACACATATATTATATAGCAAACCAGTTCATGCACTTTCCCTTTAAACTTAATGTATTTTCATTTTTTAACTTTCTTTAAATGTTTTTTACATATATTTGTATCCTCCTTCATATGAATAATATTTCCATACAAAATAAATACATAAATTTTGTTTTACTTTAAATATAGATATCACTGTTAAACATGTATATAAAAATATTTATAAAATATCTCTATACATTTTAAACCTCTCTTTAATTTATTTTTATTTATTTTATTATTTTTTTTACATGAACAAAGCAAAAAATATCTCATACACATACTTATGTGAAAATGCCAATATATATAATACCTTTATACTGTACTTTTTTTTATTTGAATAGGAAAATAATATAATATGCTCATGTATTATTACAAATTTTATTGCATATTATATAATTATTTTAAAAAAAATATATATATACACACTTTTTAAGCTAATATAACTTCCTTCTTTTGCTCACTAACATTTTTTATAATGAAAGTGTGTACTATATAATAAGTAGAATTATAAACAAATACATATGTCTACATGTTTTTGTTTCTTTTTTCTTATGTCTAACATGGTTTTAATTCATTAAAGGGGATGCCATATTATTTGGTGTGTTAAAACAGTAGGAGTACCAAAATAAAATTGAAAAACAGATTAAAGAAATACATTGAAAAGAGGGACTGACTATATAAGACAAACAATTATAGATAGTACCCTATACATGATGTGAACATAGGTATAGGTACTAACAATTATATAGATCAATAAACTGTATAGTTACTAATATTAAAATCTGAATAATTCAAATTTCCCAATTACTTTATGAAATTCGAATTAACTAGCCATGCTAAGTCTTTTCATCTTTTTGAAAAATATTCAATAGATTTTGTAATAAATTATACAAAACAAAAACAAAAAAAAAATAATTAAGCATAATTTTAAAAAAATGTTTAAATAGACGTAAAAATAAAACAATAAAAAATTATACATTATTTTTTTTCCTTTTTTTTATTTTTTTTTATTTTTTTTTTTTGCTTTAGAGGGTGGCACAATAACTTTATTAGCCATATGACCCTCCGCTTTTATATGCTCAAATAATTTATTTCTTGAATCAAAACCTTGGTTGCATATTTGACATTTTAAATTTTTAGAATTATCCTTTGTTGTATCATCCTTACATTTTCCAACATCCTTATCTTCAAAAGTTTTGATTAGGTCCGGTTTTTCAAAACTTCTGACTTCTTTATTCTTCTCGATTTGTTCAGAATTTTTTTTTTTTTTTTTCTTTTTTTTTTTTTTATTACCATCCAAACTGCTTGAAGAATTATCCTCTTTTACACCATCTGTTTCATCCAAAAAATTATATCTATATTTTTTTTTATTATTGATAAAGTCAGATAAATAATCATCATTATTCATTATATTTTCCGATGAAGAGTTTTCATTATTTTCTATATTATTAAAAGAGAAAGTAGGAGAATTTTTTTTTTTTTTTTTTTTTTTTTTTTTTTTCCACCTTAATTTCGTTATCATTTTCCTCATCATTTCCAACATCCCCAAATATATCATCCAAATCTAAATTTTTTGTAATTTTCAAAAAATTTGTTATATGTTTTTTAGACTTCTCATGAGAATTATAATGTTTCATGGTTTTGAAATTTTTTTTACATACTTCACACCGATAAATAATATTTTGTTTTATACTATGTTCCGAATTATTATCATTTTGATATTCACCATCATCTATATTATCAGTTCTTTTAAAATTTGAATTCCTTTTTGAATATTCATTTCCAGAACTATCATAATGATTATAAGAAGATTCAAAACGAAATTCTCTCGTATGGTGATTATAATCTGATAAATCTTCTTCATCATAATATGCTGCTTGTTCTTCTTCCCATTTCTTTTTAGACTGTTCAAATAATAATCTTCTTTCTAATAATTGTTGTTTTTTTTTATTTTCTTTTTCTTCATTTTTTTTCCTTTTTTCTTCTACAATTTGGACAGCCCTATTTAAATATCTACTGTCATATTGTTTTAAATGTTGTACTAATGATCTTATATTTTCATTATAATTTTTTCTTTCTTTAGCACTTTTTTTTTCACTTTCTTTTTTTAAATTTCTTCGTGTATGTCTATTTTCAAATTCATACGATTTTAAATACTCATTAAAAAAATCAAACTTTTTAACAGTACTAAAATTACTCCAATATTCATAAAACTCATCAATACTTTTTCCACAAGTTTGAGAGTTTCCAAAACTTGGAGCATTAATTGGTTTCTCTTTATTGTTTTTATTTATTTTGTTTATTTTATTTATTTCTTCATTTTCTTCTTTTATTATATCTTCAAACAATTTTCTATAAACGTTGTAAAAACCTTTTTCACAATTATCATCATATCCACTAAAACAATTATTATTAAAATATCCCCAAATATTTATATTAACTTTATAATTATTATATGAATATATTTCATCCCCTTCTTTTTTTTCTTCTTCTTCTCTTCCTCTTATAATTTTATTACGATTGGCATCATACCAGTTTCGTCTCTTCTCATCAATTAAACATTCATAAGATTCTTGTATTTTTCTAAAAATATGAGTATATTTTTTTAACTCTTCTTCTGATCGATTTGAATTTTTATCAGGATGATAATTTAAAATTAATTTTTTATAATTCTTTTTTATATCTTCAATTGTTGCATTTTTTTCAACTCCTAATATTTCATAATAACACTGACATTTTTCAATGTCCCTTTCTTTCTCCTCCATTTTGATTCACATAAATAGTAGGTAGTAGATATGGCTCTACATAAATTTTGTTGTACTTTCCATATAAGTATATATAGATACTAGCCAACAAAAAATACCAATTTTATTTACATCAGTACTCTCTTTTATTCTTTATCACTAACTAGCTATATATACTTTTATGTTGGAAAAAATTAATATGCCATAATTATGACCATTCATTATATATATACATATATATGTGTGACTGTATAGGTATGCTACATTTTTTTTCATAAAAAGAAGGGCTTTCTATATGGCTAAACAAAATAAGTATTCATAAAAAATGGTATATTTATTATAGAAAGCTACAAATGATAATTACTTTTTATAAAATTTTCAAAAAACTTCGAAACTATTTGAAATGATTAATAACACTTCAAATAAGATTAACCAATCTAACCCCCAAAAGTTTTCTCTTTATTTTTTTCCTCATTAATTCGAAAAAGAGAAAACATAATACCAATAATAAAAATGTACATAAATATATATTTTTTTAATATAAAAAAACTAATGAAAATAGCTAAATTTTGCCTTTTCCTTAACTATAATTCTTATATTTAAAAATAAAAAAAAATTATTACAATCATACAAATATAAAAATGCTATTTTTCCATATATGTAAAAATTAAAATTTCCTTTTTATTTCACCCCAATATATATATCCATTTTTTTTGATGTTGTAATTCCCATATTTACATTAATATATGCATACAAAGCAACGATAAAAAAAAAATCGAAGACAAATTTTTAATAAAATTTTATTTCAAATCTATTTTTATATCTTAATTTTAAAACAAAGTTATTAATTTGGCTTATTTTGTATGTAGTGAAAAAAGTATAGTAAACAAAATAATGTTACTATCGACACTTGGCTTTACTAATTTTTTTGAAATACTTTTTAAATGGTTACCCATAAAAAAAGTATATCCAATTTTAACACAAACGAATAAATTATTTTCCTCTAAAAATAAAACTATATTTCGAAATATTTTTATTTTTTTTTTTTGCTTTTTTAAGTATTATTTTATAATTTGTTTGATACTTATTAAGTTGGCATCCTCCGTGATAGAATTGTGTAGGAGGGAGAGCAAATCATAAACTTATGTACATGCATAACAAAAACAAAAAAATGTGTAATATTTATAATGAAGCTAAACATTTAGCTACTTAAAAATTTTTCCATTTTTCTTCGAATTTATTAAACTATTTATAACAGAAGGATAATTGTCTGTTTTAAAGTCGTTAAGAATTATATCATAAAACTTTTTCTGAAAAGAAGTTAGGGTATTATTTTTTTTTAAATTAATTTGATCTGTTGAAACATTTAAAAGAACTCGTGTCTCTGCAAATAAATAACTTAAAACAGCCCCAGAATAACAACTTGAAAAATGATATGGAAAACTAGTAGAATGTACTGAATAAGAGGAACAAAATTTATA
This sequence comes from Plasmodium vinckei vinckei, assembly GCF_900681995.1. NCBI lineage: Eukaryota > Apicomplexa > Aconoidasida > Haemosporida > Plasmodiidae > Plasmodium > Plasmodium vinckei. The sequence continues at coordinate 165,780 of NC_051304.1, forward strand.
AGGGAAATATTTTTCAATTATTTCATAAAAATTGCATAGATTATCTTCTTCATTCTCTATCTTATTTTCAGAACTATTAGTTGTGTTTGAAAAAAACAAATGTGGATTAAGGTTATGTATAACATAATCTATAATAGATTGTGAATATATATTAGCATATCTTGAACAATCAAATTTAATTGTTTTAAATAGATTTTCACTTATTTTTAAATTATTATCAATTTTATTAGACATACTACTAATTATATCATAATTATTAGCTATATGCTCATTTATATGCGAAAAAAATTCAGCATAATCTAAGGGAATATTAAATAAATTTGATAAACTCAAATTATTTGACAACAATAATAAATGATATGCATGACCAAATTCATGAAATAATGTTAAAATTTCAGATGAACTAAATAATTTATTTTTAATAGGTACTGTTCTAATAAATTTATAATCTATCAATACATGTCCTGGACTTATTAAACATGTATTTGGTAAAGAACTCATTGAAGGGACCCTAAAATAGTCTTTAAAACTTATGTCCATATATGGAATTATATATATATATCCTAAAAATGAATTATTAGACATATTTTTATCGTTATAATTTTGTGTATTCCCTTTTTTCACATTAGTTTGGTAACGTTCTATTTTATATATTATACTATCTTTTGGCCATTTTTTTTTTATTTCTCCATCTTTAATTTCTTCATAAAAAAAATTATATATTCTTGAAATAATTTCCATAAAATTTTTTAAAACAACATTTTGTGGAAAATAGCTATTTATCAAATATTCATCTGACTTGTTCATAATTTTATTATAATAAAAACTCCAATCATAAATGGCTAGTTTGTGTGTATTATTTTCCCAATAATTTTTTTTATTATTTTTATTGTTAAATTTACTAAAATTGCTTATTTTTAATATATCATAAATTATTTTATCATAATCTTTTTCGATCTTTTCTTTAATTATGTTAAGAAACTTTTCTATATTTTCATAATTATTTTTTTCCATTGTAAATTGTGATATAGAATAATGTCCCCAATTTTTATACCCCAATTTATTAGCTAAATCATATCTTTTTTTTAGTATATTTATTACATCACTATTTAAATTTAAATTTTTATATGGACTGTTAAGTAAGTCTAGTACTTTTTTTCGAGACTCAGATTCTTCAAGCCCATTTAAAATATATTCATAATTATACTTACTGATTGGAATTTTCAATTTATTTTTATTAAAAGTGTACTCATGGCTTTTCTTCCATCCGTCGTCTATTTTTATTTCGTTCTTGTCTATTATTAAATGCCTAAAAAGTGTAACACAAACATGTATAAATAAAATAATAAAAAATATATAGAACAAAACAGTAGACAGATCAAACAAATGCACATTGAAATTTTTCAATAAACCAAAAGGAGACTAATATAAAAACTTTTCATTATTTCCTATAAGCACAATATGAATTGGATATACAGTGTACTACATAAGTATAATCATATATATATATACATACATACATACATACATACATACATACATACATACATACATACATACATACATACATACATACATACATACATACATACATACATACATACATACATACATACATACATACATACATACATACATACATACATACATACATACATACATACATACATACATACATACATACATACATACATACATACATACATACATACATACATACATACATACATACATACATACATACATACATACATACATACATACATACATACATACATACATACATACATACATACATACATACATACATACATACATACATACATACATACATACATACATACATACATACATACATACATACATACATACATACATACATACATACATACATACATACATACATACATACATACATACATACATACATACATACATACATACATACATACATACATACATACATACATACATACATACATACATACATACATACATACATACATACATACATACATACATACATACATACATACATACATACATACATACATACATACATACATACATACATACATACATACATACATACATACATACATACATACATACATACATACATACATACCTAACTTTAATGTTGTTAATTTTTTTCAAATATTTTGAGCAATCTTCTTTCAGTTCATTAAATAAGTTCCCCACCGATTTATTATTTCTTATGCGTATACTATATGGAATATTTTTTTCATCAAGTTTCTGATCCTTATTATTATATATATATTTAGAAATATTTTCTTCAATACATTCCAATATTCTTTTTTTATAAAATGTTTCCTTTTTTAATTTTGTGTGTGTAGCTAATAGATAATATAGATTAAAACATTTTTCAACAATTATTTTTTTTTGAATATTATCATTAATTATTTTATTTTTTATATTAAGAAGCTTATTAATTTCATTTGAAATATAGAAAAAATTAACTGAATCTTTGTCTATAGGAAAATTAATTATTTTAGAGTTTTTGGCATTATCTATAATTTCCCTATATAATTTGATTTTTTCTTTCCCATAAAAAGTCTTGGGAATATTTGAAAAGAATACACAAATACATTTATTTATAAAATTATTAAAATTCACCATTTTATTAATGTCTCTCTATTTGTAATTTATGTATACTTTTTTTTTTCAAATATTTTATAACCCCATAAAAGTTGCCATCATTTAATTAGGCTTACTATTATTATACAGTCCAAATTTCACCAATACATTTTCCCTTTACATTTTAGTATAAGGGAATGTTTTGAAAAAAGTCTGTATTTTCATATTTATCAATATTTTTAAATAATATTATTTTTCATCATATTTTATTTTTATTTTAATTCAATTTTATTTATTTTGCTTTGGTATACTTTCTATTATACATGGAGAAGAGAAAAAAAAAAATAATAATCCTTTTTTATCCTAATTATAATTATTCACATTTTTAATATTAATACATATATAAATCTTAAATAAAAAAAAAAATTTACAAATAATCGAGGAATATTTATATACTCGAAAAGGTGTGAAACGAAAAAAATAACATCACCACTAATTTATATAGAACAAGGAAATACATAATTTTCCATTTCTCGTAACCTACATATTCAAATTAAAAAATTAATTTAAAAATAATTCTTCAAAAAAATAGCACTATTATATGCTCTATATTAGTTACACACTTTCTCCAAATTTTTCCCAAAAACAATATATTATTTTTACATAAAAATTATACTATATATGGCTGTATAAATAAGTTTATATTTAGCTCATATTTTTTAACCGGGATTTACTATCATATTTTAAATGGAATATTAATAAATTATTTTTATACATATTTTAAGTTTGAAAAAATGAAAATAATAAAAATAACCATAATAGTAATAATTAAGTTAGAACAAACATATATGCACACTGTTTATGTAAATATGAACACCCTTAATGTTTCACTAAGTATACAACTTATTAAAATGTCTATTTTTAATCCTTTCTTTGAACTTCCTAAATTCCATAATTCCGTCTTTCAAAGAATAAAGTTACTTGGTCAATTTTTAAATCGAGCAATATAATTTTTCTTATCAAATATTACTCTCATACCTTTTTTTTTTAACAATATACAACTAAATTTTATTTTTATAATAATTTATTTCGTCATATATGTTAATATATTTTATGTAGAAAAATAGTATTACATATATCATCTTTTTTATGTTGCCCTTTGGTTGCACATAATTGCATAATTTTAGTTTAACACATTAAATATATTTAAATAGGATATATTTTTTTCAATATAGTAAATTATCCGTGTTAGACGTTTTTTTTTTTTTTTTTTTTTATTAACAGCCGTATCTTATAACGTTAAAAAATTATGAACTGTACATGTATAACATGTATATTTTTTTTTAGTGAATTTTTTTTTCGAATTATGTTAGACAATTATATATATTGATAAGACGGTTAATTTTAATAAAGGTAAAAAGATAAATTTATAATACATAGATATGTATATTATTAACGAACAATTAATTAATAAGTGCAACTATAATTCAAAAAAATATATAACTTCCTATCAAGTTCAAAGGAAATATAATTTATTCAGTAATACTTATAAAATATGAACGTACATGTTTAATCACGACATCCCAAACAAAATATAAAAATACTACCACTAATAGTAGTAAAATATGCCATATTAATCTATAAAAAAAGTAAAACGAAAATATTATCAAACAAAAGTATACTTCATTATATATGCACATGGTGAAGCGCTTTAGAAATTTTCTTCCAATATTTCATAGATCATCCCCAAAATAATTAATAATGAAAAGGTATAACCACACACCCATTATTTTAATTTGTAAATTTAATATAAAATTTGTTGAATATATAAATAATTAGTAGTTTGCTAGTTATTCTTACTTATGTATGTTATTTTTATTTCTATAATTAGTAATTTTATATTTACTTTTTTATCACCCCCTATTCGTAAAATTGTAGTTGTCCATAATACATAAAACAATGAGTATTGAAACACATTTCCGCTTTATCTTTTTTTTTTACAACTAGAATAAAAACTTTCATTTTTGTAATATATAAAATCAAAGTGGGTTAATGATATTTTCAAACAAAATTAAACAATAAATACGACAGACTAGGAAATCATAATAAGAATAGACAACCAAATAAATAAAAATACGGGCCAGACAACAAAAGTTCAAAACGAGCAAGACGACTAAAAATATTATTACCGCCAATACTTTTTCATCATATTTTAAAGCAAAACAAACATGCCTGATAATTTGGAGCTACTACATTTTTACAACATTTACAATGATAGAAGAAATAAATGGAAAATTGGGATAAACAAATTAAATTTTAATATTGAAAATTATAAAAATATAAAAACAAAAATATTTCTCTATGTCTTATGGAGTATATTAATATTTATATATTTTTTTGAACTATTATTAAATTTATTATTTGTAATATATATACAAAATATAAATATAATAATTAAAACTATTTTTATATTTTCAATATTTGAAATTATAACAGTTATATTATTAACAGCTCAAGGTATATATGGATATTCTTATGATAGCCCAATAATATTACAAAAATCATCCCAATCATTTTTTATTTTAAGTATTTGGTGTTTTTTTAAATTATTAATTTACACTATATTAACAATTTTATTATCAGTTTTCTCAAATTCAAATATAACCTTAAATACACAATTTATATATTTTTCAAATAAAACTTTATATTTCAATTCCCTTATGAAAATAATTATCACCATCAGTGCCGTCAAATTTGTGCTCACATTTTTCACAGGTAAGTTAGAATATCCACACACCCTCTTTTTACCTTGTCCCATTTTTTTTAGCTTTTTTTTCAGCATTTTTTTCAGCTTTTTTTATATCCTTCCATTTTTTACTTTTCCATTTAGGCCAAAAAATTAACTACGTCTTTAGCTGCATCAGAACGTCCACCATTTTAAAAAATAAAATTAGGAAAGACCTTGAGAAAAAATCCTTTTTATTTGAAGATCAAACATATGGAACCTTCACCATGGATTTCAATGCCTAAATAGGTATTTGCCCTTAAGCCGTTACATAACCATACAACTTTTATATACTTACCTATCCTTATTTTTTTAAATTAACTAATTTTATCTCTCATTCAATCGAATAATTTATGTTGGTCTTATAATTTAATTATTTTTATTCAATCATATTTTAGCTTTTTTCGTCAACATTTTATGCTACAATGATTTGTTGTACACTCTTTGTATCCCCTACTTTGTTTAGTTTTTATTTTTTTAATTTTTATTAATATTGTTTACTATTTTTCATTTTATTTACTTTTTTTTTTAATTATAAAATAGCCTTTTAAATAACATACAACTGTGCATATCCATCTTAAATGCATACTGTTTTTTTTTTTTTTTTTACAAAAATTTTGCAAAAAAAATTATATGCACACGAATATTTTTATTTTTTAATTCTTTCCCTATCTTATTATTTCATAATTATTAATTTAATTAATTTTTTATATATTTTTACTGAATACAAGTTTATTGTATTTTTTTTGTTTTTTTTTGTTTGAAATTTGGAGGTCCAAATTTGATTTGAAAATTTTCGTAATAGCACAGCATAACCTAGTTATTAGCAATTCCACTATACCTCTATTTATTATTATTATTATTATTTCACTATCACTTATTTATATAAATAGTTCTTTGTTTTGTTTGTTCATTCTGGTAATACATTTGTTGAAACATAAGAGCTGATGAGGTATACAGATATTTGCCACTACACAATGAAAGTGAATTTATATTTCAACAATCATCAATAAGTATCATTCAACAACCAATCATAAATATTCATGTATAATAACAGAAAATGGAAAGGAACACAAATATAGAGAAAGAAAATAAATCGAGACACCTCGGGAAAAACAACTAAAATAAGGTCATCCAAATATACGTTACATTTATGAAAAAATGAAAGTAAAAGCAAAATGAAAATATGGTATTTTATTTTTTTTCTAATTATGTTGGCTAGTACAAATTCAGTCAAGTTAAGGAACTCACATCATAATACCAACAGTGGGACCTATTTTCGACCCCTAACCCAAATTTACAAAAATGAAAAAAAAAGTAGACCCACAAAAGTAACCAAACTTAATTCTGTTAATCGGGAAATTGTTAAAACGAGGAATATAATAAGAAAAAATAAATACAAACCAAGAGAAAAAAAAAAAAAAATAATAAATATACTTTTCCTAACACAAAATAAAATACTAAATAATTATAAAAAGAAATGTATTAAAATGATTTTAGCACCTAAAGGATCTATTCATGAAAAAAAAACAAAATTCATTTTAGAAGATCCTGTAAAAACATATCCTTGGGAAATTAGTATTCCTTTTCATGAAACAATAACAAAAGAAATAAGTCCATATTATAATTTTTTAAAAGGTGAATGGGCATATTTAGATCATAGAAGAGATGTAAGAAAACCTTGTGGCAAAATCGAAGGAGGATTAGAAAATTATGATGGTAAAGGATTAAAATTAAAAAAAGGCAAAGATAGACAAAGGTATAAAAAAATACCATATTATTTAGATCATGGTGTAAGCTGGAGAAATTATAATTTTGATGAACTTATACAATTTGATTTTGAAACTGATGGAAATCAAGATCAAACATTTTTAGAAACAGAAGAAGATTTAGAATATAGACAATGGGGTAATTGGAATTATGTTAATGCAAAAGAAACAACACAATTAAATACAATTTGGCGAGACCCTGTTTTATCTAAAGATTTATCAAACTTAATCTATCCATGGAATCATAAAATAATAGAAAATCATATTATTCCTCATGGTTATCCATCACCAACTTGTTCAATACCTGAGCCACGAATCGAATGGGAATTGGCAGCAAGAGGGTTTTTTGGGGGATATTTTGAAGATCCAAATTGGAATCGAATTAAATTTTATAAAATTATGAAACGTCTTATTATTGAATGGCATGAAATTAATAAACATACTGATAAAACAAAAGATCAAATACGAAGAATTGATGAAATAAAAACTGAACTATTCGGAATTTCAAGTAAAAAAAAATATTCATCAAAACAAATTAAACTAATTAATGATCATGCATATTTAAGAGCTAAAGAAATATTACTTGATCATATAATTAATCCAAATAATGATTCTGATTATATTTCCTATTACTTGGATAGACATGAACCTATTGATTATATTGGAGGTGGTAATTATAATTGTAGTTCTGATGAAATTCAAAACAAAACGGTAGTACTTAATATGTGTATATATCCAGTAAAACAACAACATGAATCTTATTCTTATAATATGTCAGTACCTGAAATGGCAGAAATGTATCATTACTTTATGACTGAAATTAGAAATGAAGGACGATCACATCAATTAGCTGAAGATCCGAATGATGATAGATACCAATCATATGAATTACAAAATGAAAGAAAAAAATTCCCTGCACTTATTGCATTATATAAACCCTTATGGTCAAATAAAAAATATGGCGAAGAATTTGGTGATGCTTTAACTCCTAACCAAAAATTATCTTCTCTTAATTTTTCAAAATTCAATGCTAAACTTACTTTGAAAAAAAAAAATACTAATTTAGATAACCAGGACACAGATAAATTCAACTACGTTGATGATTACAAACATGTTGACGACACCTACGTGTAGTTCCATTTTTTACTTAATCCTTTTCACTATTCTTCCACTATTCCTCCATATTTTTTATTATTTTTTACTTAATTTTCATCCATTTCCATACATTTTTCACCACGACTCTAATTCAATTTCAACCCATTTATTCTCATAAATGTTTACACATATTGGGAAAAATTAAATATTATTGAAATTTATTTATGCACATTGTTAAGTGTTTTAAAATGGAGCACACAAAATGTCCATGAAAGGGACATACAATGCATGAATTGGTGTCAACCATTTTAAAGAGAACGAATAAAATGAAATGCATATATTTCAAAATTGTTAAAATGTAGAATAATTACTATCAATATCAAATCATCTGCCAACATGCAAAGCACTTCTAATAAAGTCAATGTTATTTTTACAGAAACAAAAATATTCGAATCAAGGAATAGCATATAACCAAATAAAAATATATATCAGCATAATTACCACAAAATGATCAACATATGCATCCATACATTGTATAGGCTAAGATACTTCTTCCTTTTTATATGTATCAAAATTAAATTTAAAATTTTAAGACAAATTTAATAAAGCTCCATAACATTTCATATAGTTACACAACTTCTCAACTTCTACTTCCTCTTTAAATATTTTCAATCCCTTCTGTATGACAAAAAGAATGTCTCCGGAAATTTCGACTGGCTTCTCTATCGGGGCATAGTTTAACTGAAAAAGTAAAAAGCATACACATGAATGGTGTGAAAATGGCATGAAAACAACACAAAAATTACGTGAAAAATTACGTGAAAAATGTTAGCCACTTTTGAGTTTTAACTCGCCGTACCTTTTTTTCTCGGGTGTTAAAAAAAATAATGTCCAGATGGGGAGGAGGTTGAGCCTCAAAAGCGGGCAGAAAGTACAATGTTCCATTAAATTTTTTTTTTAATTTTATAAATTCTATATAACATTCATAATAAGGTTTTAAATCATTAGAATAGCCACTTGTCATTTTGGTTGAAATATTTTTTAATATAATTTGTTTAGAATGTTTTTGATCAAAATAAAAATCGGGAATTGTGTCGGATGATATATATGCTAATACTCCACTTCCTTTCATTCCAGTTTTCGAATAATGTATTTCTAATTTTCCATAATTTTCATTACTATAAATTAAATATATACCTTCACTTACATTTACTTTTGTTTTTCTTACTTCTGGTGGAGGACCAACACAATGTTTTTCTTCAGGAGGGCTAGGTGCAGCTGCTGCTCCAAGAAAATTTAATTTTGCTTTTTTTTTAGTAAATAACCTTACTTTCATTTCTTTATTTACTAACACTGTCTCCTTCTTTTTCTGGGATGCTATTTCATCATCTTCTTCCTCCAATGTTTCTAATTGTCTTTTTTCCTCATCTTCATCCTCTAACATTGGTAATTCCCTTTTTTCATCTTCTTCCTCTAACATTTTTAGTCGTCGTTTTTCTTCTTCTTCTTCCTCTAAAATTTTTATCCGCCTTTTTTTTTCTTCTTCCTCTAGCATCTTTAATCTTTTTTTTTCCTCTTCCTCTTCTAATAATTGTTTTTTCATATCCAACAATTTTAATTCTGCATCATTAACACGTACTTCACCTAATTCTTCCTCATTACCTCCACAACAAAAGCAGCATAAAAAACTTTCATTTTGTTTCCCTATTTCAGACTGTCTAAAGTTTACATTTTTATTCTTCACGGGTTTCCCTTTATCGTGGGAGTAACTTTTTCCTGTCTTTTTGCTTTCCTTTTTTTCTACTTTTTTTTCCACTTTTTTTTCGGCACCTTTTTGGGGTTCCTTTTCTACCCGTGTCTGCAATTTGCTATCCTTTTGGGTCGATTGATTTTCCACATATACCGACTTATTCTTACCATTTTTTTCCTTCCCCTTTTTTTCATTTTCTTTGGATTTATTTTTTAATTTATTGTGAGCCTGATCTTTTGAGTCACTTTTCTTTTTATTTGCTGTATTTTTTTTTTCCTCCTTACCATCCTTCCTTTCTACTTTCTTCACATTTTTTGCCATCCTTTTTTTTTTATGACTTTGTAATTGAAAAATATTTTTAATTTCAAATTTTTAACAAAAAAATTGTGAAAAAGAAACGGAAAAAAAAGGAAACAAAACAAAAAAAACAAAATAACCAAGGGAGAATGCTCTAAAAACAAACGAAATTCTTATAAGTAAAATAAAAAATACAATTTCTCCCACACACAAAAAAAAAATTACAAATATATATCGCCTGGCATAGTACTTAAAATAATGTTATAGAATTTCTTTCTTGCATGTATATATTTTAAATGATGATTAAATAACTATTTTTTTAGATTTATGTGTGTAATGCATTATAGATTTTATTTAAAAAAAATGAATTTCCTTTTTTGTTCTACTATATTATACTAAGAATAAAGTAGTAGAAAACAAAAATTGAAAAAACAAGATACCCTCCAAATGGACAGTCTTATACTTACACAATAATATATACAATTAAAAAAATAACGTCTATTTTGTTAATAATAATATAGAGAAAAAAAAATTAAAAAAATAGCATGCATGTATATATTAATGCATGTTTTAAATTTTCCAAAAAAACGCAAAAATACAACAAAAATAAAAATTTTTAATTTTCATATAAGCTTGAAAAATACTCTCAACTATTACTACATTATAAATGGTTTTACCTAAATCAACTTATACATAAGACATATATATAATATAAAAAAAAAAATCAAATTTTAAAATGTTTTAATTTTTTTTCACAATCAATAAGAAATTTATTATAGTTAAAATATGCTTATATCATATATCTCAGTTGTATTACAATACATGCATTATCCATTTTGTAAAAAAAAAGAAAATAAAAAAAACAGTGAATTATTTGAGTTAATTTTATTCATTATATGCTATACAAATTAAGGAATGGTAGTATGTAATAAACAAATACTCTGTCTTTTCTGCATTTATTTTTTTTTATCATTTTTGTATTTTAAGCATACATTTAAACAATGATTTTTATAAAGACATAAAAACTTATTATCTTTTTACAAAACAATTAATGCTACATTACAACGTCAGTATTATAAACTTTAACCTTACTCATGTCACAGTATAAAAGTAAGAAAAATAAGAAAAAAAATTATTATCTTGTTCAAATTGGGCTTTTATTTACATACCATAATCTATATGCTAACTTGTTTTTCCTTATTCTCATAATTTTAAACAAGTACCTTAATGATATGGAAAATTTATTTTTATTTTTGAAAATTGTGTATTATTGTATAAATTAAAAAAAAAAAAAAGATGAAAATCGCGAAGAAAAATTTATTAAAAATAAAATAAAAAACATTGGACATAAATTCCATATATTTGTAAAAAAAACAGGACTATATACACCATAAAATATTCAAATAATAAAAAACATAAATATATTCTTATATTATATAATCTTGTTCTAAAATATATATATATGTGTGCGTGTGCGACCATATTTCCTTTTATTGTTTTGTATATCTTTACAAGTAATCAGGTTATATGGGTGTCTCATTTTCGAGATATATATTTTCAAATAAAAAATTTTCTTTCAGTTGATTGGACCAAGCTGAGAAAGCAAACACAAAAAAAATTTGGTAAAACATGATAGGTACACGGATAAAGTATAAGGAATTTTTACATGAACAATTTTAGCTAGATAGGTAGGTAGCTATATAGCTACATAGCTATTTGCAATTATTACTTGTTTCATAATCAAATGAAAAATAGGTTCCTTTCTCTGATTTATCATTTGAAATTCGGATAGTATTTCCATAAGGGAAAAACCAAGTTGTGTACTTTTTGTGATATTTCCATGATTTTTTTTTCAACTCTTTCGAAGCTAAATGCTGCTGATAAGTTCCCTTTTGTGAAGGAAAAATAATCCCACATGTGTGTGCATTTTTTTTTTTTTTTTCATAGTTGTGTACATATTTACATGACTTGTTCATAAATAAATCTTTTTAGGTCATACTACATATATACTATTTTAATGAACTTACTGGTTGATAGTAGAATATAAAAAATAGTGTATCCAGATTAAATTTTTCAAATAATTCGGGGCTAAATAAATGATTAATTTTTTATTTATAGATATGTATGCATGCTTATGTATGTATGCTTATGTGTATATTTGTGTTAGAAATTTATTATTTATATTTTCCTTTTTATATTATAACCTTTGAAATTCCAATAAGGGTGTTGCAGGAAAATATTTACATGGATTCCCCCATAGCATTCTAGGCACATACTGTCTATATTGTTCTCTATCACTTTTTATTATACAATTTTTATAACTTCCTTCGATTAGTTCTTGTAATTTTAATGCTGAAATGTGTACAAAAAATAATATGTTAGTAAAAATGGTAATATATACTTTGGTGAGCAAATTGAAGCACAAGCATATACACATATTTATATAAACATTTGACAGTTTGGTGCAATTTTTGTATAAAAAGGTATATAATTTAAAACATGTGTATGTATATATACAGTTATATATTTTTTCTTTCATTTTTTTTACAATTTTTTTCCAACAACATTTGAGTGGACTTAGATAGTTTACTATTGTTGTTTATCTTTGCTTCTTCATTGGCTTGTATCGAATTATTTATATCTTCTTCATTTTTGTTTTCGTCCATATTTCACAAAATTTAAACTGTTAAGGTATAAAGTGGTACATGTGCATGTATATTATATACATGTATATATTTCGAGTTTGCTTATTTGCGGTTTTTGGTAATTAAAGCAAAGTTCATTCAAGTCAATCCCTTTTGGCATTGCCAATTAATTCAAAGAAACTCGGGCTTGCTAAAAATGTAAAAATCAGTATATATATATATATGCACAATTTAATAAAGAAGAAGACCATAATAATATGATTAAAAAATTATTTTGGTCAGTTAAAAATAATCTATTATATAAGGGGTAAGTTAATAAAAAGCACATCATATTTTGTGTACAGAAAAAAGGCCAAGAAAATGCATCATGATGTTATACAGAAAGCATGAAATAATATAACAAAGTTATATAATCTTATACCAATTAATCATAATAAAAACTGGGGGATGTTAAAATAATGAGTATACCTATTTAATAAAAACTAAAGACGCAAAGAAACAAGAATGAAATAGGAATAAGTTATTTAAAAAAAAAAAAAATTAATAAAGTCGTGCACACTAAGGTTTATATTAATATTGAACACCAATAAAAGGAAATATAAATGTATAAAAAAGGTACAGATACATATTTATCAAACCTGAAATTAAACAATTTTTTACCTTTTCACAATTTTATATTAATCTAGGTGTAATCATAAAAATTTATAAAAATTGATTGTAAATTTAGAATATAAAAAAGAAAGCTACCTATATATTACTCCACCAATTTTTTTACACATAAAATTTACCTACACAGTGTAAATCACATAATTCTATAATTAACTGAATATAAAAACATTTTTCAACTTTATAATAATATAAAAAAAAATAAGCTTGATGTTTTCTTATAATTTCTTTCTTTGAAAAAATAATAAACACCCATGAGGTGTACATAAAACTGAATAAATAATAAAGTAAATATTTTATTCTACTATCCTTTTCATTTTCTCATATTAACCATTCTTAACATTGTATTTTATAATATATAATGTAAATTAAACATTGATTAAATGCGTATTCTTAATTTTATACTCTCTTTAACTACTTCCTCATTTTATATATTTTTCACGTTTTTTCCCATTTTTAAAATAATTAGAAATAAGGAGTATACACTTATTTCAATAATGAAGTGAAAAATATAAAACACATAAATATCATATGTGTAGAAATGTAAATTATATATATTTCGTATTAAAAATTTTTTTACATAAATGTTTTCAAAACATGTTTATGTAATTTTTTTTTGTATATGTACAAACAAGATGAACTGTTTAAGACCAATCAAATTAAAAGTTTTCATGTAGGAAAAAAAACACATATATACACACATATATGAATATATACAAAAAACAAAAAGTATATAAAAAATGCTTTGAATTTTATGTATATAAAATATATGCCTTGGTCCTTCAAAATATTATAATATTTTTCCTTTAAATTCCCTTGTTTCGTTTTACTATCTTCATTGTTTAAATGTATTATTGTTATATTTTTTCAAGAATTGAAAAATATGTATTCATATATAATATAATATTATATACATACACACACAATTCAATACAAGAAAATATATAAGACGGTCTTCTTATAATAATAATTCACTCTTTACGTAGTATAATTTTCCTCTTCTTTTTTTTCAGTCTATTTTTTTGGTCATGTGGAATATATATATACATATATATTCTGAACATGCATAATTTTTTTTTGTCTCTCTATCATGGAATAAATAATTTTAAATGAAACCCGCGAGTTTATTTTGCATATGTATTGTAACATTCATAAATGTTTTAATACATATGCAGCTGGGTATATATGCTTGTGTATGTAATATTTATATATAATTTTTGCATTGCATATATTTATATATATGTGCAATATATTTAATTTCTTATTTAATTAGCAACAAAGTCTGGGTGTTTTTTAAGAACAATTGTTATTTTTGGTATTCTTCTATTAATTCTATCTGAACTGAAATAAGCTGTTTGAATTTTAATGATTTGGCCTAAAAAAAAAAAAAAAAAAAAAAAAAAATAGTTATTTAATGGCTATAATATATGAACATGTCATAATTTTTTTGAATAAACTAGCCAATGTATGCACTTATAATTATGTACATATTAATGAACATATGCACAAGTGTAAAATGCAAATAAACATACCAATATCTTCCTTTTCCATTATAGATGCTGCGCCAATTGCAATTTTTGTGGCACTGCCTAAACCTGTTATAATAACTTCATCAAATGGATTTTTTTCTTCATTTCCTGTGAACATTCGTTTTCCAATTCTGGCATAGAAGGTTGGCTTCTTTGTCATGGAAACCTATATAATACATACAAAAGAGGAAAAGTAAAATTAATAAATAATAATGATAAATAAATGTATGTATACATACAATAATGTATTATATGAGTATATACATATATATATATATTTTTTTTTTGATATCTAATAAAATGACGAGTTTATTACTTGGATAGAGTTTTCAGCTCTTTCTTGTGATATATCTTCAGTGCTTGTCATTTTTACAGTTTTTGTTAAAATTTATAGGATAAAAAAAATTGTAACTTAAAGTTTATAATAAATTTAATTGGAAAATTTATATATATATTATATTTTTTATATACAAAAAATATAAATAATAATGTAGAAATGGTAAATAAATGGGTATATAATATAATAAAACGTTTAAAAAAAAATTTATGTGAAAAAATGTAATAATATTGGTTAATATTTTTTTGAAATAAATAATATAAGCCCGTGAATAAAAATTATAATTTTAAAAAATGACCCTTTTTTTAATATGTATATTTAAATAAAAGATATATAAAATAATAAAATAGAAAATATTTTTACCCACAAAATGTGCTTTATTGATGTTTTGTTACGACGTATGTATTTGCAATATATTTAAATACTATGGAGTTATAATAAATATAAATTTATGTTCATATGAAAAAAATATATTAAAAAAAAAAACACTCCAAATCATTATTACAATTTTAAATATGTAAATAAAGAAGATACGGAAAAATAAAGCGTCATAATAATATTACTATATATGTAGGTGCATGTAAATATATATCTTGACAAATATATTAGGAAAAAAAAATTACAATACCTTTTACTATATAATAAATGATTTTCAATATTTAAAGCAATGCATATTATCCTTATTAATAATAATATTACTAAAGGGGGTAGAGCTATTATTTTTATTTTTAATATCAATTCCGTTACTTTTTTCACTTCCACACGAGGTTTATATATACTAATACATGAGTCGTGATAAAAAAAAAAATAAAATGAAATACATATATATATCTACAAAAATTAAGCTATATATATATTTTTATATATAAATTATTATAATGTACACACAATATATTATTTTTTATAGTTCAATTTTTGCAGTATTTATTTTTTTTTTTTATTATTTTTTCATAATAAATACATTTTCAAAATTTTAAATAGCATTATATATATAAGTTTATATACATTCAATACGTTGGTATAAAAATTGGTTATTTATTTGAGTTTTTTTTTTAAAGTACGTGTACATACATATAGGCACAAAACACATATATAGTTATTATATTGTATTAGAGGTTTTTCAAATACATAATTAATAATATTTTATGTTTACCTCGATTTATACATATTTTTATTAAAAATCAAAGTATGACAGTTTATGGAACTATATTTTCACATATAGATTCCTTTATTTATTATTTATATTTATTTTATTGTAATGTTGGAAGTACAAAATCACTTCATAAATGAACATTTTATATACGCCTTTTTTGGCATTATAAATGCTAAGAAATAAAAATAATATTACAAAATATGTGTAAATAGTATTTTTATATTTTTTGAAAAATGCTTATTATAATTTTTATTTTTGTATAACATCAACAATCCTTCTACTATATCAATTTTATTATATATTAATATTCAATTTGTAGTTATAATTTTTTCATTTCAAACACTATATTTTATATACTTTATACTTATATAAGAGGAATATCTCACAAATATACTAACCTTTCTATATATAAATCAATACCTACATATGTTACTATAACTTCTTTTGTTTTTATTCTTACAAAACAAGTGTATTAATTTATAAAGAGAAAGAGAGAAATGAAAGTAAATTCTACATTCATTCTTAATCATATTTTTTTACATTCTTTTAATGGCACTATTTTCAAAAATTTCTTTCGTCTATAATATGCTTACATATAAACATGGCAATGTAAAACACACAATAATATTATCATTTAAAAATAAAGAAATCAAAAATTTCAACTAGCTTCAACTATTTACAACTTTTGCTTTCAGATTTTTTATTTCACTACGATTTTTAGAATTAATTTCAAACAATACTTGTGTCCTTATTACCATAAATAATATTCTCTTCATATTTTTGTGTGTAATATTTGAGCCAAAGTATTTTATTAAAATTATTTTTTTTATACAATAAAATTTTTATTTACACATTTTATAAATAGCTACTAGCAATTGAGTTTATTAAATATTAAGAATGTTATATTTTATTTTTTCAAAACATTAGAAAAAACGAAAAAAAAAGAAAGTATATTACAAACATGTAATTCTTGTCTAAACATATTAAAATTTTTTTAATATTTTTTTACTTATAATTTCCTATCCATTTTGGCTATATTGAAAAACTTTTATAAAGTTTTAAATACTCGTTAACCTCTTCTGATAACTAAATTCATAAATTAAAATCAAATATATTTAATGTTGTAAAATATACATGTATATTTACATATGTACAACTAATTTAGTTTCCTTTTTTTTTTAACTTTATTTAAGAACATTTTCTGGTCAATCTAAAATTAAAAAAATACATATATTCTATGTATAAACAAATTATGACATAAATCGAAAGGGAATGAAATATGAACAAATTTAATAAATGAAAAATGTAAATTGTTTAATTTTTTTTTTGTTTATGTATATTTATATTTTAGATTAACTACCGAATCAAATGTCCTCATTATGTTGTTCATAACGTCTTTCACAGCTACAAAAAAATTATTTACAACATATACTTATTTGATTTATTTTTATAAAACAATTAAAATGAAAAATATAATATTTTATAAAAAAAACATACACTTGTGCTTATGGTCATCAATTTCTTTCGTATACTTTTTGTACAATTCACTGGACGAAGGCTTATTCTGAAATTTTGCACAAAAAATAACAATGTATATTGTATTATAAGTTAACTATTTTGTATAAGCATTTTATTTTAAGCTATTATTCCTTGCCGTAGGTAGTAGTATAATAATAGGTGTGTCTTGTTCCTTTATTTGTTCACCAACCTCAAACTTAACTTTTTTATTATCACCATTATATGCTTGAATAAGCGAAAAAAGAATATAGCTAGTTTTAATTATTATATATATTCACACATATTTCAATTATAGAATTTTCATAAAATTTAATATTTCAGAAATGTCATGCATATTTTTTTTTCGCCAATACATAATTCTATATTAAAATGATCATCTTTTTCCATCTTTCCTCTGACGAAATTTATTCCGTCCTGATTATTCGGTGTAAAATCCATAATTTTGTAGAACAAGGTAAGTAAAAGAATTTTAAAAATATAACTGTTCATATTAACAACGAGTGGCGTATTAAAACAAGAAAGAGAAAACACAGTTTATACTATAATACAAATATATTGAATTGGTACAAATAAAGAAAACAATATAAGTCTTTGTCCAGTTTGAAAAAAAAAATTTAAATACTTTATGACTAAACAATGTAAAAAAGACAAATACTAAAGATACAAGTTGTAAAATATTACAAAAAATAATAACTATTCATGTAAATATTTTTAAAAAAATACAGTGATTAAAACAATGGAAATAAATATAACCTTAGTAATATATACATTTATTTAAAATGGAAATATATTAAGACGGTGCACTATAAAATAAGGGTGTTAAATACGACAACAAAATAAGGACTTAAAAAAAGCAGCTAGCCATTTTCTCAAATATATACCCATATGCAAAATCATGCACACACATATTATGTATATTGTAAATATTTTTTTTTCAGCTAGCCAAAATTAACAAAAAATACATAAATATATATGATTATCACCCTTTTATTATTGCATGTTCAGAATATTATTCCGTTGTACATTAATTGCGTCAAACTTTTCCTCAGAATTCATCCATCTCCAAGAATAAAAAGGTATAGCAATTATGTTGTAACCTTTTGTTAATAAATAATTTATTTTTATTAATATTTCTGTTTTTGCAAAATATTTTTCATTATAAAAAATATCATATGGATTGTAAGAAATATCATTAATCAAAAAGATATTGTGATGTTTTTCCTCATTATTATTTACTATACTATTATTTTTTTTTTGTACGGTATTAATTAGGCTTAATTCTTTTTGCTCATTAGAAGAATAAAAATAACTTTCTGGCCCTAAAAATATATAAGCTATATAATTGTCATACTCTAATACTGGAATATAATACATTCCATCTTTGAAATTAATTTTTATATTTTTTGTAAAATTTTGAACTATACTAAATAACTCTAAGGGCAATATTTTATTTACCACAACAGTAGGCTTTAATGCATATGGTAAATTTATATTATCTTCATTATGATTATCATAAGAATTGTCACATTCTTCATAATTTCCCATGTCTTGATTTGATATACCATTTTCATCATGTAAGTTTTTATTCCATAATTGAACATTTTTATAATTACAATCTATGAAATTGTATATAATGTATTCTTCCATTATGTAGCTATTTTTCTTTTCATTATATTTGTTTCTTTTTTTTATTATTGATGAATAGTGATGTAAACATTTTTCTAATAAGTCCGTATATTTCTCCCCCTCATTTTGATCTACTATTTTATTTCCTTTTACCCTCAATCCACTGTCTTTTAATTTAAACAAATTAATGATAGAGCATAATATCACACTATGATTATCTACATCTTCAGATGTATGGAAAATTCTGAAATATCGGTTTATCAGCTCTTCATAAAAATTAGTTTCTTTATCAATATAAAATAAGAAATCTTCTTTAAATAGTGTAATATCGTTGAGTTGTAAAAATGGTAAACCCCATATTATTGGGATTTTTAATAATGATGAAAATAATTTAATTAAACAGGTAAAATTTATATAATCTTTTAATTTTATTATTTCTTTGGATATATAATTTAAATAAAATTTAAACTTTTTTTCATATTCATCATTTATACTATTTTTCACTAGCAAATTACATAAAGATTCAAATATATCTACACATAAATAACAAATAGAATTTGTATTTAATTTAGTTATTATATCTTTGCTAGCAAAATGGTTATATATTTCGTTTTCATCATTTAATAATCTCGAGTTAAATAATTCATTTTCCATATAATAGTTATTAGGATATTCATTTCTTTTAATTATTTCCAAAAAAGCTGGGTCGTTTTGTTCCTCATCGGGTTGAGATCTTTCATTATCATCGTTATTTACATTGCTCAAATATAGTTCCTCCTCTATTTTAGTCTCTTCATTTTTTTTTATATCAGTTTCACAAAAATTGTTTCCACTTATATAATTACTTTCAAAGTTTATGTTATTCTTATCAATATATCCTGACGAACTTATATCATCAGCAATTTGTATATTCAATTCACTTTCTAAATATTCCATTTTAGTATTAACTCGTAAAAAATTATTAACACACAACATTATTTCATCATATTTAAATTCTATATTAATATTGTTTAGCTGTGACAAAATATTTATAACTTTTATTGCTATAGGAAATTCTAATTGTAAAAAGTTCACATCAGTAAAATATTTATTAATATCATATATATTGATATATAATTTATGTAATGATATTATTAAATCAGCCAATTGCATATTTGTAAGTTCTGAAATGTGTAAAGGTAGTTTGGTTCGAAGCATTGTATTAATATCGTTATTTATAAAAGAAAATTTCGAGTATATATATGCAATTTTTACTAGCTGGTTTATGTCTAAATTATTTTGATTTTTTACAAATATATTTACAGAAGAATATAAAAGCATTTCTTTTTTTATATTTAAATAAGAAAAAGAGATTAACACATTTATTAAACTTTCAACATCAAACATATGTAATATATTTAAAGTTGCAACTGATATTCTGTTAAATAAATTTATATCTTTTATTTGAATTTTACAAAAACTTAAACACATAGTTGATATATTTTCTGGTGTTGCTAAATTTATTTTATTTAAAAATGCGAGAGATAGTGAAGCAAATAATGGAATAAACAGTAAATTTAATTTAGAACATAGAAAACATATATCACATATTTCTTTTACAGAATATTTACAACTTTCTATTGATATTCTATTTAATAAACTTTTTATAAATTCTTCTTTGTCATCCAATTTATTATTTATTTCTAAAGATTTTAATATTCTATAACAGTCTTTTCCATCAAGTGAAGTTATTTCATTCTTTACTCTCGTTTTAAATATTTCATAAAGCTCACTATTGTTTTTTGATAATCTCACAATATCAAATGAATATTTCCCTAAATTTTTAATTGATAATTTTCCAATGTCATTTTCATTAGGTATATAAACATACCTTTTAAAACACCACAAAAATCCCACATTGCTTTTTGTTACTTGTTTAATCATATTTTCTACATTTCAAATCATTATAGCTAGCCACCCAAAAAATACATTTTTAATAGCAATATATTTTTTTTTAAATAATTAAAAAATTATAGCAACACTAAATGCACGAATATATTACCGAGCAGTAACAAAAATTGCAATCTTTTTATGCCCTTTCAATATTTTAACAATCTTTTAATGAGAATATATATACATTATTATTATTAAAAAATTTGCTAAGAAATTATGTGTATGAAAAATTACAAAATAGTGAATAAATAAATATGTATGCATATGTTTTCGTAGCTGTACATCAAGCCATAAAATTATCTTGCTTGGTCATAATTTTTTTCAACATTTTTTTTTCTAATATTTTTTTTTCCACCATTTTTTCTCATTTGGCTAGTTAAATGAAGAAACTACTTCCGAACAAATAAATATTTGTACACGGGTTTATTCCTTGGTACATTTCAGATCAACTATATTTAACTCAGCCCAATACAACCATTTTATTACAGTTTCTATAGTTTACCATATATATGTTTTGTTTATAGATATCATGTTTCTATAGCGATACAAACACACTGCATTTTTTGTAATAATTTTTTTTTTTACTTTTTATTTGTAATTAATGGCTCCATTTAAACCTTACAAGTTCATAATTTTTGACAATAATTTGAAAAACAGCCATTTTTACACCAAGATAATTTCATACCTGAATTTATCACTTCTTTGCAAAGAAATTTATATAAATGAAAAATATAACAAAATAAAATATGATAATATATGCAATAATAAACTTGTGTTTTTTTCAGAAAATAATTTACTTGACAAATTAAAAAAAAATGTATTATCCTATGGAGAAAATATGCATAGTAAACCAAATTTGGTGAGCACAAATGAAAATATAATAGACACACACAAAACAATTAAAAAAGATTTAAGTTCTAAATTTTGCAAACCTCAAAAAGATGATGAAAGAAAAGCAAAAAAATTAATAGAAAGTGTAGACGAAAATGATAAACTTATGAATGACGCCAATAAGCTAGTAAGCTTTCTTACTTATGACAACAGAAAAAAAGACGACTTTTTAAAAATTCTAAATTTAAATAAATTATATAATGTAGATCATATAAATATTTTATGCTTAAATAATTATAATTCAATAACAGACTTATTTAAAAATAACAATTTTGAAAATAAAAGGATTTCAATTTTTTGCCCTTTTCATATAATAAATAATGATGATAATAATAAATATCAAAAAGAAATTATAGAAAAAATCATAGATTATATATATCCTATAATTAGTGATTTTCTTCCATTAAATTATAAACATGTTTATGTATCAGATTTGGTTAGAGCTATAATTTTAAATTCAGAACTTTGTCAAACAAACTCAAACAAAGAGATCGAAATATTCAAATTTATAGACATGATGGAAATTATTGGAAAAGCTTGAAAATTTATCATTTTAATAATTTTATCATGGATAATAAAATTAAAAGTTAAAAAATATGGAAAAAAAAAAATTGGACAATGAAGAATAACTGCTATGGTTGCTTCTTCTTCATTATACCTCGATTCAAAGTAAATCGAAATAGACAAAAAAGTGGGAAAAAATGTTTGAAAAAAATTGTGCAAAAAAAAGTGTGCGAAAAAAATAAAATCAAGAAATGAATTTGTAACTATATTAATGTGGGTAGACTAAATTAAGCCGAACAATTTTAGAAACACAAACTAACACTTATATACTAAACATATCGACAAGTTGAAGCCTATATGGAGTAAAAAAAATCAAATTGTTCATATCATTTATGTTTGAGATTCGTTTATGTTGTAATAAATATTATCCATCATCTTCTGCTTGACTTATTAATTTCCATTTTTTTAAAACATTAATAAGTGTTTGTTCAGAAAAATTATCTCCCCCTAATTCATCAAAGCCTATTATTGAATGCTCAGTTTTTCCATTTTGTATAAGCATTAATGTAGGGATACACCATATTTTTAGTCTATCACATAAAAAAGGTGATTTTTCAGCATTAATTTTTATAAAATTAATATGAATAAATTTTTTAGATAAGTTAATTAATTTTGAATCTAAATATTCACATCTCCATGTAGTATTTCTATAAAAATGACAACAAACATTAGTTGAATTTTTGCAAATATCAAAAAATTCTTTTTCAGATAAAATTTCTTTATATACTCCATGACCCATACTTAATAATCTTCTATTTTCATTATGCCTATTTTTTAATTCTTGTAATCTTTTATTTTTTATATTTTCTAACTCTTCATCATTATCATCATATATTCTTCTTTCTAATGTTTCATATTTTTTTATTTCATTATCTATTTCTTTTTCTTTATCTTTAAGGGCTTCAAGTATTTGTCCCTCTATATTTTTTGTTATATTACTATTCATTTTTGTGTATAAACAATTAAAAACTATTTATATATATATATGTGTGTGTATATATATAGCAGGTTAAACTTTTCTTAGCATAAAATCACCATGTTTTTTGTACAAGCATATATAAAGTTCTCTATATATTGCTATACTCATATATAGAACTTAAAACGTTATGACCTGCTTACGTTTTGGGGGGCATTCATTAATATCTTTATATCATATCTTTTTTCCCATTTAAAACTATTTTTATACATACTATGTGTATGCATATATAGGCAAAGAAATATATGCTTATGTATGTTAAATATATATTTTATAAAATGAACTTAGATTAGTCTTTAATTATATTAATAAGTACACTATTTTTTACATGATATATTTATTTTTAATTCATACATAAATATGATATATACATAAATATATATATATTGTATGCGTGTAAAACAAATTTATAATTTTATCATTTTTAAAACATTAATTATTTGGACGTAAAAAAAAGAGGGAAATATGCTAATTTCCATTAAAAATGTAAAAAAAAAAAAAAAATATATATATGTATGTATGTAGTATGTGTGGCCTTATTATGTGCCCATTTGTACTCCTTTCTTATTTTTTTGGAGAATTAAAATTTTGTAATATTTATTTATTATTCATTTTTAATTAGTAAAATAATTTACGGGGTTTTAAATAATTTTCTTCCCATTGTAGAATGTTTTTGTGTTTGTTAGTTTCATTTTTTAAGTACAACATTGAAAAGAGAGCATATTAAAAAATTCTTTATTTTTATTGCCCATATAAATAGCACAAAATTTTTATTTATTTTTTTTGCGACATTTTTTTATGGGTTATTAATTTGGTATATTTTTAAAGTATAACTAAAAATATTAAGATTGCTTAATCTGATTATTTATTATACATTTTTAGTATTATATAATTTAATTTATATGTAGTACTTTTATTAAACATTTTGTATGTAGATATATCATTTCCCTTCTCCCTTCTCTCATTATTATACATTATACAATATATAAAATTTCTATATAACCTATTTTGTACCTACTCATAATAAAATATACATTTTTAATGGAAGTTGAACGTAGTAGCAACATTAATGATGCATTCTCTGCATCAGCAATTATAGGAGAAAAATTATTACGAGGATGGACATTACTAAATGACAGTTGCCACATTGTAAGAATGATATATACATAGTTCAACATATTTTACATTACTACTTTATTATGTACCTATACAATTGGCTAACTTATTTTTTTTTTTTTTACTTTTTCCCTTCCCATTTTTAGTGTAAAGTAACCCCCTTAGTAAAACAAAAAAACAAGGAAGAAAGATTTTGTGCACAATGCAATTTATATATCAAAGAAGAGAAGTCTGAAAATGACGAGGAATCAGAAAGTAGTACACCATTAGAAAATAACAAAATGAATAATGAACAATATGATGAGAGGAAAGTAGAAGATACTATACCTAATCAAGAAAGTAATAATATTTTTGCAAATTCAAATATAAAATATATAAAAGAAATAAAATTACAAAATGAAGAATTTAATGAAATATTAAATAAAAATAATATTACAAAAAATGAAATTAAAAATTTATTTGAATATAAAAATTATATAAAAGAAAGATGTGGATATGATGTAGGTACGTGGCTCAAAACAGACAACAAACATGTTGATGAAAAGAAAGAAGATGAACAGTTTGATAATACAAATTCTTATATAAAAGAAACAAATTTCGATAAAACCAGCAATAGGAATATGTCTGATTCGGACATAAATAAATATAAGCAATTAGAAAATGAATTACTAATTTTAAATAAAACTAAATCTACCCTTATTAAAAAATTGGAAAAATATTCACAAATTTTAACTAATACAAATATAAAAAATGAGGAATTTGAATATACTAATCAAATAAAAAATGTTGTAGAAATATTAGAAAAAATAAATAACCTCAAAAAAAATGCTATTATATAATTTTAAAGATAAAGGGAGAATTAAACAGTATATATCTTTTTTATGCATCTAAAAATTAATGCTAATATAATTTGTGTATACCCTTTTCTATGTATGATTTTTTTTTTAATACCATTCAATCGTCAACTATTTTAATTTGTATCCTTAATTTTATCGACTAGTGAGCCTTATCTTGCTAATACTTCATCAATGTATATGCACATTTTTTTAACACAACTTCAACATTTTTTTAAATTTTCCTAAACCTTACACTTTGTTAAGTAGTTAAATCTTAGCTTAATCTTACAGAAAAGATAAGGATAAACTGTTTTATAATAATTCGTAAACACATGTTTATCACTACATAATACGATAGAATAGTTTATTTCTTTATTTTTATCACAATATATATATATGCTTCTTATATTTTAAATGCCGACGCATTAATTTCCAATTTCCCCATCACTTACAATACCCTAGTTATACATTTTACATTATAGTGTATAGCCAAATATGCAACTCCCTTCTTTAAAGAATAAAATAAAACAGATGAAGATAAGACCACCTTTTTATTACAACAACATCAAATACTTATTCTAAAATAATTCAAATGAATGTATTTCATAGAATGCTGTATTAAAAAAAAAGAAACTTATAAATGAAATTGCCTATGTATATGTTCATTTTCCTTTTTGTACTAATCTAATATTGTATATATAGCTTATGTATATTTTTTTGATTTATTATTTATAATTTTTTAACGATGCACATCCCATAACTAAATAGTGAAACATTTCTTATGGCATACACTTATAATGAATGAAAAATGGTATGGAAATTTTTGATAGATGATTGATCAAACTTTATAGTTATAGAATATCTATAGGTGTTTAGGATAGAATAAAAAAGAAAATCGTTAATATATGTTGTTTTCCTTTTTCCCATACATATATATATTCTTTTTTAGTACCTTTATAGGCTTATTTAAAAAAATAATAAAAGGATATTTACATATCCATAAATTAAGTACATTATTTCATCCTATAACAAACATTTTCATACATTACCCCGGAACAAAAATAAATAAAAAATATAATAATAAAAATATGTAGTATTAAAATGACTATAGAATATGTAATAGGGTATGAATATATAATGTAGTAATAATAAATATAATATTAATATTTTATAAAAACAAAATAAATTGTATATGCCCCCCCTTGTGAAATTAAATCCGAACCACCACGATTAAAAATATTATTTTGGCAAGATGAACGGCAATTCAAGTAATATACTGTAAATAATTACTTATAAATAATGTATTAATTTTTATTTTATTTTTTCCGTTTTAAAGTGTATAGTATTATATGCATATATAATAATAATAATAATATTAATCACCATATTTGAATTAAAGAAAAACATAAAATATATATACATGCTATAATTAAGAACGTATATAAAATATTATAACCATTGAAGAAGGGAAAAAAATAAAGAAAACATGGAAATTTTGTAGCAAAATTCAAAACTAAAAATTATAAAATAAAATTAAAAATACATAACATAAAAATATATAATATAAAAAATTATAATATAAAAATATATAAAATAAAAAAAACATAAATTAAAAAAATAAACAAATTCATTTGAAAAAATAATATATATTTGATTTTTCTTTTTCGTTTTTTTTGTTTTACTTATATAATATTTTAGTATAATAATATTTAATCATGGAAGATAGTCAAAATGTAAGTCCCTCATTCATTTTTTTTATTATTATTGTTCTTATTTATATATATATATATTGTAAATATTTGTTTGTCAAATTGTAAATTTTTAACGATTGTTTAGATCTTCACATTTCTTTCTCTATATATGTTAGCTTGTTAATGCATATTCTATATTTCTGTAAAAGAAACAAGTCAAACATATTGAAACACGTATCTACATTATTATTTATACATATCTATACATATGCTTGTTCATTTTTCAAGCAAGCTCCATCCATTTAATTGTTTCACCCACCCCATTATAACGTCTTATGATTCTTCTTCATGACAGTCGATTCATTTTTTTTTTTTTTTTTTTTAGAGCCCAGCCAAAGGTTGCAGAGTATATGTAGGAAATTTGCCTTGGAAAGTAACATGGCCTACCCTAAAGGCACACATGAAAAAAGCGGGTGAAGTTGTTCGTGTTGATATTTTTGAAGATGTACAAGGAAGGTCAAAGGTGGGTCCCCATCATGTGCTTACACATAGAATTCTAACATTATCAACAATTTTTCTTACATTTTTTAAACATCACTAACAAATTTTCTCACATTATAGGGATGTGGTATTGTTGAATATTCAACTTGCGAAGAAGCCCAAGAGGCAATCAACAGTTTGAACGATTCAAAATTAGAAGGTAATTTTACACTTAACTTATGATGTATTCCTAGTTATATTATTGTAAAACATTTTCCTTTTTTACAATCAATCTGTGCATTATACATATGGTAATATCTTAACTTTTTTTATTATAGATCGACTTATATTTGTTAGAGAAGACAGAGAAGAAAATTCGGGAAGCTTTGAAAAACGACGATTTAGCAATGTACGCAAAGATAAATTTTATGATTCAAGAAGAAGAAGAGATTTTGATTATCGACGAGATTTCAGAAGAGATGACTATCGAAGAGACTTTCGAAGAGACAATAGGAAAGATGACTATAGAAAAGGTGGTGATTTCAGGAGAGGTGGTAGAAGAAATTGTACATTAGTTGTTTATAACTTACCACCACAAACTACATGGAAAGAATTAAAAGATTTATTTAAAAAACATGGTAGAGTAGTTAGAGCTGATTTAAAAAACGAAGAAAATTCATCAAAGGAAATTACTGGAACCGTAATTATGGAAAGTGATTATGATGCTAAAAATGCAATTGATGCTCTTAACTTTTGTAACTATGATGGCTATATATTAAAAGTTAATTATGAGCATAACGAATAGACAAGATACATATAATATATATATATATATGTACAAATACAAAATAATAATTCAATTATATGCACTTATTTTTTTTTATTTATATAATTATATATTAATGCTTGTTGTATGTATATGCTGCAAACATATATATATATATATTCATACTATAAAATAAATGCATTAAATTTAAAAAAATAAAAAAAAACGAAAAAGAAAGAATAAAATATATTTTATATGGAAAAATAAATAAGTATGAATTTTTACACACAGACAAATGTATAAATATATTTTTTTCAATTTTAAGAGACTATTATTTTTGTATTTGAAATTTTCAAAAATTTTTAATATATTTTAAAATGCATAATATTATACCGTATATGGTATTTATACATATCTCTCTATATATGCATTATTAATCCTGATATTTTTCCTATCTTTATATTATAGGAAATAAAAAATAACTTCATAATCTAACTACTTATTTGATATTATCAATCATGTTAATTTTTACTAACCACCTACTCAACAATAAAACTATGCATAAGACGGCTATTCATATGGTATACGCATATTTACATTTTATGTAATGGAAAGATATTACTTTTCAGTTTTGACAAACATATATACAACCTTTATACTAAATATGTTTCACAGATTTTATGAAATAAATAAATTTCTAAACTTGGCATATCCCTTAGCATATCATTCATGTTTTCATTACATTTTCTTAACATTTTCTTAACATGTTCATAACATTTTCTTAACATTTTCTTAACATGTTCATAACATTTTCTTAACATGTTCATAACATTTTCTTAACATTTTCTTAACATGTTCATAACATTTTCTTAACATGTTCATAACTTTTTCTTAACATGTTCATAACTTTTTCATAACATTTTCTTAACATGTTCATAACTTTTTCATTCGCCTCCCATGCCGAGTTTAAAAATGCCCCTTTTAAAGGAGAGGGGAAAGCTATTGCCAAGCTGCAAATATTTATAAAACATAATCATCACATTGATAATAATAAATTATGTAATACTATGTAATAAATAAAAATACACAAAATCGGTAAATATAGTCATAAAAAATTTTAGTAAAATAAACTATTAAAAATTTCCAAATAAAAATATTTATTATTTTATACTTGGCCAATTCTAATCTGTTTATTGCTAAATTTTTCCCCCCTTTTTATTTTTCGTTTTAGTGCATACTATATAAAAAACAAATAAAAAATATAAAACAATAATATATAAATGGAAAATATTTGCAAAACGTATAAAAAGAAAAATAAAGTAAAATATATATTTTTTAAATATTTAAAAACATTGAATGTTTAAAGACATCCAAATATATATTGTTAATTTATGTATACTACTATTTATATATATATTTGTACAAATGATGTATAATACCTGTTTATAAATACAATAAAAAAAAATATAATTTATTTTTTTACATAATCATTGTTTTTATTCAATGGAATTAATCAAACTTTTGTTCTTATCATAAATCGAAATAAATCAAGATAATTATATGTATAATACTATTATAAAATTATAAATTTTTTTTTTTAAAAACAGTTCAGAAAATTTTATTATTATATTATTTACAATATGCATATTCAGACAAATTATTAATGAATATGATTCCTATATCTTTATTCAAGTATTTTGTTATAATATATTTGTTTTATTTTCAGAATATTTATAGTTCTACAGAAATGAAAAGCAAAGAAAGATTAGGAAATAGAGAGTCTATTTCTTCAGACAATAATGATCCAGGACCATCCGGAACTAACTCATCTTTTACAATACCTAAGCCTGATGTTAATTCAAGTGTTGTCTATTTAAATATTTATGATTTAGATCCTGTTTCAAAAGTTGTTAATTCTGTTGTAAAATCTATTGGAACAGGTACCCACGTCACACTCATGAAAATTCTACAGTTTGCTTTTTACCATTTTTCAAACAACCATCCTAAATATTGTTACAACTTTTTTTTCCTTTTAAAGGGGTTTTTCATGCTGGGGTCGAAGTATATGGCTTCGAATATTCCTTTGGCTACATACCAGGTAATAAAACGAGGAAAATGCAAACTCGAAAAAGTCGATAAAATAGTAAACAGACTAGACAAAAGGGAACATACACGAACCGTCTTAAAACTGAATAGCTAGCTATACAAATATGCAAACATTTACTTTTTATTATTAGGTGGCGAAACAGGAGTAATGAAAACACAACCCAGATACCATCCTCATCATGTTTATCGTGAAAGTATTCCTATGGTAATTAATTTTTTTTTTTCAATATCTTTGGAAAAATGAAATACTCTGTAAATGCATTACATATTTTAAGACCAATAAAAAAA
The DNA here is from genome assembly GCF_900681995.1 of Plasmodium vinckei vinckei. Taxonomy (NCBI): domain Eukaryota; phylum Apicomplexa; class Aconoidasida; order Haemosporida; family Plasmodiidae; genus Plasmodium; species Plasmodium vinckei. The sequence goes on from NC_051304.1 coordinate 197,194, forward strand.
AATATAATTTTTTACACACATTTTTTGCATTTTTTTTTAATAGGGGTAAGCAAAATTATGCAAACAGCTTTAAAACTATAGATAAAAATATGACTATTCATATGAATATATAATCCATATTTACACATTTGTATGATTTCCCATTTGTCGTTTTCTTTAAAAGTCAAACCCCATTAACGAAATCCGAAGTTGACCTCCTTGTTGATGTTATGAGACTTCAGTGGATTGGAGACACCTACGATATATTATCAAGGCAAGATATTATGAAAAAAAAATACTAAAAAAAGTTTCAAATAGCATAAGCACTATTTTGTTAGCCATAATAAAATTTGCAAAAACTATAATAGATAATTTATTTATACAAAATTATGATCAAATATAACAAACATTTATTCATTACTTCTTTTATACAGAAATTGTTTAAACTATGCTGACTACTTTTGCAATTTACTAGGTATATACACAACAGTTTTAAATTATAATTTTATATAGAGACATAATTTTTACATAATCATTTATTTTTTTAAATCAAATATTTTTAGATGTTGGAAGCATACCCGAATGGGTAATGAGCTTACAAAAAAATGTAAACTGGGTAAAATCAAATATTAGTGTTGCATCTAGTAAATTAAAGGTATCAAAAAATGAAAGCCAATTAAAATGTATGAGATAAATAGTTGCTATGTATGCAGATAAATAGTTGCTATGTATGGACTGGACGTATGGCAATATAATACATCTTTCCTTTTTTATAGGAACTAAATAAAGCTTCTGGACTACCAAATGTTTTTAATTATGTTAAGAAAAAATACAATAAAAATGATGAAAGTCCCAAAAAGTAAAGGAGAAAAAACATTATATTTCTTTAAATATTTACAAAATAATATTTTATTTCTATTTTTAATCCATCTTTTATTTTGAAACACTTATTACAGATGTAAAGTTGTTTTAAAATAAAATTATTATTAATTTTTAAAAGTCATTCAAGACAAAACAAAACCTTAAACTATATATTATTGTTTGATTTTTTTGTATGTTTTGTTTTATTGTTCTATTCATACAATGTTTTATTTGTTTCATTTGTTTTTTAATCTCTCAAATTTTTATGGCTTTAATAATATAAAGACGTGTATATATAATATAATTTTTTTTTATAACTTTTTAACACCTAGTGTAGTTATATATGTTTGCGTGCATATGGTACTTATGTTTTTAGTAATTTGTTATGGCTTACTCTCCATATATATATAGAGTCATTTTCATATGCACACACACATTTATACAACTTTTCTGTATTTTTTTTTTTTTTTGATATGTTTAGTTATTTTTAGATTTAATTTATACAATTTGTTCGTTGTAAATCATACATATATTTATACAACTGTCACAATTCATTAATTTATTTTTATTTAAATATAAGTAATTTATGTGAAGTTTGTATAATGGAATAATTTACACACTATTATTTTTTTTTCTTATCGGGTATTTTGTAAAAGGGAAAATAAAATAACACAATGTCACTTATTTTTAGCAATAATAATAATAATAAATGCAAATGTTAATATGAAGCATTTCCTTAAATAATTTAACTAACTAATGGGAAATAAAAATATTATATATAATATACATGCTCAATATGTATACATAAATATGTTTAACTTTTAATATTTTGTATTTAGCCGCTTAGCATAAGGGAAAAATAAAATAAAATAAAAAAGGATAATTCTTAATATGTGCAATAGTTGAATAAACATTTTTTTTTTCCTAAAATAAAAAAAAAAATAAAAAAAATACAATAAAATAAATATAAGATTTTACTTGGATATTATTTTGTGTATTTTATATATGCCCTTTATTTTTTTATTTCATTATTTAGCATGTTTTAGCCACCAAAAGGTTATATACATTTTTATTGTTTTATTGTATAGTTACATAAAAAAGTTAAAACATATTATGTAGGATAATATTTTTAAAATAAAATTTAATACACAAAATAAATAATAAAATGTCGCTTTTCCATTTTGTTAATTGTTCTATATCCGTCTTTGCCCCTTACTATATAATATCGGATGGATATAAATTGTAAACTTATAAAATCAGATATTCACATCCTTACTATATGCTACATGATATATGCTATAGTTTTGTGTGTGACTTACATAATTTTATTACTTTCCCTTTTTTAGATCAAAGAGTGAAGGATCCACAAAACTATTCTTCATAACATTCTTCTACTATTTTACCTCTCAAATTGTTAAGGTTATACATAATTTTAATTATAAAAGTTGTAAAATATTTATATCCATATATAATTACCAAACTATAACAAGCATAATAATATAATACCTTTTTTTTGCAGTTGTTTGCATTGGCCTTCCTCTCAATAGGACTTATGCAGAGCATGACAATTTTCAATGTATAAAAAAAAAAAAAAGATGGAATATGCCAATACAGATACATAATTATCACCCCTTTCTACCCCTATTTATGATTAATAATATACTTCATCTTTCAATTTTTAGATTGTTTTTCAAGAGGCTGGAAATTTTTTTGATCTAATAGGACTCTATTATGTTTTGTCCCATAAGTATGAGCACTATTCTACATATATATATATATATATATATATATATATATATATATATATGCTTATTCAATCATTCATTTCAAACAGAATATATTAAAATTGTTTTCACAATTTCATAGGCAAATGCATATGTTTAACATAAAGAGTAGAGTATTGTCTGCGGGTCTTAGTTGGGGATTTTGTGAATCAGTTGCTACAAACTTTTTTCCCTTTTTAGTTGGTAATATATCCTAAAACATGAATAAAATATTTATTTCCTATTATGAGCAATCCTTATTTTATTATTTTTTTGTCTTTAATTTTTATAGGAGGGAAATCAGTTGATTTTTCTTTGAAACATATTTATAGATCCATATCAGCAAACACATTTTTGGTACATTGTTTTTTCCACAAACATATGAGCATAATCATTTTTAAAAAAAAATATGCAAACACATGTATTCCATTTTTATATTTAATTTTTTTGTTTTTATAGATCTCTAATTTGAGTAAAGCATATTTGTTATATTTATGGATAAAAAATGTACAAAATAAAAAAAAAGTAAATTCAGTTAATTCTCTTTTAATATATTTCACATTTATCCTTCCCCTTATGAATAAGTAAACAAAATAAACATAACATACAAATTTTTGAATTCATATTTATTCTTTAAATAAGTTCACACGTTGACATATATACTTATTTTTTTATTTGCCTTTTTTTATCGAACTATTTGCAGAATAATTCTAATAAATGAAGACATAATTAGTAGTGTGATATTTATTAAGTTGGTTAGCCTTTTTCTTATTACCTTTATTTTATTTTGTTGCTCAAAATATATTTTTAATTCACAAATAGAGAAAGTGGAAGTTGTCAAAAGTAACACTTCATATTCTTATGATAACGATGTATATGATAATAGTGAAGATAATGAAAATGATTCAAATAAAGGATTGAAAAAAAAAAATAATAAAAGAAAAAAAAGTAGATAAATCAACTTTTTAATAATGACATATGCACAGTAAACGATTTACAATTTTTTTTATTTTATTTTATTATTTTTGATTCTGCATGTCTTTGCAATTTTGCTGTGTAATTAAGGAATAATCCCCATAATTACATAAAATATATTCTGTTTCCTTGCTTGTGCGGATTCTTAAGTTATTATTAAATTCGTTCTATAAGGAAATAAATGACAATAAAAACACATGTTATATGGCAATATTATATATAATCATATATTATATCCAAATTGTTCTTGTTTTCATTCAATTTTTATGCCATTTTAAGTTTATATATTTTTTTTTTTATTTTTACCTCTTGAGGAAACAACTCTTTAACACACTTTTTTGTTTTTGTTAATAACCCTCTGTAATTAAAAAATATAAAAAAAATACAATAACCTATTAGTTTAAAATTGGAAAAAATAAATATTTCCTATATTGTCTTTTTAGCTTGGTGGACTTACAAGAATAGTGACGCTTGCTTAACCGCATGCTCATAACTGGCATCTTCGTTGTACTTCAATGGGATACCTATGTTCATTAGTAAATTCGAGCATATATATTTTTTTGCTTTTTTTATGCCATTACAATATGACAAAACATCAGTTCTTGCTAACGAAAGCGATATATACCATTTTTATTTGAAAACATGTACTTGCATGGAAACACTACACGTGTATATTATTTTATTTGTGTGTGGTTACCGTCAGAATTTATTAATACGTAAGATACAATTGATGAATTATTGCTCATCCAGGTGTTTAGTGATTCACTTATTTCACTTGAGGAACTAGCCATTTTTTTTCAATATTTTTTTTCGCTATTTTTTTTTCGCTATTTTTTTTCGCTGTTTTTTTTCAATATTTTTTTTTCGCTATTTTTTATTTCTGCTTTCTCATTGCATTTACTACCCCCTTTCTTTTAGGACACCACTTAAAGATAAATTGACAATAAATTTAATCGTAATAATAATGCAACAAATATCAATACTAAAGATTTACTAAAATAAAAAGACGTATATGAGCATTAATTGTTCATATTTTATATGTTTTATAATAATATACGTATTTATGTACTCCTATATACGTACATACATGTATATATGGGTATAAATTACAAAAATGTGGAATATTCCAAAAAATAAAAAGATAAATAAGTTTTTATACTTTATAGAGATAGCATTAATTAACAAAAAAAAATATACAAAAAATGCATAAAAATTTATAAAAACTATCATTTTATTGTATGAAAGAAAAAAGACAAAGAAAAGCCATTATGTGCATTTTCTATTTTTACGGTAATATGTAGTACATCTATATGCGCATGCATTTTTTGTTCATTAATAATATTTCATTATATGCACAATTTCGAGTAATTTGAAATTTGCATTATCCATATATGGGCGCAATTGCGTATCACAAAAAAAGGAAAAATTAGTATGCAAAAGCGCAAAAAAGTAATCCCATAAATATCACCATACACTGATATAGTGCATGTATGCATATTATATTCTCTTATACAAATTAATTTATTTTATTTCTTCATTGCTTTAAATTTTTCTTGTTAATAAACGTCATATTGTTTGAAATATTTATCATATATTTTTATATCCTTTTTTTTACACGGCTATTTCCCCAATCATTCTATAGTTTCACTTTCCCTTTTGAAGACAACTTTTTTCGTTTCCGATGCAATAGACTCTTGTTCCTTTACATGCTCTTTTTCTTTTTCTTCTTCTGATTCATCTGATTCGTCTTCTGAATCTTTTGACTCGCCATCCGATTCTTTGGATTCATCTTCAGATTCTTCAGATTCTTCTTCCGATTCTTCTGATTCTGCTTCTGGTTTTTTTTTACTATCTAATTCATTCATATTTTTTTTATTTAAACTTTCTGCACTATTAGAATGCCCAGATTCTAGAGTTTTATTTGATTCGATTGATTTGCTTTTGTCCTCCTCCTCATCATCATCACTTGATTCATTTGATTCTGAATTTTCACTTTTATCGGAATTTGAATTTGCATCCCGATTACTGCTCTCTGAACTGTCACTACTACTATCTGTATTGTTAGTATCTTGAGCCTTTTAGGATAAAAAAAGAAAAAAAGCATATAATATAAGCAATGCATCAATATAATGGATAAATAAAAGGACTAACATATTAATAAGAAGCAATATATGACATACCATCAAGAATTCCGGATTTTCAATAAGCAATTGCATGCACTTATTAGCCATAGGTATACATTCGACAAATAAAAAATGTGTTTTTTTTGGCCTAAAGAAGGTTGGTGCAAATATTTTCCCTAGTGTTTCTATAGTCATATTATTTTCATTTGAATATTTTGAAACAGTCTGAAAGAATTGTAATATACATAATATACAATCTCTAGTTCCTGGTTTTAATTTATTATATAATTTTTTAATATTTTCTTTTATTGTTTTATTTGATGCTGATACTGTTTTTAAATGATATAATCGTGTAAATGCATCTTTTCCTAATAATCCATGTTTTTGTGTATCTAGAAATAATCTAAAGGAACATACTAAAGAAGGAATATTACTAAAATCGGTTGTAGGCTCTCCATATTCTATATCTCCTATTATATTATATATTGTATTTGCATCTGTTTGTAAATAGAATAAATCTTTTGTTGTAATTGTCTCTGGTTTGCATAAATAAGTTAAAAAATCTACAAGTATAGAAGGGATATGTTTAAAACCATTATAGCTTTTTCCAAATCTTTGACATAATATTTCTAAATCGGCAGAAAATGGAGATATAGGTATTCCTTCCCCTAATAATACTTCTTCATTTCTTTGTACAATATAAGGAAAGTGTTTTAGATTTTCAGTTGGATTAATATTTAATTTTAAAAACAAATCTTCTAATTTTTCAATATATTCAACTTTTTTCCAAAATTTTGTTGACACAAATGGGGTTAATATAGTTAGCAGAGATTTCGAAAAAAATCCACTATGCACTAGGTACAATTTTTTCAGATTTTTTTTATATATTCTTGGCAAAGTATCATACCCTAAAAAGATAATAATAATATATGTATAAATATTTTTGTATCAAAATCTTTGCAAAAAATGAGTAAATGCAATATTAATATATATATGCTTATAGCTCGAAAAATTAAATTAAAACAATACAATTTATTACAATAATAATCAATCAAATTCCATGTCTAAAGTGTAAAACAACATTCTCTCGTTATGAAATATATATATATATGCATGAATTGTTCTTACATTGCTTGGCATATGCATATACCACATTGCTAAGCCAATTTGTGTGTGTTTCACATAAAACAAGCACATAATTCTCTTTGACAATAGGATCTAAAGTCATGATTACATATCTCCTAAAAGATAACATAAAAAATATACAACATTATATATGCAAATATACACATTAAATATTTTCGTCAAATTTATATTTTATTTATGCTTATTTTTCTATTTTTTAAATTACAATGTTTTCTCAGGATCCGATCCAGATGATATTATAAAACAAGGAATCAGTAAAACAATATGGGAGCCATACCCATCTTTTCCTATTGTTTTTAGTAAGTCTGTATTATACAGCCTAACAAGGACAAAAATTGATCATATATATAGGTAAATTCTTTTATACATATGCATAGATATAATCTACTCAATGGTTTTAAAAATAGACATAAATGATAATTCACATGAATGTATATGCAAATAATAAGTAACAAAAAAACACTGGAGGCAAATTATTATTTATATTTTTTATAAAAAATTATATACTCATCAAAATTTTCGGCTTGTGCTTTCTTCAGCAGCTTTTCGTATTCCAGTAAAATTTCCTCAGGAACTTCATTATCGGAGTCAAACATTTTTTTAATTATAAATGTTAATAGTAAAAAATACAACAATAATATGAACGATATATATTGTACATATAAAAAAGTGGGGACACAAAAAAAAAGTAAATAAATCAAATAAATGAAATATATATGTTATATCTTCATTTATTCATGCTTAAAAATGTACAAAAAATTTAATCCCCTTTATAATACGATGGTAATAACATTAATTCATGCAACTTTCCGATTTAACTTCATTTTAAATTTTTATAGCTATTTATAATATTTTATGAATAGCGGGTTGTCTTTTTTTTTTTTTGAGGAATTAAATAAAAGAATTTTTCCCTCTTTTTTATAACCTTACATAATATTTTATTATCTTTTATCTATGAATATGTTTCAATTTAAAAAAAATAAGCAAAACAAAAATGTTAAATTTGCAAAATAATATATATATGCTAACTCATTTAAATTTCACATATCAGATTTTTCATGAAGCTTTTATTTCATTGGAATGATAATAAAATAACACATATATGATATTGTTTTTTTTTCTCTTTTTTTTTTTTAAATTTATATAATTTTTCGAATTTTAATTAGGGCATGTATATATTTTTATATTATTTTTTTTTTACATTTTTAAAAATTTTTTAAAACAATAGCATATTAATGATATATTAAAATAAAACAAAACATTTTGTTTTTTTCTTGATTTATGCTATCTTTTCATAAAAATAGAATTAAGCTATTTATTTTATTAATTATAGTTATATTTTTTACGATAATTATATGTTAAAATGTTATTTATAAGTCAAATGCCACCTCTCGATGGATAGCCAATAAAGTTTAATAAATTTGGTGACTAAGCTAGAGCTTTTTTATCATATCTCAAATTTCACATTCGCAGTCAATCATTATATATATACGATATATCTATTCATATAAATATATAAACATCATCATAAGAGTATAATGCTCATAACACCGTCAATTTATGGGGAACTCCTCAAAAATATAGTTAAAAGTATGTTCTTAAAAAAAGGTGAATATATACCAATATAAATTATATTTATTATTTATATATTTATACATACGTATACACTATCAATATGTGTGTATGTTGTAATAAAGTCTAAATAAATACATGGTTATTTCCGCATAATGGGGAAGGACTTTTATAGTTGCACACACACAAAAAAACATATATATTTTTTATTCTAGCTATAAAATAAAATCCTTAATAATCATTAAGTATATGTGTATAATTATTCTTCATAATTCCTAACTTAATATAACTTTTTTGTTATGTCGATATTCTTTTTATTTGCCTCAATACATATTTATAATAGAAAGAGGTGAAATATTTGTATTTTGAAATTATTACCATGTATACATATTCTTATATAAAATGTATGAACTGTTCATGTAAAAAAGAAAAAATATAGCCAAAATTATGACCAAAATAACAACCGAAAAATAAACAAATTAACAAATCAAAGACATCATCACGCTGCACATATATTTTTAATTTGAGAGATTCTTTGATATTCTATATGTGTTATAAGGATAAAAAAAAATACATTTAATATCCTTAAAATAAATATATATTCATAATTTAGCTATTTAGTTATATATATGATTATGTTGAAAATGTATGTCCTATGTGTGCGTGCGTATACGGCTATATCTTTGAATTTTTCCAATTATACAATATTTTTTGGTTATTTTAAATTTTTAATAAAATAATAAAAAAAATAATTTTCTACAAATAAGTAAATTACTCTCATTTATATAAAAAAATGGTAATAAAATAATTAATATTAATTTCATAATTTTTTTTTTACAACATATGTTATAGGCAACTGGTGCGTGCAACCAACAGGATTTTAAAAATAGAATTGCAGATTTCATCTGCAAAACAAAGTTGATTTGTGTATTTTTAACAACATAATACTAATTTAATGAATCATTTTAAATATAAAAATACATATAATAAAAAAAATTCTAATTATTATCCTTTTACCCCTAAAAAAAATGTATAAAATATAGTATATATACCTCAAAATATTTCACGCACATACCGCAGACATAATCGTAGACTCCATATTTTTTTTTCGCATGTTGTTTTTTTTATATTTAGTTATTATGCATATTCTAATTCACTATCATATATTTAAAAAAATAAATACATATAAATTATGTATTATATATTTTTATTTTCTATTTGAATAAAAGTATTTTTAACTTTATAGAGTATTTTTTATTTTAAACAATATATCATTCCATTAAAAAATAGAAAAACTAAAAAACAAAATGAACATTTTCTATAAATATAATATGTTTTTTTTTTTAATAGCGACACATTTTTATAATTGTTAAAGATGTAAATTTCTACAAACATTGTATTTCATAATATTTTTTTTTGTCTACATTTTAATTTTTTATATACCTGTATTTTTATATATATAATAATTTTTTTCCGTTTTTCTATTTTTCCTATTTTTATGTTAAATTATTTACTTAACAAAAAATCAACGGTTTTTTTAACCAAAGATTAACAGTTTCTATTGTAGAATGTGTATAAACATAGTTGAATTATTTCCCAATTTTTCATAAATTTTAATTATATGATAAAAAATATACATAAAAATAATAATAAATTTAATGATATATTTTTATTTTAATTAAAAATAATTCTTCTTTTCAACATATAGACAATTTTTTTCAAATTGTAATTAAATAAGTCAAAAAAGGTGGCAAATAGAATTTTAGTAAATAAAATTCTTTATACTTATCCTGTATATTTCCTACAGTTTTCATTTTTAAGCTTGACTTAATTTTTTTTTCGTGACAAACAAATTTTACACAATTTATAGTAGTTAAAGAGTTTTATGCTATCATAAATTTAAAATTACAATGATATAACAGACAGAAAAAAATATACAATAAAACGCTAAACGTCAAGCATACACATGCGTAAATACATGTCTGGATGCCATTAAATATATATTCAGAAATTTAGAAGAATCATATATAACAATATCAATCAATCACTTTATGTATATAAAATGAAAATACATAGATATGGAGAGAAAGAGTGGGAAAAGTAAATATATGCATTTTTTGCCTATAATTAATTCACAAACAAAATTAAATATATTAGAAAAAAACAATATTTTAGAAAAAGTTCATATCTTACCAATAAAAAAAAGAACCACAAATGTTCATGAATTGTACAATAAATTGAATGAACTAATTAATGAAAAAAGTGTATTGTACGAAGGGGTCGTTATTAGTTTAAAAGATGACTCGGAATATTCCGACTTGAAAATAAGCAAAATTCCAAATATAAATGAAAAAGATGAAAGTATAAAAAAAAAATTAGACAATGATACTCTTTTTGGAATTGATAAAGTTTCAACAGATGAGAGCTCTGCTGATGAAAGTCAGACATCTGACATGCTCCTTCCTCTAAATGACGATGAAAAAAATATAAACAAAATTGATTCAGACAATTTTAAAAATAATGTCAAAAAAGAAAAAACGTCACAATTACTTGACAACAATGTCGATTATGTTATTATTAATTGCATACCATCAAAGGGTATACTTAATCATGATACCTTAATTTATACTAATGGAAAATATGTTGATTATTTAAAAAAAATTGAAATAATAATAATAAATGATAAAAATTATAAAAAATATGAGAAAACCATTAAAAGAAAATTTGTTTCTTTCAAAAAAATGATACTTAAAAAGAGTAACGAATTTTTCAATGGGGCTATGTCTTTATTCCCATTATATTTTAATTTTATTCCTGAATTGTGCATGTCAAAAAGTAGAAACAAAGTTTCAAAAAATGAACAGTGCTCAATAGAAAAGATAGTCAATCATACCACTATTAACGAATACAATACAAAGAAAAAAGAGAGAAAAAAAATAAATAAAATTGTGATACAAAATTTTTTGATGAACCATTTAATTCCTTATTTTAAAAACAACAAAAATAAATTATTTTATCCTGGAAAATTATTTAATGTAAATAATTTTTCTTTTCTAGTTTCAAAAATTGACATAGATATAAGTGCTGGTTTTATCGATGATTTAACTGTAAGCCATTTAAGTTTTGATATTGCATATTTGTTTATTTATTCCTTTTTTATGACCTTACAACATATTTATTCTTAATATTTTCACATATTACAGGAAATAAATCTTAGAGTTGATTCATATGAAGAATATAACAACGTACACATTGTCCCTCTTTATGATACTTTACCAACAACATATAACTATAACTTATTTATAGATTATATAAAGCCATATATAGAGAGACATTATTTAAGTACGTTTTCTCTTTATGATACATTTTTTTATAGAGGTGTACAATTCAAAATTATGGGGGTAGACCCAATTGATATGGAATCTGGAAAAGGAAGAATAAGTGCCAACACATCAATATATACTCAAGGTTCAGTAAAACCAACATTTTTTGATGTTATATCAACTAAATCATTTAATTATATCAAATCTTTACCATTTGAATATAAGCCTTATGCAATATTAAATATTTTACAGCACCTCGACACTGATTCATTATTAAGATTATTTCCGTCGGCAAATATAAATATGGAATCTTCAACAAAAAATGAGAAAACCATACTAGATCACTTAAGCCCTCTTATGTATGAATATAATAAAGAAACCACTTCCTACGATCCAAAAAACATTATAATTGGACAAAGAAATATGCAAAGTGAAAATAACAACAATATAATAAATGAACAATGTGCAGTTTGTTTTGAGCATTTCATAAATAATGATAAATGTATTAAATTGACTTGTCTTCATACATATCATTGGAAATGTGTACAAAACTGGTTTAGGTTCAATTTGACCTGCCCCTGTTGTCGTCATAAATTGCGCATTTAAAATGAATCACCATAAAACCAAACATATTTATCTTTCCATATTTTATATTTTCCATTTTTATTTTTCATTTGTTTTATTTACATTTCGAGATATGAAGATGCACCATTTGAATCGGTTCATCTGATAATCCGCTTTTGTCTTTTGTTTTAGTCAAACTTCAATAATTGTATATATATACATATAACATATAAATTAAAAATTGGTGTTTTAAATAATCAAATATAACCTTTCCAATATAATATTACTATTCGAATGTAGTGTAATGCATATTAAAACAATGAGCTAGCTAATAAGAAAATACAAGGTAAAATGAATTTACTATATATGTAGGATTTCCTAATTTTAAATAATTGTTTTAAAAGTGATTCATATACAATATTGTATGGATGAAATATCCTGGTGTTAACTCATTTCAATTGTTAATATCTTTTGTTTAAATTTGTCCATAAAAATTGTTGGTAATATATATTTCATGAATAAAAAAAAAACGGATACCAATTTGGTCATTCATTAATTTTGGAATTGATATTACGTAAAACCGATATATAATATATTTTTATCATTTTTTTATAATTGTTTTAACAAATGAAAAATTAAAAATCATTTAAATGAAAATTTTTTTTGTAATTTTATATAATTAAAAATTTTAAATACTATAATAATATACCATATAAATATATTAATCAATTTATTTGCTAATTTTCAGCCATTACTTCAGAAATTTTTATTCATCTCATAAAAAAAAAAGTAAATAATTGAAGAATAAAAAAATAAGATTATTCAAACCTTGGTTAATGGGATGTTATTTCTAAATAGTTTATAAAATTATCACATATTATTGTATAAAAATGGATTAAATGTATTTATTGTGACTATATATATAACAGTTTGATTAATAATGTCTCTATAATGATCCTATAATAACACCATATAGGCATTATATATATTTGAATTAACCTAGGTAATAGTTTGTTTTAATTTCTTCCTTAAAAAAAATTTGAAAATATGAACTTTGTGAAAACTTATATATATAAACAAGAATATACAGAAGAAGGAATAAAAGAATTGGAAAAAGATGCAAGGAGTGTAAAAGAAATTGATGAAAATAAAATTCTTAAGGATCTACCAGAATTTAAAAGAGGCAATAACTTTTTAAGTCTATCTGAACAATTAGAATTAAACAAAAATAATAAGGGAAATACAACAAAAGAAAATCAAGACAATACAACTTTATTAGATATACCAAATATAAATGAAGAAAATATAGACTTATATGGAAATCATGAAGTATTTGATAATTATAGTTTTGAAAAAATTAAAGAAAGAGAAAAAGAAGTTGCTGATGAATATAAAGAAGCAATAAAAGATTATGTTAAAAAAAAAGAATTAAAAAATATAACATCCCATGATGATATTTTGAAAGATGATATTAATCATAACTTTAAAAAAATTAAAAAAGAAATTATTAATAAAAAAAAAAATAATAATGAAATTAAAACAAATATTAAAGCTATAATTAAAACTACAAAAAAAAAAACAGATAATCCAAATTCTGATAATAAAAATATTCAAGATAAAGAATTATTGAAAAATAATCAACAACCCCAAACTTCTTTTCTTTTATCTGGATATTCAGACGATTCAGATGGTTAGTCATACATACCATTGGGAACTTACACATTATAGCATTTGAATAATATAGCATACGACTTGTTTTTTACTTTTTTATTCTTTTACTTTTTTATTTCTCTTATTTTTTTGTGTGTACCATTTCTTTCTATTTTTTGTTTTACAACAGTTTTGCATTCCTTCCATTGAGGGGAATGCACATAAAACTATCCATGTATTTTCAAATAATTTATTTAAATATTATGTTTCACAAAAGTTGTCATAACATAACCTTAGTTTACTTATTTTTCCATTTGGTTTCTTTTCAAAATTTTCAAAAAAAATAGAGGGTTGATATATTAACCCTGTATTTGATTATTTTACACGGGCAACGTTTTATAAAGCATAATTATTTTTATCCATTTTTAATGTCATTTTTCATAATTAAAAAATAAATAAAATCGAAAAAAACATAGCAAATGTAGCCAATTGAACGTACTTTTTAAAAATTTGTAAAAAAAAGGGGATGGAAAATATTGGGTATAAAGGGTCAAATAAAAATAATTTTAAATCACGCCTCAATATGTAAGGAAAAAACCAGAACATGTATTATTGTTATTGCTATTTTATTATTACTTTTTTATTATTACTTTTTTATTATTACTATTATTGTTATTACTTTTATAATATCCATTTTTTTATATATTCTATGGGCTTATTTTTAGTGCGGTTTTACTAAAATATATATTATCAAATAAAAAATGAACAATAATTAATTTTAGAAATAATTCCATTAACTTCTCGAACTATCTTTTTAACTAAAACCTTTTTAGTAATAAATAGGGAATCAAAAATATTCGTATTTTCTATATTCCATAATTATAGAAAATTATACAAGGATTGGCTTTTATTGCCATAGGCCTATTATTTCTTGTTTGTTTTCATTTTTCAAGCTTAATCAATTTTACAATGGTCTTAAAAGATAAAAAAAAGAAACTTCAATCCTTACGATATTTAAAAAATAAAAATAAAAAAAAGTATCCTGAAAGAGAAACCAATTCAAAAGAAACAAAACAAAATGAAACTGAAGAAAACAAACAAAATTATTTAGACGATGATGATTTACCAAGCTATAATAGTTATGATGATGCATTAATTAAAGACAAGGATAAATTTTCATATATTCTAAATTCAGATGAAGAACCATATGAAATAATAGAAGAAAATCAAATAAATATATCAAATAAAAATAAGCAAAAAGAATTTCACATAAATTTTGTATTAACATCAGTAGCTTTAAACATCCCACCAGGAATGATATAACAAGTTTGTAACCATATAAACAAAAAATCTAACTTAATATTGTTCATTTTTTTTTTCACATTAGTAGTGATAGTTTTATGGTTTTCCAAATTTGGCTGCATTTATAAAGTCTACCACTTTTTCAGTGACATATTTTTTGGTATCCTCTTTTTATTTAACCATTACAATGGAGTATTGTAAATAATAGTACCATTTTTTTATGGCATTTTTTATTTTATTTTTTCATTTTATATTTAGTTCCATGAAAATATATGAACTATGTGTGTATGCATAATAAATGCATTTTTGTTGTTTTTGTTATTATGCTCATTTTGGGGTTTAAGGTTTTATTTCACTAACTTTTATTTTGTGAAAGTTGAAAAAAATGTTTAAAATAAAAAATATATTAATTTGAAAAATAAATGATTGCACTTTTTTTCAACTCATGAATTCTGAGACTAGTTCTCTACATTTTTTGTAAAACATGTTTGAAAATAAATCTAAATAATATGTGCATATACCTAAAAAAAAAATCCATAAAAAGTAATGCATTCCACTATTTAATTATAATAAAGGAATATTTGCATATACAATTTTAATTATTCCATATTTAATAATATAAAAAAATGTATAAACAAAATATTATATCATAATATTCTTACTATATAATAACACATGGTATATGTACATGTAAATAAATAAAAGGAAAAGATGAAATAAAAATGATTAAAATACGGCGAATAAATTTATACAAAAAGATTAAGGAAAAGATCCCTTATGGAGTTAAACAAAGCCAAAACTATAAAGATGCCAAAAAACAAGAAAGATTATCTTTAGAGGCTAATAGAAAATTAAAAGAAAGTCGAGGTATGCTATTAGAGGGGAAAAAAAACTTATTCATGTGTTTAAGGCAAAATAGTGATATAAATTGGTATAGAGCTGGTCAAATTTTAAAACATTTAGAAATTCATCAAAGAGCTAAACCAGAAATAACTTCAAAAATGCGAGAAAAAATTACAGATATTGCTAATTTTGTAAAAAAGGGAAGATAACACCGAATTTTTTATAACCATTCCCTATAAATACACTTTGATGTTGCTTCAAAACAGAACAAGTGAAATTATCTTAAAATGGTTATACATTTTATTTAGTAAACTTATTTGGACTATGATGAACAACCTTAATGCAACTAAAGAGAGTATATTTCCTCTCTTATTTAAATGCTTTATCATTTTGTAGTTGTGCATGGAAATTAACTATTTTTTCATATTCCATCGTGCTATAATACAATGTTTTTATACCTCTTTTTTTTTTTTTTTCAAATTGTATACATATTTGATTAGAAATAATATTCCTAACTTAATTCACAAAATATAATTCATGTTATTTTTTAAGTATTTTATATTAATAACTATGAGTATTGATAAAAACATGATATGATATATTTACAATTATGTTTATTAAAAAAGGAAAGACGAAGCATAATAAGAGTGAAGAATAAAATAATTATAAAGATAAAACATTAAGATAAATTTAATAAAAAAAAAAATTAAACAATTAAATTAACACATAATAGCATTCATATGTATAAACACGCATGTGTTGGTACGTACACACATGATACGCACATAACACAAATATACGCATATACATACGTACATATTAATATTAATATGCAATATTATACATTAATAAAAAAAATAAAACATATTAATACTATTTGATTAAATTATTCAAAAAAAATAAAAAAAAAATTAAATTACTAAGAGACAAAAATTGAAGAAAAAAAAAAAAATCAAAAGCGAAAAAAAAAATACATAATAATAAACCCGTAATGAAAAAATATGTAACATAAATAATAGGGTATACATATCTTATACAATTTATATATGTATATCGTATTATTATGTATGATACAATATTTTTATTTTTCAAATCTTATTCAGGTTTATTTTTTTTTCAAATAATTTAATACTTCATATATTTAAATCATTTATGACAAAATAAATGTTACAATTTTTGTCAACAACAACACATTCGATTTATATCCGTTTCATACATTCACAAAATAATTCAAATAAATAATTCCAACCTCATGCGACAAATACATATACATATAAATATTAATGTGCTATTATGTACACGTCTAACTTAAACATTTCATATTACTACTCTGTTTTTATTTCTGGTTTAGAATCCATATAATATATATAGATGGATCTCATTTACATTTACATTTCCATTCCATCTTCATTTGTATACCCATTAAAATTGCTGCCTCCATTTTGCTCATACGAATTATTACTGTTATTATTTTCATCTTGAGTATTATTACCCATATCCGTATTATTGTCATTGTTATTTATATGATCCATTAAATTGTTTATCATATCTGGATTCATATTTCCATGATTATTATTATTGTTTTGGATTCCATATGTTTGATCTATCATATTATGGCTAGCCATTTCATTATCCATCTGACCATATACAGAATTATTATTATTTGCACCATGATTTATTCCTCCATGTTCCATATTATTTTTATTATCATCAATCAAATAGTTATTTAATGAATTCATTTTATCTCCTGATGTATTAGACCCATCTATATTTGGTACATAATTATTTATATTGTCACCATGTCCACTAACATTATTATTTCCAATAATATTTCCTACTCCTCCTGTATGTAAATTATTAAAATTATAACCATTCATATGATTAATTTTGTTAACTTGATTTATATTATTATTTATTGGGTTTCCGATATTCCTCCCATCCATTCCTGTATTATCATTTTCTAAATTATTATTTTTTCCATTTATATTTGATGGATCCATTATTTTATTATCATTAGCTCCATTCGGGTCTAATCCATTTATTGCATTTAAATCAGCAAGGTTATTCATACCTGGTGGTACTACAACCATACCATTATTTCCAACCCCTGGGCTGGTATAATTTTTAAATGCACCGATATTTCCCGGATAATTATTATTAATTTGATTTGGTATATTCCCGATATTAGATATATTTCCAGAACTACCTCCATGCATATTCATATCCATATTTGAATTATTACCAACTCCTCCGTTTATCATTCCTATGTTATTCATCATATTATTATTTCCAAAATTATTTGAAGTAAAATTTGGTGCATTATTATCAACCCCACCATTAGCAAAATTATCCTTAAAATTTATATTGATCATACCATTTGGATTGGTACCATTATTCATCATGTTTTTTGTGTCAATATTAAATATGTTTAATAATTCTTCATCTGTAAATGGAACAGCTTTATATGCACATTTAACAGTATGTACAGCTAAACTATGTGCCTTGTTGAATCCCCATTTTTTTAATAAATATTTTGAAATTTTGGGTTCTTTGGAATTTTCATTTTCTAAATATTTAGCAAACCATGAATATGAATATGGATCAAATCTAACTCCTTCAACAGGTGTTAATGCATTAGCTCTTGCAGTTAAACTTTCCATACGTCGACCTCTTGGAGCTCTAGTTCTTTTTGTAGGAGAAAAATCATTTTCACTATCTTGCCCATCACTATGTGGAATTTTATTATGTACACCTCCTATAACTCCAAGCATTCCATGATGTTGATATGGGTTTGCTCCTGAATTTGCTATATTATTTCCTATACTGTGCCCATTATTAAAATTATGCATATGTGGTAATAACATATTTCTATTCATCCCTTTATTGACCCCATTCGTATGATCGTTCATGTTATCATCCTGATCTAACATTGAACCATTATCTATCATTCCATCTATATTACTATTTAATAAATTTCTTCCTCTTTTATTTCTATTTTCAGTTGTTGTTGCACCAGCTTGTTCAGCTTCCAATCGACATTGGATAGCTAATTCTTTAGCTTTTTCAAAACCTAACTTTTTAATTGGAAATCGTCGCATTTGAAAATTTTTACCAATTGACCAATAAGCTAGCCATGAACCTTTTCTGTCATTATATGAAACCCCTTTCATAGGTCTAGTACAATCTTTTTCATATGAATCCATACATTCTAACAATTCTGCATTATCATTCATTCCTCCATTATTACTAGCAATATATCCTCTTCGTATATTTTGTTCTATTTCATCTAATGATAGATGTGAATCTTCACTCAGTTTCCTTTTCGGTGGTCTGCCTCGACCCCTTTTTATTCCTTTATTTGTTTCACTTTTTAATAAATCTTTTTTAGTTAATATGCCATTGGGTGAAGTAACTAATCCCATTCCCAACATTGCATTATTATTTTCACCATTCATATTTCCCATATTCATACCATTTAATTGGTTCATCCCATTTAATGCATTCATTCCACCCATGTTATGCATGTCATTTATTGCGTTCAAATTATTCATACCATTGGAGAATCCTCCGAGATTATTACCATTGCCCATAACCATATTACAATTATTTCCCATCATTGCATTATTACTTCCATTAGGGATACCGTTATTATAATTTTGATCCATTTCATTACTACTCATCTGAGTATTTATAAGACTAACTTTTATTAATTCATTAGATATACCATCCATTGCTTTTCTACCATGTACATGAAACATTGGCTTGCATCTTGCACCTGCCTTTTCTGCTTCTTGTCGAGCTTTAACAGCTAATATTCTGGCTTGTTCAAAACCATATTGTTTAACTGAAAAATATTTTCTTATTTCTCTTGTATTGTCATTCCAAGCAGCTAGCCATTGTTGTTTTTTAGGATTAAATCGAACACCTGGAATTCTTGGCAAATATTCAGGGTGACCTTCAGTATTAGGTTTATTCCAACTATTCATTGTATCATTTTTTTTTATTTTTTCAAGTTTTATATTATAATTTTTATTATTTATATTGGTACCATTACTATTCATTCCGATCATGCTATTGCCACTATTATCATAATCTTGAGGGCCTCTTCCATTCATACCATTATTATATGCACCATCTAAAAAGTTGGGATCCATCATATTATTTTCATCCATATCTGAATCATATAACATTTTATCTTTTAAATATTCTTCTTGATAATCGTAATCCGATTCTTTATTATTATATTTTGAAGGGTCATCATTTTTATTTGTATTATTTTTATTTGATTTTAGTTCATATTTTTTTAAATAGGATAAAACATTATCAACATCTGCATTGTTAGAATTAGCTTGTTTTTCATTCATCATATATTTTAAATTATTAAGAGATTCATTTGGTAATTTTGTTCGCATCAGACAATCATAATAATCGTCTACCATATTTTCATTTTGATCACCATAATTATTCATATTGCCTCCATTATTTAAAAAATTATTTTGATTTATAATTTTACCATTAATACTTAAATTTGTATTATCTTTTGATGAGCTTACCATACTTGCTAAATTAAAACTACTATTTGCATTATTATTATCAAAATTAGAATTATTAGCAAAATTTTGTTTCTTATTTATTATAGCTTCTTCATATTCATTATGTAAATCATAGTAGTTCATATAATTATTTGAATTTTGCTGTGAATCTGCTGCTCGTAAAATATTTAATTGTTGTTTTAAATAATCACACACTGAAATATTCCAAGTAGATGGCAATTTATTGTAACTTAAACATGGCCCAAATACGGCTATATAGTTATGTAAATCGACAACTGTTAGTGCATTTCTCAACCTATTCAAATGATATAAAAATGATATTTTTTCATCTGAATTATTTGAATCAGTACACATATCCTTTAAGATAACTATTAATTGTTGTTTACATATTTCTACTAATGATGGTACATCTAATTTATCTTGCTCAACATAATTTGTATATATTTCCTCTTTTTTTTCATATATTAGTTCATTTTCTTCACCTTTAACATTATTTGAATCTTCAGCTAACTTTTCACTATTTTCATTACCATCTTCGCTTTTTGTATTAATATTATTTTCACTAACTAACGTTTCCATATTTCAAAAAAAATTCATTAATTACATATATTCTAAATATCTTTATGGCTACATAAATTGGCTTAACACTTGTGCACTTTTTAATACACGTATAAAAATTCACATTAAATATTGTATGGGTATATAATGTATATATAAATAGGTATATATTTGTATTCAAACTATACCTTCATTTATACATTATATACATATATAGTTTTTTGTATGTTTGTCTAATATTTATAAGATATACCCTTTATATATAAACATTCGAATCAAATTATTCGTATACATATATATGTGTATTCTTTTGTTTTATTCAATTTTTATTATTTTTTTTTATCATATATTTACGTGTTATATATGCCTTGGCATTCTTCAAAAATATACAAGCATCTTCTTAAATTGTGAAAGCATTTATATAGTGAAATTAAGAGTAATTATAGTTTTTGTTTAATACCCTTAATAGATATATATAAGAATGTAATTCACAATAATATATTTGTATTAATAATTAATCCATGTTAAAGCTGCTGCATTTTTTTTAATAATAACTCAAGCACATACAAAATATATATAAAATACACACTCTCAATCTATATAGAGAATATATATATCATTGATACATAAAAATTATATAATTGCAAAATATACAAAAAAAAAAAAATGCATATTGTT
This sequence comes from Plasmodium vinckei vinckei, assembly GCF_900681995.1. Classification (NCBI taxonomy): domain Eukaryota; phylum Apicomplexa; class Aconoidasida; order Haemosporida; family Plasmodiidae; genus Plasmodium; species Plasmodium vinckei. The sequence goes on from NC_051304.1 coordinate 219,084, forward strand.
CTATATATATATATATATAGTTCATCAAATTAACAAAATAAGTGGGACATTTTTTCTCATTAAAAAGTTATGTATTGCTATTATTTTTTTTTTTTCTTTTTTTTGATTTTTTATAAACATATATATAATATAATATCATTCAGTCTTTAGTGCATTTACCCATTTTCATATATATCACATGGAAATGTATTAATAAAACATATAAGTGTATATAATAGTTGTATACATGCACGCATGTATATCTATTAAAAATGACATGCACTTATATTAACAAATGTATATGACTATTTATTGTACTATCATATATGTGCAATATATAAATATACAATTTAAATGTCCTTTAATTGCAAAAAATTTTCATGTATTTTTAATTAACACATGTATGTGTAAATATTATTATAAAACGAACAAATATATAAGTATGTATAAGCACATGTATGTATATATCATGTATATATTATATATAATTATAAACATACATAATATATACAAATTAAATGTGTATGCAATATATATATATTCAAAATTCAAAACAAAAATAAAGAACAAAGTATATTCTTATTAATTCTCTAATATATGTTCTTGGCTTATTATCCCTTTTTACTCTTTTATTCGATTTGTTAAGTTTATTTTATAGCCTTTTGTGCTATCCTTTCATTAAATTATTCTTTTTTTTTCTTCTAATTTTCTCGTTTCAATTCTAAAATTATATATATTATTTTATATTTATATATAATTTTTTTTTTGAGCACTTTGTTTTCTTTTTTTATGTTTTAAGTTATATTTATATTTAATGTGCATAAGCAAATTTACGGAAATCAAAAAAAGTTATTTTCAATTTAAAATCATAAAACATAGAAAAAAAAAATTCTTATTACATAACATTAATTAATTATATGCATTTGAATATTTTTTTTATGTTTTTTTTAAATATATATTTAGTAGGGATATATATATGTAAATACATTTTTCAAAAAAAATGGTGGAGCTTTTATGCTTATAATGTTCTTAAAAATTATTCTGCCTTTTTTTGCATATATAAGCATATGTATATATAATGTCCATATATATATTTATGTAATGTATACATAAGCATAATACCATATTTGTTATAAGCTTTTTTATATGCACTTTTATGGGTTTTTTTTAATGAATGCACTCATAAGCAAATTTTTCCACTGAAAATGGCAAAAAAATATATGTCAAATATATGTAATATGTAATGCTTTATATTATTATTATTTCATTGGTATATAAATTCATTCACTAATATTTTATATACTAACCATATATTTATATTAAATATATTATAATAATAATATGTATAAAATTATATGATTTCTCCTTATGGAAAATGCACAAATCAATTATTTAACACACGCATAAAGTTTTATAAGGATTTTTACTGGAACTTAAAAAAAAAATTTTTTTATAAATTTAAAATACATTTACAAATAAGTTCCTTGTAATATTTATTTTATAACATCATTATTTCTTTTAATTATGTATTTATGAGCCATCAAATATATTATATATATGTTTCCATTCTAATTTTTATTATTTTATGTAAAATTATATAATTTTTATTTTATCGCATAACAGCAGATATTAAATATGCATGTTTACATTTTTATATAGGGTAGATATGCATATATATAATGGGATGATATATAAAAGTGTAGTATATATGTATATTTTATATATAAAATAAAATAACATATGCATGACATTATTCTAAGCATGCAGTATTTTTCACCCCTTCATGCCCAATAAAAATAATTTGTAAACTTTCTTAAAAATTACTTTTCCATTTCCATAAAATGTAAATTAAAAATATATAATTAATAGAAATATATTTACCATAAAATCTAAATTAAAAATATATAATTAATGGAAAATATTATTAAAAAAAATATTACCATACATATGCAAACTAAATTATTATTCTAAGAAACTCAGGTTATAAACATAAATTGTTTTTTTTCTCTTAAAAAAAATTAAAAGGGAAAAATGGAAAAATATTCCATTGAAAATTATAGGCTAGAAAAAATAAAAGTGTTTTTTTAAACTATATTTTCTACATATTTTATATTTTCAATAAAAGGGGTGGAAACATAAACCATTATTAATATGTATTCATTTATTTATATATCGCATGGCAAGCCTAATAAATAATTTTGATCTTTCTTACTTTTTATGATTAAAGTGTAAATTTCCCTTTTCTATGCTTTTTCTGCTAAATAGGTTAATTTATTTTTACATATTTTTTCTCATTATAACATCCAGGTTTCATTTTTTATAATAAGTTGCAAATGGTATTTTACATCTTTAAGAAGTAATTTATGCATGTTCTATCTACACATATATAATCGGCATGCTGAAATATAATTGAAAATTCTTTTATCCTATTCATTTTTTCCTTCAACTTTTTCCTCATTTTCACCTATAACTATTATACCGTGCAAAATAAGACTTCATAATAAATTATATATATTTAAACCGTTCAATAATACATAAAATATGATAGCAGCAAATATAACACAAAAAATTATTACATAGAACATTATCCGTATGTGTTATATAATTATTTTTATATTCTCTTTGATTTCTTATCTTTATTTTTTTACTTCATACACGAATTATGTATTATACGCATACAAAGATAGGGTGAAATTGTCTAATATTTACAAAGAATAATTGATTTTTTTTTGAAATTTGGGGTTAGTATAAATATATATGTCCATAAATATTTGATTTCCATACTAAAATAAATAAAATGAAAATTAAAAAAGTAGCTATTCATAGTTTGCTCACTATATTTGTGAGAAATGGTGTTACTAATTGTTGAGAGACAGGTTTTATTAAAAAAATAATCATACAGAGATGAAGTTTTAAGTTGCATTTTTCAAAGAAACTAATGTTATTGTCAAACGAAAAATATTGATAATAAAACAACAAATATAAAAATGACGTAATAAAATAAAACGTGAAATAAACATGACTTATAAATCATATTTATCAACATAATTAATTTTCCTCGGAACAAGTTCTCATAAGTTTGCTCAATAGTGTTAGTCTCGATACAGCTAGTCTAAGATAAAATTTAAACAAAGTAACATTTTTTATATCTTCATTAAATGATTCAAATGTTTGTCTACACCCACCAGTTAATCCGTCTATATATTGTAATGAGTCTATGAATTTATTTTGTCTTGCACTATTTAATGCATAAGATAAATTTAATAAATTTTCTTTTAAAACCGAATTATTTTTTAGAGCTCGGGTCAATATTATATTAGAGGTTGTCTCATAGTTAATATAAAAATAAGAAAATAAATTGCTTAATATTTTATATAAATAATTATTTGAATGTTCATAAAAAGCTTTCTTTACACTCAATTTATATAAATAATAAAATTTTCTTTTAATTTGTTCCTGGCTATTATTAGTTAGTTTATATGTACATGTAAAGAAATTATCTGGTAATGCTTTAAGAGTTTGTTCTAAGAATGTATCTTTTTCTAAATGCTTTTTTAAATCCTTTAAAATTGGATCGATAGATAAATCATGAATTATACAATTTTGTAAATAAACCAATTGATGTTGTATATCATTTATATGCTGTAATTTCAATTGTCTAATTTGATCTTTTGTTATATTTTCCTTTAATATATTTATATCATATGCATAAGTATTTATTTTTTTTAAGTAACTTTCTTCAATTTCTTTTAATTCGTTTTTCATTTTATTTTTCTCTATATCTATTTCTTTTTTAGTTTTATCAATTATGCTATTTTCAAACCTTTCTTTTTTTTTTTCATAATTTTCTTTCAACAACTTTTCTTCTTCTTTTAACATTTTTAACATTGATTTTTTTAACACTTTTTCGATTTTTTTTTTTTTTTTTAAAAAAATATCATTATATTTAATTGTTAATATTTTTTTTAATACCTCCTTTTCTTCTTCAAGTAATATATCTTTATATTTTTCGTTAATTAGTTCATTTACAAACATGTCAACTATTTTATTTTGTAAATCCTCTTTACTTAAACTATTTATATCTGTTTTAAAATTGGCTATCTCTTTTTCTAATATTCTTTTTATATATTTGTCATTATTTATTATATCGTCTTTTTTACTATTAATTGGTTTGACTGTTTCGTCAGTATTATATGTCTCATTTTCTTTTTCAAGCTCAACTGTTTTTGTTTTTTTCTCGGGAATTACTATCGGTTCATCGCATGTATTCTTTGGTATGATATTTCCTTCTTCTTTTTGTTCCGTATTATGATTGGTTATATTCTTAGATAATTGTGCATTTTCCTTATCTACAATATTCTCATCATTTTTAATAATTACAAGAAGATCATCTTTGCCATCCTTAATTTTTAATACCTCATTTACAATCCCATTTTGTCCTTTTTTCATATTTTCAATTTCGTTCAATTGCATATTTTCTTCAAGTTCTATCATAATTTCCTCTGGGTTGTCTGTTTGCAAAGATAAATTTTGTTTTGCTATAGATGATGTTGTTTTGTTTCCATTTGTGGTATTTTCATAAGTCCCTACATTTTTATCTTTTTCATTCAAACTTTTAATACACCATTCTGTTTCATCCTCTTTTATGTTACTGTCAAAATATGAATTATTTTTGTCTTGCAATCTTTCAACATCTCTTAAGCTAATTTTATCAGATTCGTCAATTTTAAGGTTATTATTATTTTTATGAATTTTGAAATTTTCTAATTTTTCAAAAGCATGAATTACATCTTCTATATCACTATATATATTGTCTTTATGTAAATCTTCATTTTTTTCATCATAATTGATATTTATATTTTGCTCATTTTTGATATATTCTTTTTCATTTTTCTCTTTTTTTATTGCATCAATTTTAGTTCCCTTTATCTCTAGTAATGTATTTACCCTCAGTGGCGAAGCCAAAAAATGTGTGAAATTTTTTATAACAACCTGAATAAACAAATAAGTATAATTTAATAAATAAAAAACAAATTCATTAATATAGTTTAAAATAATATTTAAATTTACATTTTGTTTTATATATTTAAACACATTATCATTTAATTGGCATATAAATTGTTCGAATTTTATTTTTGTTGAGCTTATTTTTACGTCTATAATATTATTTAATTTTGGATTTTCTTCTATAAGGCTTTTTACATTTTTAGCTAAATTTATACTTTCATATGTACCATAAAATAAAAATGTTACAAAAAATATATTTTTTAAATATGCATATGTGGTTGTATTTTCCTTTTTATTTTTTATGTTTTTATCAATTTCATTATGTATAATTTTTTTATCAATTTTAAAATATAATTGTTTAAATTCGATATTCATTTTGTTACAGTAATGTCCAATCCAAACATTCTCATAATTCTTCAAAACATTTTTGTATCGTAAGATATTTCGTAAATATGTCATTCTCTTGTCTTTCCCTTTGTATGAATTTCTATCTGTTTTTTATAAAACCTTGAATTATGAGCATGTGTGTGTAACATGTATTTGCTACGAAATTGCTAAAGTATTTCGACACATATATATGTATACCCATTTCAAGATTTATTCAGACTAATTTCAGGAAAATATATGCTCCTACAAAAATATCACTTTATAGCAACATACCTTAAGCACATGCATATACAACATATGCTTGACAAATTTTGTTTGGACTTTCTTATTGAAGAAGATTATAAAAAAAAATAAATTGCATAAAATAAGCAAAAAAGTCAAAACAAGCTTAGCAAATAAGACTTTTGCTTACACTAACCTGGCTGCAAATTTAATTCATAACATACTAAAAAATGTGAATAACAAAAAAAAAATGCTACACCTATTTACAAAAAAATAATAATAAAATTAATATATTTTAGTAATATATATTTTTTGTACGCTATTTTTTAATTTATATCATTTTCTACTTTGATCGTTGTATCTCTTTTTTTAATAAAAAGGAAGGATTATACGAAATAATATAGTGATGTATATTTTCTTTTTTTTTTTTATTTTATTTTTAAGTTATACTCAATCAAATTATAAGAAAAATCAACAATGTAAATTTTGTCCAATAAAAAAGTATTATGGAAAAAAATATATAAATGTCATACTTTGAATAAAAAATTTCACATCCATAATTTGGCATGATTGAGTATGTATATTTAAAAAATGTGTAAAAAACCCCAAGCAACAAATTAAAACACATATTAATCCTATGTTAAGTAAATAATATTAGATTGTTTTATTACACACAAAAAAATATTTGAAAAAAAAAGAGAAAGAATATAGCTTTTCCTATTATAGAATGAATAAAAAGATAAAACAATATGTACCATAGTTACTACATTTTTATAACTATGATATTATAAGCAAATTTGTATATATATGTTTTAGTATTGTTCTAATATATAGAAAGGGTGAAAATATAAAAAAAAATTATAAAAATATTATAAGAAGGAAAAAATATGCATATAAGTAATAGCCTTAAAAGGTGTATAGTTTAGCAAATACCATATCTTTGGAAAATTGTCAATTTTAAAAATAAATAATAATAAAACAAACAACAGTAATATAAAAATAGATATTATAAAAAGAATATTTACCGGTCATACTAATATTATATATATGCACATATATCTAAATATGTTAAACTCCCCAAACCCCAAAATTAACATTACCAATATTTAAATACTTTTACATATTCTTGTATATAATGAAAATATTGAAAAAAAAAAATCATATTCGTATTTTCGTCATATCATATATATGTGAATACAATTTATGAATAAATATTAATTTTTTCGAAGTTTCAACTACAACATTATTATATGCTTACATATATTATATGCACTCAATACATATTTTTCCTATTTTAGTGAACAAAATATTAAAATTTTAATTTTTTTTCTTATTTTTATTTTTTTTATGTATTTGTATTATACATATATTATTTTTTATATTTATTAAATTTTTCTTTAAATATACAAGTATACATTGTTATAGAAATTTAACGCTCGAAAAAGCTGTTGGCTTTAAAATTTAATATATGGAATTTTAATGAATGTAGAAAATTGGCATATATTAAGAAATAGTATAGAAAAATTACACAGTATTAATATATACATGTATATTTATTTATTTCGAGTTAAGTGATTTTTTTTTTAAACTTACTATATTTTGTAAAATATATTGATTATCACGAAAATCGAAAATTTCCTCCATTTCTCTATTTTATTATTTATTTCCTTTTTAATTTCTTAAAAAATAAGTTAAAAATATTTATTATTGATAAAAAAAAATAGCTAAAATATACATAATTAATCTAGCTAAAAATAGTGATTTTCCCCACTTCCAAATACATACGTAAAAAAAAAATGTCATCGTTTAAATTACTTGGTGTTGTAAACAATAGAACATGGGGGCCTGACATAAAAAATGAGGAGCTAGTGAACTCCTGTATGGAGGATATAAAAAAGTATCAATTTGAGCCCTCTATGAAATTTGAAAAGATCGGTAAAATATGTGATTTTACAGCCACTAGCTATCAAAAGAGTATAAAAGATATAAATAAAATATCAGGAGAAGGTGATAATGCATTTGAAGAAGAGCTACAATTTCAAACTGTTGATTTAAGAACAGGACAAAAACCCAAAGGTACTTTATTTAATAAAAAGAAAATAATAAATAAACAAACAACCCAAGCATTTGCTCAAAAACAACAAGATGAAGATAATTTATATAGTAGTAGAATTAAAACAGCTGAACAGAAAAAACAAAAGATGTTACAACAAGCTAAAACAGCTAGATTAAATGCTCGTCATAGAATATTTACAGAATGGAGTAATGAACCAACTCCTTCATGGACAGTAGATTGTGAAATTATGTTTAATGAGTTACCTAAAAAGTCAATTAAAATTGATCATTTGAAAATTGAAGATATATTTTTCCGAGGAAAAGTATTATATTATGATAAAAGGTTTGAAAATATTAATGTTAAAAATCCACCTTTCCTTGCTCATTTAAATAAAGATGCAAATATATTAGTTTGTAAACCTAGTGATGATCAAGCATTAATGGAAATTTTAGATAGTGAAGAAAAAAATTCAAATGGATTAATTATTGTATCTACCGATCAAATATTATCTTGCCTTATGTCTTGTGTACATTCTAAATATTCTTGGCATTTAATAATTAAAAAAAAAGGAAATAGAATTATTATAGATAAAGATGATGATTCTATTATTGATTTATTAACAGTAAATGAAAATTCATTAGATGCACCAACTCAAGATAGTGAAAATAAAATAAACTCATTACAAGCCTTAGGTTTAGAAGCAGTTAAAATTAATGAACGATTTAAAAATCATGTTCAATTAAATAATCAAATAGCTGAAGAATATGATAATACATCATTTAATTCAAAACATTGTAACAATAATTCTAATATTCTCTATAGATATAGAAAAATTAATCTCCCTCCAGTAATCCATGGATCATCTAAAACAAGTTGTACCATCATCACAAGGGGAGAAATACATTCAAAAATAAAAGGATCAAATAATTCATATGTTTATATATGTTCATTAAATGAGTATGATATTAAAAGCCATAAAAATTGGAGATCTCAAATAGAAAATCAAAAGGGTGCATTATTAGCTAACGAAATACGTAATAATACATATAAACTTCATAAATTTATATGTCAAGCTTTATTAAGTGGTTGTGATGACATTAAATTAGGTTTTATATCCAGAAAAAATGCTAATGATTATGAAAACCATAATATATTATCTATCCAATCTCATAAAACAAAAGATTTGTCAACACAAATTGGATTAAAATATGAAAATATATGGGGTATACTCAAATATATTATTGACAACATTTCAGACAGACCAGATGGTAAATATGTTATTCTCAAAGACCCATTAAAATCTTTGTTACGTTTATATTGTACACATGAAGATGATTAAATATCTTTTGAAAAATATAAATGGATATAGAAAACTTATATATAAAATGTATATACAATTTGTTAGTTTATAGTTACATGAAACTTGCTATAATGAAATTATATTTTACCTTCATATTTTATTCTCATTTTTTTTCCTTTATCCCTATTTTTTTCTCCATTCTTATTTCTTATTTTTTTCATTTATCAACCTTAACAATTTTCGATAATATCCTATAGCCTTATTTATTACACACACCTTATTTTAATTTTATTACTATGCATAAATTATAAATATGCATGTGTGCAAATACCTTATTTTCACATGAATATATGGAAAATATATAGTTCGATAAAAATTATAAAGGCTTACGAATTTGTGCTATTTCCACTTTGTTAAGCAATTCCTTTTTTTATGTTATGTATGCAAGTGTGCATATGTATCAAGAGTGGCTTATTTTGAAAATATATATATGTATGCATACACGGAACAATTTATATATATTTTTTTTCTTTACATTTTTTACAATATTGAAATGTATACACAAAAAAATATCCTTATGGTTTTTAACACTTAAGCATTACATTAAAAATTTAATAACATAGATATGAAAGTATATCATTTTTTTTTTCTTAATATTCCTAAAACCCTTCTAATGAAAAATGCACACAAAGTTGTGTTTTCATACACTATAGTAATTCAAACAAAAAGAAAAATGAGAATGAGAATAAAAAAGTAAAAATCTGTATAGATATGAACGAATCAAAAAAAGTGTAAAAATATTCTACTATATCAGCTAGGAAATAATAATATTTCTGTATATATATGAATATATTTTTGATATTTATAAAAATGGAATTAAAAATAATATCAACGGTGCAAATTATCACGATGGAAGGGGAAAAATTAACAAAATAAAATTAGGTACAACTTTACAAGTTTTATTACATTTATTAATATGCTTATATGTTCTATATCTGCATATGCATATTCATTTATTTTTTCAATTAAAACCTGTTCGGATTAAGAATAATCCTACAAATAAAAATTTTTATTTGGAAAAAAACATTTTAATGGCGCTTTTTCTTAGTGTGCTTTAATACTTTTTTTCATTATGTTTTAATTTCCTTTCTATGTTTTTTTTTTTCATTTTTTTTAATTATTTCAGTATTTAATGTAGAAATAAAATTTCCATGAGCACACACAAATAAAATATATATATATATGCATATCCAAGGTACGGTCTTTTTTCACACGCAAGTTAATAAAATAGTAATGTATATTAGTGGATTAGATTATTGTTTGATCGTTATTTTTTTTAGAAAAATACTTTAATAGTATTGCATTTTTTTTAGTATTTTATTTTTTTTTTTTACATTTATTTAGTTTAAAATTTATATTACCCCCTGATAATAATTTTAGTAGCATATTTAGAAAATATTCGGTTGCAATATTAATTGTGAAACCCTTTTATATTAAAATAATTCTTTAGCTAAAAATGTTTTCGTTTTTTATATTTTATTATAATTGTACTTTGTATATTTTACTTATAATAAATTTTCACATTAAATTTCATTATATATTTTATTATTTTCCGCCAATTTTGCAATGCTGATCTCATATATATTCAATATAATATTTTTTTTATGTACTATTTTATGAATTATTTATAAATTATATTATTCAATACTAATTAATATTTGCAAAAAACAAAAAAATTATTATAATAAAAAAATAGGTATCACAATTTCATAAATATAATTCTTTAGAAAGTAGAAAAATTATTTTAAAATACTTGTATTTGCATACATTATTTATATATTTTTTTTCTATGTGATCTCAAAAACAAACAAAAAATTATTATCCTTGAAAATAGTAAATCCGCTTATATATATTTTCCCATTTTCATTCTTTTAAAAAAAAAAAATTATTATGCATACATATAATTTTTATATCCCCTATCTTTCCCATTATTTATATTTTATTATAAATGCGCATATAAACTAATTTAGTTAATTTTTTCCCCAAGTATTTGAGTAATAAGAATAAATCGTTTCAACTAAAAAATGCTATAATTTTAATGTTTCTTCAACCTAAATATATATTTTATTATGACTCAAATATAACTATATAATAATAATGTTTTTTCTATATTAAAAAAAACAAAAAATAAAAAACATATGCAATGTATTATATATTCCAATTTAAATGGTTTGGCAACGAATGAATGCTAGGTGTTTTTTTTTCTCATCTTTTTTCATTGTTTAGTTTTGTGTTTCTTTTTTTTCTTTTAATTATATTTTTTTTTATTATTTATTTTTTTAGTATTTTAAACTAAAATGAATCTTTTATAAATACAATTATATAATAACTAATTCTTTAATGTTACATATGCATTTCATTTATTACTTTGTACTATATATATATTATTATATATAATATAGTACTATTATATGCATGATAAAACTTATGCATATTATGTGTATAGTTTAATATTGTTAAATAAAAATTATAACGATAAATATGAATATAATTATATATATTCACATATATGCATGAGTAAATAATTCATATTTGTATATATTTTTTTTACTGTGCATATGGTATGCTTATAGAATGAATTAATATTTTCTATATATAGCTAAGTTATTTTATATGTATGAAGATTCTTATATATAATATATCGATACATATATATACGAGCAAAACATGCATTAATAATAAATTATACACATTACACACTTATGTTTTTTAAAAAAAATGAATTATATTTGCATAATATATTTATTTCATAAAATTATTAACTAAAATAATTAGATAAATAAAGTAATAAATGTTGTCTAAAATATTTTATGCTTAAAAAATAAAGTAACATCAAAAATTAACTTTAATTTTACCATTCTTTATAAGAAGGAATTATAAAACGGACATTTTCACAAGAACAGTATTAAAAAAGAAGAAAACATAAAGACGAAAAATATTAAATTCCCTATGAAAGCAAAAATATGGAAGTTTACTAAAAGATAAATTTTACAGTATATAAAATATTTATGGTAATATTATTAAACAGAAAATAATTAAACGTTTTTTTGTAATTACATGTAAATATATACTCATTGTATGAATAATATACATACATATATATTTATGTATGTATAAAGCCCATACATTTGCGTATAATTTAGTGTAAACATAAAATAAAATATACAGCTCCAAATTAAACCCAAAACATGAAAAAAAACGACTCAAACAATAATGAGAAGAAACAAAAAAAAAATAATTCAATCAAGCAAGACAGTACAACCAATTTGAATTTTTCAAAGAAAAGAATAATATTTAATAACTTAATTGTTGATAATTTTAGAAATATAAATGATATAAATAATTATCTAAGAAATTCTTCATTAAATTCAATTGGGAACAAAAATAAAAATGCGATAAATGATAACTTTGGTGAAAATTATCTCAAAGATAATAAAAAGAAAAAGTCTCATAATTACAATGCTGGTATAGAATCTGTTGAAAAGGGCCTATCTAATATCAGCTTATTTAATAATGATAATAATGAAAGTATTTTTAATAATACTATTTCTGCTATTATAAAGCGCAGTATTAAAAATAATAAAAAAATAAGTAATGATTTGAAAAGGGTCTTGAAAAAAAAAGGAAAATCTATTCAAAAGGAGCAACGAAAAAAAAAGCACAAACACATTACATATAAGGTTAAAGATAAAAAGAAAAAACAGAAAAATAATATAACCATAATTAAAAAAAAAACGAAAAAATATAATGTTCGAGAAAATATTTCAACCTCAGGTACAGTTTCTAATAGTACAAAAAAAAGTCATAGAAAACATAAAAAACACAAAAAACAAATTTTTCAAAGTTCTAGTAATAATGACGATGAATTTAACAGTCATAAATATGCATTAGATAAAATATATGGATCTTTGAAAAATATTAATAGTTCAATAGATTCTGTAATAAATAATTTTTATATTGAGTGTGATAATAATAATATAATTTCAACCGATGAATATTCAAATTATTATAAACCACCTAGTGATATAAATGATAATGATAATTATATTCATAATAAATATCAAATTTCAAATATATATGGAAATGCAAAAGATGGCAATAATAATTATAATTCTTATATTAAAAGAAAAAAAGTTTCAAAAAAAATTAACAAATTTGAGCATTCAGAAAATGATTGCATAGGGTTTGTATGTGATGAAGAATACATGTGTGAATATCTCCATTTTGACGAGAATCATGTTGAAAGTCCAGATAGGATAAGATGTATCATCAAAGCATTAAAAGAAAAAAATATAATTAATAAGATGGTTCAGATAAAATGTAGAGAAGCACTGTATGACGAAATTAAAGAATGCCATACAAGAGCTCATATTAATAATATTTTTTATTCATTAAAAAAAAAATTAAAATATAAAAAAAAAGATGTTATATACCCATTTGATAAGCATGATACTTATTACACTTTTCACACTGGAACGGTTTCTAAAAGAGCAGTTGGTGGACTTTTAAATTTATGTGATGCTATATTATCAGATAAAAATGAAAAATTTAAATACATTGATTTTAAAAAATCACTCCGTTATAATTATAATTTTTTTAAAAATAATTTTTCTAATGATCTAAAGAATGTTATAGGAAGAAATATTAATCACAGTACACATTTGAAACGATCACAATCAGATAGCAGTTTATCTTCACTAAAAAATTCACGACGTAGCTTCCTTTTCAACAATGATAACTATGCTAATAATAATGATAATTTCTTACTTAATAAGTGGCAAAATAAATTCGCAAAAAACAAAAAAACATCATGTTATTCATATAAGTCTATGTGTGAAAGTGTTAAGAATAATATAGATGCCTCTCATTCACAAAATTTAGAGCATTCTCAGGAAGATCTTTCTAATCTTAATAATAAAGAAAAATCATATAACAGTGATTCAAGTAATAATAATAATAATACATATACAGAAGGTGCAGCAATTGAAGCATACCAAGAGAAGGGGGTAAATTCTTCCGAAAACCATTTATTCAATGAATCTAAAAATAATAACCAATTCAAAAAAATGCGAAGTTATTCAACTACAATGTGCAACATAAAAGACAGTGATAATAATAATATAAATCAGATTTCTGATTTAAAATGTGGATTTGCTGCTATTAGGCCACCTGGGCATCATTGTAGCAGAAATAACCCATCTGGATTTTGTATTTTTAATAATATAAGTGTTGCTTGTAAATATATATATATGAAATATGGAATTAAAAAAATTTTTATTTTTGATTGGGATGTACACCATAATAATGGAACACAGGAGATATTTTATAATGATAAAAATGTTTTATGTTTTTCTATACATAGATTTGATTCAAACAAAAAAGTCAAAAAAGGGAAAAATAAAGAAACAAATAAAGGGAAAAATGCAAAAAAAAATTCTTCTGCATATAATCAAAAAAATAGCAAAAAAAAAACTAACCGTGCAAACACAACTAGCAATATTAGTACTGCTGCGAGTGTTGCTACAACTTCAATCCTTAATAAATATAATACTACTACTGAAAGGACAGCCAAAAAAAATAGAAAAAATAAAAACATAGATAATGGAATAAATTGTAATAATTCATTATCTTCTAATTCTGATACAAATAAGAAACAGAAGAAAAAAACGAAAAAAAAAAAAACAAAGAAATTACGTGCACCAACTGAAGAAAATGGATTTTATCCACGAACAGGTGCTAAAAGTGAATTAGGAGAAAAAAATGGATATAAATTTAATATTAATGTACCTTTAGAAAAAGGATATAATAATTGCGATGTATATTATGTTTTTAAATTTTTGTTATTACCAATATTACATGCATTTCAACCTGAATTTATTTTCATTTCTTCGGGTTTTGATGCTTCAATTAGAGATCCGTTAGGAGAGTGTAATTTAACTCATACTCTATATGAATGGATGACACTACAATTAAAAAAATTTGCAAAAATTTATTGTGACGGTCGAATAATATTAGTTTTAGAAGGAGGCTATAATTTAAAATATTTACCAAAATGTACACTAGCATGCTTAAAAGCTTTAATTAAGAAAAATATAAAAATACCTAATCAAGAAACAACACGCAATGATAGTAATACTCCCATGCTTAATGACCAAGCAAATGAGGAAGATCAAGATAACAAGGAAAATAACAATAATAATGAATCACAAGAAGATCAACTCGATTTAGAAAATGATAACCCTTCTGAAAAGCCAATGTATACGTTCTCAGATGATAATAGCAATATGCATGAGGCAAATAATGACGAGTCTCAATTAGATAAAAGTCAAAATGACATTGCCATAGATGATAATGATGACACAAGTCCGGTGATAAATAAAACAAATGAAACAAACTCATCTTTGGAAAATGAAAAATTAACAAATTTAAAAAATGATTCGAGAAAATTTTCAAATACATATGATCATGAAAATTTTTATAAATTTAATAATTTAGAAAATTATCCCAAAAAAGGTGATAAAATATTCAATTATTATTGTGAAAATTCATATCCTAGTAATAAAAAAAAAAAAAAAAAATTATTTACTCGAGGAAAACTTCATTATTCTACTTATAAAGTTATTAAATATTTTTTAAATATATTAAAAGGTGAACCATATTATTTAAATATTAATTTACCACCTTATAATAAGTTTATTAAAAAAAAGGGATTAGAAAATGATTCCTCATCAAACCTTGGCCATAAAATAAAATTCTACAATGAGATATATAACTCATCTGATGATAATAGTTATGGCAAGGAAATTTTAAGTGGATATACAAAGAAAAAAATTAAAGAATTAAATATGTACAATCAACAAGGGAATGAATTCAGTTCATTATCTTCATCAGTATCGAATATTTCAAACAGTGACTTATATTTTTCAAATGATGACTTAGATGCCACGGATACCTATTCGGATAGTAGCCATTACAGTATAAAAAAAATTATTACACTCAATAAACTTAAATCAAAAATAAATAGTACTATTAATAATAGTAGCAGTAGAAATACAAATAAAAAAAATAAAAATCAAATAAATGAAATGGGATTTTCCAATTCTATTAATAATAATTTTGAAAAAAACAATGAATTTTATGATTTGACAAATTACATTGATAACGATTATATGATAGATATTAGTAATACAAAAAATGAAAATAAATCCAGAACAAAATTGAATAAACGAACTATTGCTAGAAGTACAAGAAATCAAAATAATTTACAAAATTACAATAAAATAAAAAGATATAATTATCAATGTCATACAATTTCAAATGTATCAAAAAATAAGGACATACCCCGTTATATTAATGGAGACTTAACAAATATTAAATATAGTCAAGATCAATTACAAAATTCATTTGCCATGTATACACAAACCAAAAAGGGATATATATTTTTTTATGGAAGTGGTCATAAAAATCAATGGGTATTACCTGTAAATAAAAGATTAACCAAAATAATAAAGCTATGCTCTAAATCAGAGGCTTTTTTTTATGCATGGTTATATCTATGTTGTGATAAAAATATATGCATTACAAATACACAAGAAAATTATTCTTCAATATTAGATGATAATATAACTCTTGAGGGCCCAAAATTAAATAAATATTTTTCAGACGAAGAAATACAATTAGGTAAAGAACTTCTCAAATTTACAGTACCATGCTATCACGTTTTTTTGGAAGATAATCAACTAATGCAATTGGGTCGTGTAGAAGAAATATATGAATCGATAGATGAAGCAGAACGCGATGAAGTAAAATCAGAAAATGATAATTCAGATCAGTATAATGAACAAAGTAATAATGGTAGTGTCGATAATGCCTCGAGCCAAAATAATACGGACGACAATAAATATGAATCATATGAGTCACAAAGTAATTCTGATATAAAAGAAAATGAAACTCCAAAAGACCCAGAATTTTATGAATCAAAAATAGTGACAAATGAAAATGCAGATAATGAAAAAGACCCAAATGATTTTTATGATGTAATTGAAGACAGCGAAAAAGAAGAAGGTGAAAATAATTCTATCCCTATAAATATTGACAATAATAATGATCAAATAAATGATATTTATGAAAATAAAAATGATATAGAAAAAAAATTATATATAAATAGATTAAAAACAGCTATTTGCTTACGAAATGTATTAAGTACTATGAGACACCCATGTGCTATGGATATAAAGATGGGAATAAAATTATATGGTGATAATTGTGATGAAGAATCAATACAAAAAAAAATTGAAAAAGCAAAAAATAGATCTTGCTTGTCGCATGGATTCCATTTAACTAGTTTAATAGGATGGAGTAAAAAAAAGAAACAACCATTTTTTATATCAAAAGAAGATGCACATTTAATAAAAAATGATGATAAATTTGTTGAAGCTTTTTTATCATATTTCTTAGCATGTGATAATATACAACTTTCCGTGTTTTTGTTAAAAAAAGTTCTTATAATATTAGAACACATGAAAGTATTTTTTGAAAATCAATCTTATTTTGCTTTTTGTGGATCAAGCTTATTGTTTGTTTTTGATTCCGATCCTTCGAAAAATAAATGTGAAGATAAAAATAATGACGAAAATGCTAATAACTCTGATAATTCAAATACTGAAAATATCAATAATGATAATGATAACCCTTTTACATTTGGGAATGAATCAGATAAATCAGAAAGTAGTAAAGACCTAAATTATGATCATGAAGAGGAAAAAAAAACATATGAAGAAATCTTTAATTTTAGGGATCACATTCAAAAACAATTTGAAGACTCTCTAACTACAGAAGAGAAAAATGTTTATATGGGATCAAAGTTAAACATTCATGTTTTGGAAAGCGCTAGTGTCTACATAATTGATTTTGCCCATGCAAGTCTAGATAAGAAGGAACAAGACCAGGGATTTTTATTGGGAATAACTTCTCTTCACCGCATAATAATCAAAACGATGGAAAAAGTAAAAGCCTCGATTTGAACATTTTGATATTTTAAATCCTATATCATACAATACATACAAAAATAATGGAAATAAAAAGAACCTATTTCTCTATGCTATTTTTCACTCCCATTTTCAAGTACCAAAATAAAACTGATCAAAGCAAAGAAAAAGAATTCACGTATCTACACCATCATATGCCTAATGGTTTTATGGATATTAATAATCCGCTATTTTATCATTAATATTGTTATAAATATTTTTTTTTTTTCATAAGGAAATTTAATTTCTGATAAAATTGTTTTTACTTACACACACATAATGTGTAAATGTATATGTATAGTGCTTATATATTACTATGCTATTTTTTATAAATAAATACTTTAAAAAAATATAATTTTTTTTAAGATGCTCATAATCTGTAAAAGTTGTATTACTTAAAAATATTGTAAAAAAATGACATATATTTTAGTAGCACATTTCATTAAAATAGAATTAAATTCGTTTTATGTTTCATTTTTTTCTAAATAAATATCAGATTATTATTATCCAATCATCCATTTATTTATTTTCCTAATATTTATTATTCCTTTTTTTAATATTAAAAAATTATATTTTTGTGTTATAATAAAATATACTCCTTTGTTAAATATATTCCCAATACATATTGGTTTGTGAAATAGTCTATAAATATATAAATCCATTGTGTGTATATAATATTTTTCACAAAAAAAAACTAATATAAAGGCACCCTTTTTAAACTTTGTTTTATTTTGATACTTCACACTAATAATAATGTTATTTATTCAAAAGGTTATATAAATAATTTTTTTTTCAAAAAAATTTGGCACGTTATATATATGTTGTCGAAATATATGTACATTATATGCGGTATACTTATTATGAAATCTTAAAATTCTATATATTTTTTATACATAAGAAATATTTATCATTATTTGTAAGTTTTAATTCACATTTTACATAAAAAAAAAATAAAAAAGGGAAACCAATACAATGAAATTTTAAAATGTGTGAGCAATTTATAGGAATATCTACTGCATTATTCAGAATAAATCTTAAAGTAGTGGGTTTCCTTTTATTTTTTTTCATATAAATTTTTACATATTAAATATAGCAATATTATTATTTCAATGATCTTTAAATATACATGTTATAAAAATGTAAACAAATTTACAGTGAATATTTAAATAATACCATACATTTGGTTTTTATATTCTTTTGACAATTCTCAACTTGTTTGATATATGTCGTAAAAAGAATGTATATATGTATATAACAAATATTTGAATACACATTTAATCCTAATATTTTATACATTTGTTTGTTTATTATCTTTTTAAAACACTCATTGAATAATAAAATATTTCCATGAAAAATAAATACATTGGTGTTCATCCGTTTTAGAACCAATAGTGATGATCCTTGTATACATACATATATACATACGCATGCTTCAAAAACCATGTAATATAATTTCGTTTTCGTAAAAAAAAATATTATTACTATTTTTTTTAAAGAAGTGTGGATGGAACATTGTTATTTTAGGGTTAGTGTCACATAAATAGATACAGAACATCTCAAATACCAAGTGTTTTTCCTCACTAATAATAATTCACATTGCTATTATACATTATATATATGTAAAAATGCTTTTTCTTTTTTTTAAGCTTTCATTATAAAAAACTTTCTCTATATTAATTAAACATTAAAAATAGAATAAATATATATATATATCCTGTTTTTTATCCCATATTTCTGTTTGTTTAATTTTAAAATTGTTTTTACCTTATACAAATTACCATAATAAAATTATATATTATAATAATGGAATTTTAACCGAAATAATGATATAAAAGAGTTTTATAAACATTACGTAAATTTTTATGAATTTTTTAATCAATGAAATAAATTTATATTTATATAAAATGGAATATGAACCCAATTATAAAATTAATACTTGCTTTTTATGCGTATATAATATTAATATTATATTATTTTATGATATTTTAAGCAGTATTTAGATTTTTACATACGTAACCTTTACATTTATATGCCGATTTTTCCATAATATATATAATATATTTCCATATATTACTATATACATATAATATTAATAAATATACTTGATTTTTCATGTTTTTTTTTCTCTTTGGATTGTTTGTTTCTAATTATTTAACTATTTATTTTTATTGTATTATTTTTATTTTCCGTTTCTCGCATAAATAATAAAAAATATATACTTTTATTTTTCAATTGTATCTTATTTTGTAAGCATTTATAATTTTTAATATATTTTAAGGTTAACTTTTATGCCGTACAATTTTCATTTTGTTAAGGTTTTAGCGCTTAGCCTGTTTATTCATATATTAAATATATTTATTATATTATTTATTTATCATTATATATGATATATATTAATATATTTATATATTTTTTTTGCTTTTAAATCATCTTTATTATACTTAAAATAAGTGAATATACATGTGTTGTTATTTATATACATAGTAAAACTCTTAAAATTTTAATATAGTGCATATATATAATATTTAGTTCTTTCATATATTTGTATTAACAAGTGTTACATAGGTATATGCCTATACTTATGTATAATGGGAGCAAATATATAATATGTACATTATTTATCAGAAAAGGTAAAATTTATGCAATTTTTTCCAAACGTTTTTGTGTATATTTAAAAATAATTAATATAAACGTTTTAAGGTTATATATTTTTTATTTTTATTTTATTATGAATTTATTTTTTCTCAAACATTCTTACATTATTTTACTTTTTTTTATAAATAATAGTGTATTAAAAGTTTAATAAATTATGCAAATGAGATATATTTTTTGAAATATATTTAAAACAGACACATTACTCTAAATATATTAACACGGGTGGTGTATCAGTCTGTGTGTGTATTCTTACAACTTAATATATATTCATGCTTAACAAATGCTTTGTTTGTAATTAATGTAAAAAGAGTTGCATTTTCAAATGTTCTTAAACTGTGAACAATTTTTTATTCATTTATAAAAAAATAACCAACGAAAAAAATATATGTGCCATGATTTTTAATGGATGATCATGTTTGTATACATGTAGGAAAAGATGTTTTATGTGTAGCCCTTTTCATGTCATATATACATGCATATATACTTCATATTTAAGCACTATTATACTTGTGCTTGTGCTCGTAAAAAAAAAAAAAAATATTTTTTTTTATGATATGCACACATATAGACTAGACATATCGATGTACTGATATATGCATGCCTGTATGTCTGTACTGATATATATATGACGTATATACTCTTATATGCATATATGTATGTATGTCTGAATGTACTAATAAAGTAATTTTTTAAAAATAAAACATTGAAGAGTTTTTTTTGACTGGTATGCGTACTTTATAATGGAAAGGGGTAGGCCTGCCGGAAGGAGAAACAATGATTTGATGAGCACGTGGAGAGAAGGAAATTCAAGAAACGATAGTTCAGATAATCATCAGTTTTGGTCAAATCTCGAAAATCAATATTTTTCAAATTTTGATAAAAGGATAATAAGCACATTTGAAGATCATATAAAATGCACTGATTATATATGTAATAAAATAAAAAATAAAAAAATAAAAAAGGAGATATTTCAAAATATTAAATGCCAAAAAAGCTCGGTTAAAATTAAATTAAATATAAATGATAAAAAAAATGAAAAAAAAAAAAATGGCGCAGCAAACATTTCAAAATATATGCTTCAAAATAATCAATTCCTTAATAATAATCCATTTGGTCAAGATAATTTATTCAGTCAACATAATAATCAGTTTTTAATAGATCCTAAAAATGATATAAGGAATTATAAAACACATATAAATCCACTATTTAACGATAAACAATATATAGAAAATGTGAACCATATAAATAATATAGAAAATATGATGAGCATAAATCATATGAACAATCGGTTTAGAGATTATCCACCAATGTTTCGTAATGAAGCATGTTTTATCGATTGTATGCCAATGGCAGGTAACAATTTATTATTAAATACAATGCCCAATAATGCAAATATAGAAAAAAATGAATTAAACTATCATGATGATATGAATAAAAATATAAACTTACCCTCGACATGCAATACTAACGAAACAAATGATATAAGCCAAACTAATTTAAACCCTACAGATTCATATGATAATAAAAATACTCAGCTTGATAACACAAACACAGATCCTAATATTATTAATCCTAGCATCGATAATAGTAATAAAAACATTGACATTACTAATTTAAACGCCGATAATTCTAATAATTTAATCCAACATGAGCATACAGAAAATAGTAATGCTCCCAACATTAATGATCAAACTAATGTAAATGAAACTGATAATAATGAAGAAAATAATGATGTAAATAATGAAAATAATGCCGATATAGCTAATAATAACGAACTTAGCGGAAACAGTAATGATAATGTCGACACTCTCGGTAAATCCGAAAATGACGACAATGTACAAGGAAACGAAGTAAACAATTTGCAAAATGCGTCGGAAAAAAATAACACACCCGTTTCCTATTGTCCACAAAATGAAGCATCCTTATCCAGTGAAAATAAAAATGATGCCATCGAAAACGTCGTTATGACTTCAAATGATAATGAAGACAACGACAAGAAAAATGGCAATGATGTAAGCGATTCAGCTTCTCTAAATAATAAAGAAGGTACAACTGATGCCTTATCTAATGATCTAAACAATTGTGATCCTTGTAACAATAATAACATAGAAAATTCTTCAATTAAAAACGAAGAAAATTCTAATATTAGCAATGCCATGGAATATGGAATGAGAAATATTAACAGTGAGGGTGTAATAGAAAATGTAAACAATCTAAGTAATACAATAAATGCAAAAGGAATGGATTCATCTTTTACTCCAAACATTGACAATAATGATAACAATTATTTTTCTCCATTTAAACAATTTAATAACAATACATATCCCAATTCTATGACCAACCCTTATGATAATAAAATAAAAACAGATATGAATATCTATCCACCCCCAATGAATAATTTTAATCGGGATATATATCCCCCTCATGATGTTCAAGCCACAAATATATACTCTAATATATATCAAAATAATAAATGTGATCAAATTGGAATAAATGAAGAAAACATGTTATTTATGAATAAAAATATGGCTATGTATAATAATGGTATGCCTAGAGATATAATTAATGGACCTAATAAATCTTTACCTTTTAATGATATGATAAATTTTAAAAATAATAATTTTTATCCAAATGGATATTACAATTTTAATGAAATGGTAAATTATCAAAATGCTATGGCATTCGATAAATATGGAAATGATAAATATTATAAAAAATTAAAAAATGATAAATCTAAAAATAAAAGAAAAAATGAAACAAAAATGAGAAAACACAGTCAAACGGATGACCAAGAAAAAACTCATACTAGATTACGAACCTCTAGGCATGATGGAAAATTTTTTAATCCACTTTTAAATAAAAAATATGATGGTGTAGGAAGGTTACCATATATACATAATACGCCAATTCCTAACGGTTTACACATATCTGTATATGTTCCCAAAAATTATGATTTTTCTGAAAACAATGAAAAGCCAAGTATTTATGACGAAAAAATTGAGGAATCTGAAACAGCAAACAACATTGATAAAAGCACCGATAATAATGACCATTCCATTGTTAGCCCTATTGATAACACTAATCAAGTCTGTGATATAAAAAAAACACCAGAACAACAAGACACATACGAAATAGAGACATTGGCAAGATTATTAACAGAAATTACTTTAGGAGATAAGAAATATTTATCAAACCGACATATAACAATGGAAGATAAAGAAAGGTGTTATAAATGTTTTTTAGACGAATTAAAAAATTATAATACATTGCCAATTATTTTAGGTAATATATTACCATACTGGAATAAACAAAAAAATAATAATTTAGTATACAAAATTAAAAACTTAAGAGCTAACAATGCAAAACCAAAGTATATTCCAATTCAAAGTGTGAACAAGGTTTTAGCACGAAAAAAAATTAAGAAGAAAAAAATACTCAAAAAAAAAAAAAAAAAAAAAAAGAAAAAAGCCAAAAAAATAGATTCAACCACAAATTTACTTAATGAGTCAAACTTAACTGAACAAAACGCTTTAAAAAATGAAGAAGTTTCAGAACTAGACAAAACTAATGCAGAAATAAGTACTGAACAAAGTTTGCCAACTAACAAAACTGAAAATGAAAAGGAGGGGACAGTCATAAAAACTGAAGAAAAAAAACCCCAAAAATCATGGAGAAGTTATTTCCTAATGGGTAGAAGTGATAATAAGACAACTGATGATGAAAATGCTTTGAAAAAAAATGAGGATGAAAAGAATGATAAGGAGACACAATCAGGAGAAGGAAAAGACGAACATGCTACAGACGAAAATATCAAAAAAATATCTTCTAATGATGAAAAAAAAGAAAAAATAATAAATTCCAAAAAATCAAATCTTAAAAAAAAATCAAAAAATAAACTTCGTCATTTTGGAACGTATGGAAAAATCGGATCATTTAATTTTTTAAAAAAATATAAATTTAGTACACCAAAGAATAGTGCTGTTCCATTTAATAGCTCTATATTTTCTTTGCAAAAAAATCAACATATGTCAAATGTTTACTTTGAGTTTATATTGACAAATATTAATTTAGATAAATATAAACGCAATATATTAAATGTAAATTATAACCATAATAATTCTATCAATAAAAAAAATAGAATACATTGCATCAAACTGGCCAAGCTACGTAATACTAATACCAACAATTCAGCCAATAGTAAAAGTAAAAAAAATATAAATCAAACCTCGCAAGAAAAAACAGAAAACAATAAATTTACAACTACAAATAAGAATGAAAACACAATGGACAGTAACAATTATTTAGATGGAACTGTAAATACAACTAGCAATAGTTGCATTGGTGATTCTACTTTATTTACACCAAATAAATTAGAACAAGACAAATGCCCAGATTCTGTAGAACAATCAAATAACATTACTAATACAGAAAATAGTACTGAAAAAAAAAATGTTGAAAATGAGATAAGTACACTTAATGAAACTGGCAATGTTGATATGCTTTTAAAAAATAACAAGCATAACCAACATATTAAAAATATAAATGAAGAAATATGTATTTTATTTTCAAGATATATGCACAATATTAAACAACAAAAAAAAATTATTGTAAAATTATTAGATAGTATAAAAAATGAAAAGAAAAAACCATATAAATATTGGTACTCAATAGAAGATAAAATGATTAATTTTTATATAAACGAATATTTAAAAAATAAATTAAATACTAAACATACATATACATTATCAAAGCAAATTGTCGATTTATTAAAATTAAGAGTAACTGTTAATCATAGTTCTCAGTTACCTAATAGTTGGACTGAAAAAGCTTTATGTAATATTTGTAGCGTAGGTGAAGATTGGGATGATAATCCAATCGTTTTTTGTGACTGTTGTTATACACCTATGCATTCTTTTTGTACTGGATTTAGAAATGTTAAAAATCAAAATCTAGTAAAAAGAAATCCAAATATGTCTGATAAAGAGGATACAAAAAATAATGATAATGAAAACGAAGAAAATACGAAATATAAAAATAATAATTATAAATATGCAGGACCAAAAAATAGTGCATATAATAATACTAACGGCGTTAATAATAAAAATGATTATTATCAACAATATAATAAAGAAGGTCAAATTACTAAAAATTATTTTAATAATAGTGATATAAATAAAGATGGAAATAAATATACACATGATAACAATAATTCCTCTGGCAACCCTGGAAAGAATGGTAGTGATGATAAAAATAAAAACAAAATTAATTTAAATGTTATGAAATATTTAATGGAGGATAATTTCATTGACATAAACTCTCCAAATAGTATGTTCAATTCAGTTGTAAGTAATAATAATGATGAAAAAAATGATAATGAAAAAATGGATAGTGAAAAAGAAGATAGTCAAACAAATTATGCTACATTGGATACTCAATTGACAAATAATGAAAATATGGATATAAAGAACGAGCACGAAAATAGAGACGATGAAGGTTATTATAAATGTGGACTAAATGACACTAACGATAATGATAATACTGATAAAACTGATGAAAAAAAAGAATCATATATAGATACTTCTATATTTACCCATGAAAAGGAAGATAGACACGATGACGACGAAGAATCGAGCCAAATCAAAATGGAAAATCCAATTATAGACCAAAATATAGATCAATCAATTTCGAAACCAATCAATGAAAAAATAAAACAAGAAACAAATAAAATTTCTACTGATGCCGCCAAAACTAATACTGGATATCCACCAAATACAGAAGAAGAACAATGGATTTGCCCACTTTGCTCTTATTTAAGAAATCAGATATTGTATATTGAAGATTCTGTTGCATTTAAAATTATTAGACATTTAAGTGGGCCTCAAAAAAAAAAAGATATTGATTTATTAATTAAAGCATGTAACGAATATATTAATGACAATAATAATAACATACAAAAACCTGGTGATACTGCTAATAATGAGCAAAATAATAATAAAAATGAAGTTGATGATAAAAAAAAGAAAGAAACATTTTCTTATATACCCCCAGAAGAAATCATTTTTCAAAGCACCTCTCAAATGTATTCGTATAAATATAAATCGATTATGCTTTTATTTGATGTTGAGTATGATATAAATTATTATAAGTTAAAATATCAAATAGAAATAAAGGATAGTCATGATTTCTTTGAAAAAATTGTTCTTAAAAATCCGAATATATATAAATATAAAAATATTTTCAATACTATTATGGTTAGTAAAATTGATAAAGATAATAATTATACGAAATTTATAAATGAAAATATTAAAATATTTAGACAAGAATCTTTTTATATTAATCCAAATTTTGAAGATAGTGATACTGAGGAAGCCGAGCAAGAAACCAAAAAAAAAAAAAGAGGTCGAAAGCCTCTATTAAATAAAAATGAATATTCTAATAATAAACCATATCATGATAAAGTTTCAAATAAATTTATAAATAAAAAAAATAAAATACGATCAAAGCAAGGTGGCACAGTTAATAAACCACCATATAATAAAAATAATAATGTTACTTTAGATGCTAATGGCAATGTAATAGTTAGAAAAAGAGGAAGACCACTTGGAAGTACTAAATTAAACAAAATGAAAATGCTTGCTCTTAAAAATAAAAATATTACAAAATCAGAAATTACTCCCGATGATAATCAGGAATATCCAATTCAGGAAAATCAGGATACTTCTATTACTACTGGTCCAAATTCATCTATTCCGGCTTTGCCAAATAGTCAAGTAAATACCTTTTCTTCGAATTTGAATGAATTAGACAACATTAATAATAAATCAAATGAAAATGATAATAAAAATGATGATGACTCAGATGGCTCTCAATGTGACAATAATAATGAAGAAGAAACAATTAAAATGGATATTGAGATAAAAAAGGAAAATCAAAGTCAATATATCTCTTCCAACAAAAATAGTGTAGAATTTGGACAGTCCACTAATATTCTAAGTGTTAATAATATAAATGAAAACAATATAAGCTCTGGATTGGATGAAAATGGAACATTGCTAAAATATAACTATAGTAAAAATTTTTCATTTGTTTTTAAAATTCCAACGTGCTGTATCTGCGAATTTGGTTCATTTTATCAAGGAGGAGGACCAATAAAAAGAACAAATAAAAAAAATCAATGGTGCCATATTCGATGCGCATCAATTAGTAATTGTATAATAGAAGATAAAATTGAAATCTGTAATAGAGAAAGAAATAAATATAAATGTTCATTATGTTTACGTACTAATAATATAGGTATAATAAAATGTAATGTTGCTGATTGTTACAAATATTATCATATATCTTGTGCAACTTCTTCTAATAAATATTTAATAGAATTAAATGAAAATAATAAATTAGTTTTATTTTGTTCAAATCATTCTCAAAAAAAAGCACCAACAGAAATATTAAGAAAATATCAAAATTTAAGAGAAAAAGAATATGCCAAAAATAAATTAGAAGATAAAATAAATGTTGGAAAAATGTTTGATGCATATATATTACAAAATTATTTAAAAATAAGTGACATGAAATTATTTAATCTTTTATCATTATCTTCTTTATCTGTATTCAAAGATTCGGTTAATTTCAATTATGATAAATTTAATCAAAGTATGAAAAATTATTACAATAATACCCCAAATGATGAGTTTAACGACCTTTATCAAAATTTTGATCAGTACTTATTAGGAGAAGGAAAAGGTATTTTCAACAATTCTGGATTAACTAAAACTTATATGAAAAAATCACTAAAAGAAAACGATGATCTAAATTCTGAAGTTAAAAATGAAAAAGACCAGATTGATGTAAGTGATAATGGAACTAAACAAATTAGCATTAATGATGAAACTGCTGAAGGGGCAGAACGTGAATATGTTGATCAAATTAGAAAACTCGATAATATTAAGGAAGAAAATGATAAAGCAGAAAATATTTCGCATGAACAAAAAGACGAACCAAACAAAACTGAACAAGATGAAGATAATAAAATTGGAAATGATGCTGAAAATATGCTTTTGGCACTAGAAGAACCAACTAAAGTAGAAAATCCACCCATAGATATACTCGATATAGAAAATATTAATAAAATAAGTACTAGAAAATGTAATAATATTATAAGTATAAGTAGTTTTAAAAATATATATAATGAAAATTTATTAGATGAGGATTCCTTGTTAAAATTAATAATGTACGACTTTTTAAATCTTCAAAAAGATATACAAGAATTTAATAGTACCATATTAAGTGATAAATATAAAAGATTAAAAAATTTTGAGACTATATTATTATTATATCCACATTTTAATGATTATCAATTGAAAAAGTTATCAGAATTAATATTAGAAAAATATAATTCAAATATTTTAAACATAAAAACAGATGATTCATTTATCGCATTTTTTAATAAATTTCTTTCATTGTTGAATAGCAAAAATCTGATGATATGCAGTGTTTGTTTGTCAAGAGCAATTTATAATGAACCTCGAAAAGATTCAAAAAAAACAGAAACTGATGAAAATCAAAATTCCATAAACACATCTAATATTGATAACACAAATAATACCACTCAAACTACACTAAATGAAACAAATCAACTAAAGCGAAAATTGAGAGGTACTTCAAGCAATATAACTGATAGTTTTGAAAATAAAAAAGAAAGAAGATTAGGCTCATTAAGTGTTTTAAAAAAATGCTCACAATGTAATGTATTTATATGCTACTTTTGTTGTCATAGAATGAATATAGACATGATTAAAAATTTTATAAATAATGATATTAAAATGAAATCACTTGAAGCTGCAGAAAAGCTTAAAAATAAAGATGCACCTCCTCGCCCTCTTGTACGAACAAATAAAGTTGGAAGACCATGTAAAAATCCTCTCAAACTACTTGCAGCAGCAGCAGCCAATGCTCCTACAGCTTCCTTAGCTCCCAATGCAAATGTTCCAACAACTTCAGAATCAGCTAAACCACTTGAATCAACTACAAATTCCAAATTAGAAAATAATGAAAACTCTCAAAATCAATCAAATGATTTGAAAAATGATTCAAACAATCTTAATGCACCAAATAATGAGCCTTCAAAAGATAGTATGAATTGTGATGTAAATGAAAATAAAGAAATAACAAATCAACAAAAAGAAAAACAAAATGGTGATAGTCAAGGTATTAATGATGCTACAAACAATAATTTAGATCCAGAAAAAAATACAGTAGTTGTGAAAAAAAATAGACCAGGTAGAAAAAAGCTTGATCCTAATGCTAAGCTAAACATGTTGAAAAACATTATCCCTAAAACTAATGAAGAAGAAAAAGAAGAAGAGTTTATATGCCCACGATGTGAATATTTCAAAATAAAGAAAAAAATCGTTTTTTGTTCTTATTGTCCAAGATTAGATGGATTTTTAAACTGTTTTGAAGATAAAGTAAAAAAAGAATTACAATTTGTTCATCCTAAATGTTTAGAATATGTTAATACTGCTTATTCAAAAAAAAATAACATTAATGAAACCAAAGCAGGAGGCTTAAAAAAAGTATGCAGCTATTGCAGAATAAAACATGGTATAGTTATCACATGTAGTAATACAGATTGTGATGCTTCATTTCACATATCTTGTGGTATATTGTTAGGATGTAAAATGGACAATTTTTTTGGAAGAGTCGATATATATAATCCTAAAAAAGCTTATTGTTTTAAACATACGTTTCAAAGCTGCAAAAAAAATACATTAGCTAATTTTATTAATACAAATAAATTATTTTACTTTGAAAATTTTCTATATTTCCCATTCAATCATTTATATAATTTCTTATTGGGTACTTATATATTTAATTATTTAAACAAAAAATGCATAAATCATTTATTGAAGCCTATCAAAATATCTGAGCCTCCATCTATAAGTGCATTATTTGAAAAAACACAATTTGGTAATATAAAAAGAAGTATGATGATACCATTTAATGATTACAGAAAAGCACATAAAGACAAAATGGGTCTTAATAGCGAATTTGATTCTTCACAACCCAGTGCAAACATATACAGTAACGATATTAACAACCCCGGCATGGCTCAAAAAATGTTCAAATCAATGGGTTATAAAAATGAAGTAAATTCTTTAATGCCTCCATTAATGAATATGCATCCTGACTATATGGCAGCAAATAATTATAACTTATTAGACCCTATGAATAAACTAAAGGATAATATGTTAATGTCAGATAAAAGAAATATGATGAATATGCCACCGGAATATTATAAAAATGGCTATATGATGCAAAATAATCCTAATAATAAACGAACTAAAAATAGTCATGGATATATTGACGATGAAATAACTGGAAATACTATGGCCATGTCAGAACAAAATGATGCTGATGAAATGAGACAATTTTCAAACTATGGTTTTAATCCTAGATCCATTGATAATAATAGCCTTATGTATTATAATAAAAAAATGGATGGTAATCCTAACATGCTTCCATTTTTTAACAATAATATTGGTGGATTAAATCAACAAAACTTTTATAACTATTATGGCCATAAATATGATCCCAATTTAGATAAAAATAATCTTTTGAACAAAAAAGGAAATAAAAATAATGGCGGTGTAAGGAAAAGAAGGAAAAAAATGCAACAAGATAATGTAAATCCATACAAAAAATTTAATGCAAATATTATGAACACATTAGAAAATAATAATGGTACAGAAGCTCCTGTACAAGTAAAAAAAAGAGGTCGAGCTAAAAAAAATAAAAATCTCAATATTGATAATGCTAATTTAGATAGCATAAACCCTTATAAGCAATCCTATGATAATCCAAAATCATTTTTAAAGAATGACTTTATAGACCCAACGAAAAATTATAGTAAATACAGCCAATATATGGATAAAGATATTAAAGATTTCGATACAGATTTAATAAAAGATGAACAAATATATAAACAAAAAAATGAAAACGATATTAATGATGGTCAAATATATTGCCCAGTATGTAAATTTGTTTATGAAGAATTAAGTGATGGATCACCAGCTGATGGATTAAATTGGATTGGATGTGATAAATGTGAAAGATGGTATCATTGGATATGTTGTAAATATTCTATTGACAATCCACCAGATATGGAAAATGATTGGTATTGTAGTATGTGCTTAAACAGCTAAATCATGCTCATTATTATATCTATTTTACTACCTCTATATTATTATCTTTACTTTATCAATTTTTTTGTATAACCCTTATTGATTACTACTTATAGAAATATATTAAATGTATTCATTTTTAAAAAAACGCTCTGACTATTTTGAGTTATATATATACGAATATATGTATGTAGTGCATACTTATTCATTCATACAGATGTATTAAATATTTATGTGAATAATTATTAAAAAAATGTTATATTAATATCTTGAATTTTGTATTCGTATATTAGCAATTTTCTACATTCGCTTATTCATTACTCATTAGTTATAATTTTTTTTTAATAAATCATATGACAATTTTTTTTCTGTTCACCCAAAATTTAATTTTATTTTGTTAATATATTTGATTTAAATTTTTATATAATATACTATTGCACATGGCCACTAAGCCAAATATTTGTGCTCTTTCAATATTATGCTATTTTAAAAATTTTTTTAAATTTTAAGAATTCTATGTTTTGTTAAAAATAAATCGTTTCGCATTTAAATAAAAATAAAGTAAGAATGAAATATATCATAGTTTAAAAAATTACCATAAAAAAAAGTGACAAAAAAAGAAAAGTATATTTAAAATTTACAATGTTTCATGGGATTCGGTTGGCATAAGACATGAGAGTTGATGTGACAACTAGTATGAATTAAAGAAAATTTTTCTAGCCTGTTCATATGTAAATTCATTAAGGATATAATCCTTTAATGACATCGATTCATTACTAAGTTTTTGGTTGAAGCGTTTGGTATTAGAATATTTATCAAACGCACTAGATTCTAAAAAGCTTTCTATAGTTTTATATTTCTTAATAATTTCATAAGCTTTTACTGGACCGATGCCTGGTATTTTTGCACTATAGTCACAACCTGATAAAATGCAAAAATCTATAAATTGCTCATAATTTATATCCAATTCACTCAAAATTTCATCTTTATTAATTATATGTCTTTTTTTTTTATTAGTTATGAATCTGATTAAATTGGGGGCCCCGAATGCTAATGCATCTGTATCATCAGATACAACGATATCTTTTTCATGAGAGCATTGGATCGCACACTCTTTTTCTGCATCATTTTTTGTTATAAAAATAGGAATTTTTTCCAATAACAGATAATTATATATATCATTAGCAGTCTGGGAATTAATTTTTATAAATATATTTTTTTTAAACAAATCATGAGTACCATCTTCATCGACAATTATCTCAACCTTTTCTTTTTTTCCGATTTTTCTTTCACATATTTTATTTGGACTCACTTTTTTATCACAAAATGGGGTAATTATATTTGTGATTTTTTTTGAACTCCCGTTAAGAATGCTCCCAATGTTACTACTACTTGTATCGCTTAATCCATCAGAAGAACTC
Source organism: Plasmodium vinckei vinckei (assembly GCF_900681995.1). Taxonomy (NCBI): domain Eukaryota; phylum Apicomplexa; class Aconoidasida; order Haemosporida; family Plasmodiidae; genus Plasmodium; species Plasmodium vinckei. Next base: position 252,377 of record NC_051304.1, read on the forward strand.
AGTATATTTTTATGAGCATCTGCATTTAATATATCGAACAATTTTTTTTTTTTTCGTATTGTTTCCCTTTCTTTCCATACATGTCTTTTACATTTGAAGTCGATAGGTTGTAGTTCACACCTAGCCCCAATATCTTCAATTATATAAAGAGTATTTATCTTTAATGATTTAAAATATTCATGTTGATTTTTTAATAATTCTATACTTTTTTTAATAATATATTGCCTTATTAATATATATGTACCTAACTCATTAGCTTTATACTTACTGTCTCGGTTTTTGTCATTTAATATGTGTTTCCAAGCAACATACATAAATTTGTAAATAAAAAATGTACCATCAATTATAAACTTCTTTCCCTCAAAACTTTTTATGTCATCAATTCTTTTAATGGTACTAGGAATTTTTTTGTGTATAAATGATATAAACCCTTTAATGGTCATAATATTCTATATCGCTTATATAAAATCTGAAGGGGGCAGAAAAACAAGAAAAAAAACATTATTTATGTTTATTATGGATAATTACATATGGGTTGGGGCCCTATAATATATAGTATACGCATTACACTAGTACGAATATGTCTGGCACATACCTATATGGGTGAATAATGAGGGACACATTATATTTCTTAAATTGTAATAACCTTATAAATGTTTTATATTTTTTTTTTAAATTAAAAAAAAGTCACAATTTAATCCGTTCTTTCAACAATTTTAAATCACCTTGGTATATGTATTTTATTCATTCATTGTGGTTACCTATATGTATATAATATTTTACATTATTGAGTTTTCTTTTTTTTCTTTCATATGGATAATACTAATTAGGAATATATACACTATACGAAAACAAAAATATCATATAATATAATCAATAATGCCAGTTTTCATAATATTATATGTAAAGTTATTTGTGTTAAAAGTGTAACACCTTAAAACATTAATGCAAAATATAGAACGTATACACAAAAAAAGAAAATTGTATATATATTTTTTCATTATTTCTCCTTATAAATTTATGTATATATTTATTTATAAGTGTAATTGCATATATCTTTGTTTTAAAAAATAAAAGTAAAAAAATCACAATTCTAGTATATTATTTTTTTATAATAATAGTTTGTGAAAAAAAAATTATAACCGATGCATTAATATATCTCCATAGCAATTTCTAATTGTGTAATTGATTTATAAATTATTCAAAAAAAAAGGAAAAAATATAAAATAAAAATATATATGTGTATATAATTATTTTTTAAAATATATATTTTTCAATGATAATAGCAAACTTTATTATATTCTTTGCATTATTATAGTGCGTGTAAATAACCTCATTTATTCATTCCCCCTATAATATTCACCATGCTTTGAGGATATTAATATATTTGGTTACCCGTTTGTAAATTCCCTAGTAGTGTACCTATATATATGTGTGTGTGTGTGCTTATAAATTAAAAAAGGGGAAAATGGTATACGGATTAATAATTCATTCTTCTGAATCGGAGCAGCTTTATTTTAGTACCTATTACAACTTAGTCAATAATGATATAAATCAAACTTCTAGACAGCAAGTAAGAATCATAAAAAAATTACACCTGCATATTCCTAAACAAATGACCCAGTAAATGAGCAACAATAGTGTGAAAATATTTTACATTAATGTTGTATATGAATTTCTATTAAATAGATAATTATTAAAAAGGTTATTGAAGAAATAAGCTATTATAAAGAAGATAAAGAAAATCATGAAAATACTAATAAAAACAATAAAGATAAATATTTAGATATATTTGGTGCTTTTATCCCAAGGTACTCAAATATTTACCATACATATATAAGCATAACATTATTTATTCGCGTTTATAATCTTTTCTATATATATTTAGCTCAATAAAAGTATGCATACAAAAATGTTGTCTTTCTAGTAGGGCACCCAATAATGAATTTAAAATAGACAATGAAGGGTTTTTTAAAATCGAAAATATTTCCCTTTTTAAAAACAAAATAAATATAATGTGGAAAGTTTTAAATAAGTATGTTAAAATAATTTAAAATACACATTTTATTTATATTAAACAATAAAATATATAATAATTTACTTTATCTTTTAACTTTCCCTATTTTTATTAGGGTTTGCTATACCCTGATGTTTTTCCCACATGAAAACATTCACATGGTTAATAACAACAATAAATATATTTACCTACATAATAATATGAACAAATCAACATATATGCTATAAATAAATCATATTTATAAGAATAATGAGATTTTTTTACTTTCGAAAATATCAATAGGCTGACAATTTCTTGAATACATTAATATATGTTTTAATGGAGAATTACGAAAAATTGGGAAAATCTAACAAAAATAATATGGTTATTTAATTTATTGCTGTATATATTGCATCAGATATTATTTAAATACTTTTTAATAATGTTTATGTGTCAAATAATATGACAACATTTCTGTTACAACAATTCCTAAAATGATATAACACCATCTGTATTCATATAAAAATATAATATGCATTTTCAACTTTTGACTTTTTTATAGAACAGGTTTAACCCTGATACAGTACTAGCTATACTCTACTTTTTTCTTCCAAGTTAATAAAATTATGATAACTATATGTTAAATTTAACATTTATTATTTATCACCTACATTTGATATATACACACATACATTTGATTAACTATTTCTCATTTTCACAGAAGGACAATTTATGATTTTAACTCCGGACTATATTCAAATTTTAAGTAATAAAGTTAAAGAATTTCTAGGTGAAAAAACAAGCCCAAAGAAAGAATGATGATTTGTTTAAAAAAGCAAACTAACTATATTTAATGTCTTAGGAATACTTAATAAGATTAATAAAAATTCTCTGAAATGTACGAATAAATTATGTAGCTACATTTTTTAGACCAATTTTTATGAATATTTTTCTCATCGGATTTATTGTTTGGCACAATAAATTTTCGTTTTTTTTTCAGTATATTATATGCCATTATTTTTACATTGCTTTTAAAATAAGTGCGTAAATTGTTTAAAGTTTGTAGAAAAAAAATATAAGTATATATTTATATATATATACACATGTACCTATATATATGTATTAACAAAAAAATTCACAATTATATAAAATAAATATATTGTTTCATTTTCCTCACTGCTTACAATGAGCATAATATTATAGACACATCCATTATTTTAGTACAATGTGATATTTCATTAAATAGTTAAAAAATTTTATTATAATTTTTTTACCTTTTTATGCACTAATCAATATGTATGCGTCTTTGCATATATGAATAAATATATGCACATGCGCATATTTACGCAGTTACGTATGCTTACGTACCCGCATATACACAATAAAGAGCATTTTACAAATATAAGCCCTCTGGTATGTTTCCCTTTTTCTGATACAAAGCTTTATCTCTTGCTTTACGCAAATCGAGTTGAGTAATTTTCATTCTTCTTTCTCGAAGAGCTAATAAGCCTGCTTCAGTACATATAGCTTTGATATCAGCACCGGATAATTCATCTTTTGACATTACAAATTCTTCTAGATCTACATCAGGAGACATTGTCATTTTACTAGTATGTATTTGGAAAATTCTTCTCTTAGTTTTAGTATCTGGATTTGGCAATTGAATTTTTCTATCTATTCTACCTGGTCTAATTAAAGCTGGATCTAAAGAATCAATTCTATTAGTAGCCATAATAACTTTAACATCACCTCGTGAATCAAATCCATCTAATTGATTTAATAATTCTAACATAGTTCTTTGAATTTCTCTTTCTCCACCACTCGTTGCTTCATATCTTTTTGTACCAACTGCATCAATTTCATCAATAAAAACAATAGAAGGTGCATGATCTTCAGCAACCTTAAACATCTCTCTAACTAATTTGGGACCATCTCCTAAATATTTTTGTATTAACTCAGAACCTACAACTCTTAAAAATGTAGCAGATGTTTCATTTGCTACAGCTTTTGCTAATAATGTTTTTCCAGTACCAGGTGGACCATATAAAATCACACCTTTGGGGGGTTTAATACCAATATCTTCATATAATTCAGGGTGAGTTAAGGGTAATTCAACTGCTTCTTTTATTTCTTGTATTTGTGATTCTAATCCACCAATATCAGCATATGATTCTAGTGGGGCTTTTTCAACTTTCATAACAGATACTAATGGGTCAACTTCATCTAATAGTATACCTACAACACTATTAGTTTTATTGTTTAATAAAACTGAACACCCAGGTTCTAATAAATCCTTATCGACAAATGATAATATATTTACATAATATTCTGGACCTACAGAAGTAGCTATAATTCCATGATTTTCATCAATCAATTCTTCTAATGTTCCAACACTCATAGGTGAACCTCTTAAATCGTCAATTTTCAATTTTCCATAATTTTTATCATCAGTTGTTTTTATTTGTTCCTGGTTTGTTATAAATTCTTCTTCTAATAACAAATAATCTTTTATCCTTTCTAATTTCAATAATTTTAACCGACATTTTGTATTAGGTGTAACAGTAGGCAATTTGGAATGTCCAGTAACTCCCTTTTTCTTTTTTTTTCTTTTTCCTATATGTGATGGGGGTGAGCTTTCTAGTTTTTTTTTTTCCTTATCCTTTCCTTTGTCTTTATCATCCTTTTTTCCTGCGAAATAAAAATGAGGAATAATATAAATTAATGTAAGTAAGGGAATAAATATAGTGAAAACGAAATGCTGCAGGTGTGATGCTTTTCTCTTATATACGCATTATATATATACAAAGAAGCATATCAATGCCCCATCATTATTTGTAACTTTATGAGCGTAATTAGATCCCCTTTTCTTTGAGGGGGTTTCTCATTAAAAAAAACTTTGTAATAGTTCCAAAAAATATGATATGGATGTATATATACATTGGATGCAGTATATATCCTCATTCACACTTTGCTACATTTATGTATTGCAAATAAAAAGCTTCGATCATAGATTACATATTTTCGAAAAAAATAGTTTTATCTACCTAAAAATCCATAGGGATTATTATTCATACCACCTTGTGCGTTCCCCATAACTATACCATATGTTTATAAGCACGTATAAATATGTACACAAATATATATTTTTTTTCTTTTTGTAATCAAAATACTAATCTTTAGTATTTTCTATCTTTTTTGTAGCTATATAAACAATATATTCATTTACATACCAATTTCATGCATAATATTATATGTAACAAATTTATATGTATCAATAATAATATACAATATATTTTTTTCCTAACAAATCCCACAATTTTAAAATATTTAATATTTCTTTTAGAATCTTATTTAATTTAAACTTTTTTCCTTTTGTTTTTCAATATATTCATTTCTTTTAATAATTTATATCCACATGTTATTTTTTTTCGCAGTTTTTTTTCGTTTTTTTGATGTTCGCACTACTCACACATTAGCCTTTGGTTTCTAGAAATATGCAATCGTTAAGATAAAGAATTACGCATATAATGTTATATAATATATATATGTAAACCATAATATACGTATGTATTATTATATATAATGCAGTAAAAATAAATATTCAGCCTTAAAAAAAATTAGTATTTAAGAATATATGGCTAATGCCGAAATATTGCATATTTTGCATTATATTCAAAGAAAAAAAGTTAAAGAATTATATTTTATAAATTATAAATTTTTTTTTAATTATGCTTAATTAAAATAAAGGAAAATTTATCAATATTTTTAAGTAGCATTTATATGTAATTTATGTACACAATGCTTATTCCTTCACAAGGGCACATTACATTATGTACATTTTCTATTTAATATAATTAAAACCTAAAAAATAATTAAGCAACATTTATTAACATTTTTTCGATTATTTATTGTATAAAAGTTTCCAAGAAATCAATGTTATTAATATTTTCCCATGTAAGTATTCACGTATATATATACTACGTATGTTATATACTTCCATATGTATATTCATATAATGCATTCCTGAATAACTCACATATATAAAAATAAGATCGTCTTATATATTACAATAATAAAAATAGATTTTTTGCCTATTCTTTTCGATTGCTATTATTTATATTCTTAATTTTTTTCTTTATATCTTATTTTTTGGGGTTAAACACACTTTCTGCTGTATTATGAATTATGTTTATATATATAAATGTATTCATAAGTGGTATTATTAAATTAAACCAGTGATAGTTCGCATTTTTCTATATTCGCATGTAATATATTATATAAGTTTATAAAAAGAAGTTATTATTTAATTTGCCTATATTAAAAAAACTGTTTCTACACACGTTACTTATGCACAAATTAAAAAATTTTATGAATATATATCAAATTATATACTATTAAATTAAAGACTCTTAAACTTATTTGCGTTGTAGTAATATTCCAATATCAACCAGAAAACATAGATTTGTTTTTTTTCATATTTGTATTTCAATGCCAGTCTTATAAACTTTTTATATGGTGAATATATTTTTATTATTATTAAAATTTTAAAAATGTTTTAAAAATAAAATATTATTCAAAAAATGTATTATTAGACTTTTGCATTATTACATTTTCTCTTTTGTTTCATAAATCCAACAATACATATTATGTCTGCATATTTTTCCATATATCTTTATGAACAAATATATGTGCATTTATAAATGTAGTAATAACAAAATACACCTTTATTTTTATTCGACGTTTTTCTTTTTCTCATTTTATTTTACTATTAATTTACATTAACTTTTGAAAAATATGTAATATAGTAAAAGTTGTTAATGTAGACAATTTAAAAATGATGATAAATGTTTATAGTATTTATAATTGTATAAAATGTATTCGAAGCACAGTGGCAAATGCCTAAATGTGCCAAATTTTAATAATTAGAATTTATAATTAAACATATAATTAGTATATTAACAAATATTTTTATATATGCATAGTTTTCGTGTAGATATTTATTTTATTTTTTTTTTAACGTTTTGGTATTTATCTTTCGGCATGTTTTAAAAAATAGTAAACATTATTTTTTTTTAACTTATATTTTAATGTAATTGCCACAATTATTTTTATTTTATTTAATTAATATTTCTCTAAAATATAGTTTTTTGATTTTTTATATTATTTTTTGGTACTATTATTTAGCAATTGATTTGTGAAACTAATGGAAAATATAATTTAAAAAATATATACATATAAATGCGCAATATAGTTTTTCAATTTGACATTTTTTTGTTTTGGTGTTTTTCGAACATTTTTACATTTCGCCATATTTAATCATGCATATAATTTATAATATACATTTTTATTGCCTAAAATGGAATAAATTTTTGTAAAATGGAAAACAATAAAAATCAGAAAAAAAAGAAGAAATAAAAAGAAAGAAACAAAAAAAAATTACATACACGATTCATTCTATATGCAATATATAACACCCATACATATGCATTTATTCGTACATTCTTTTATATATATATAATTGTCATTAATTTACATATATATTTGTACGATAAATTATAGCTATGCATATTCGTTAGTATTTTCCTCTATTTTTACGTAATATATATTCATATGTGTGTATATTTTTAAATGATGATATTTCTGTGTGTGTATAATAAATTCCCATTTTGTTTATTGCAAATAAAATGTATACCAATTTTGCGGGTGAAGTGATAACTATTATTTTTCTACACGGGATATTTTATAAGGTATCAGCGCATTACTTATTAAGGTATTTGGACATATTGAACTACTCAACCCAATTTAATAAGAACGTATTTTTCATAACCTTTTTAGCATGTATGTCTATATTTTCTCTTATTATATTGGAATTGTCTAATTTGATATCAACTGTTACGATAACATATATTTGGCATATAAATATATGCATATTAATGTGCTTATTATATATAGTTATACCAATAGAATTTATTAATACAATATTTGATTCAAGAAATTATAAAGAAATATTATCGCCTGGATTTTATTCGCACTCACATATAAAACTAATAAAAAAATACTACATTAAGATTAGTCAAATATATAAAGAAAAAAATGGAGGAAGTACGAAAATTAAAAAATACTTCTTCGTATTTAGAAGTATTATATTTTTATCCTTTTTGTGGCTAGGCTTAGTAGAATTGAAAAAGATGATTTATAAAAAAAATTATAATTATGTTATTGCAGATGATAATGCGTTAATTTTTAGAGAATATATATTATATACCAAGATTAATCAAAATCAAAATCGAATTAAAGAATTTAAAAAAAGAACGTTTTATTTTTATATCCAAAATAAAAACAAATGTATCGATTATGATAGTATAAATCAAGAATATGAATACAAAGAAAATAAAAGATCAAAAATTAAGAATATTTTTTACAAACTTTATAATTTTATTAATATATTAATTTTTATTATATTAAATCATTTTATGTATTTCTATCAATTTGTTATTAGAGAATTGTTAATAAATTTATGTGCATTAGGTGTAACAACGAATTCTATTGTTGCTGGAATATCGTCTATGTATTTTATTTATGATTATATTATAACATTTGTTTATTATTTAAATTTACCTAAAATACAAATTCAAATTTATAATATAGAAGAGAGGATTCTTATCAATTTTACTAAGTATATTTTTAAAAAGGAGCAATTACAAAAAATTGAGAGTAAATTTAATATAAAAAATAGCATTAATAATAATTCTAGCAATTTTAATGTTGATCCAAAAAATGATTTAAATCTTTTATCAACAAAAACGAATATATTTCCTCTAGGGCTTTTGAGTAAAAAAAAAAAATCAATAAATTCAGACATAGTACAAAATAGAATGGAAAGACATAGGAAAACAATAAACATCCCCTATATGCTAAATGATATGTCTTTTATGGATAAATCGAATATAAATATGACTGCGTTTAGCCTCAAAAAGAAAAATAACAAAAATAATATCAACATAGCTAAGAATATCAATGATATTAATAATAAAAAAAATAGTAATGATATAGTTCATAGTAAAACCGATTTTACTGCCAATGAGCCTAATGGATATTGTAATAATAGTAGTAGCAATAATCAAGAAGATAATAATAAAAGATTGTCTTCTTTTGCTGGCTTCAAAAATAAATTGAAATCTATGTGCACATTTAAAAGTAAAAGTGGGTTTTATCCTGAAAAAGATATGCAATATAATTATTCTTCTTTAAATGTGGATTTAATAAATAATAATATGAACGCGAATGAATATGATAAAATAAATTTACGTTCTTTTAAAAAATCTAAATTTCGAAAATCAAATGGTAATTTAAGTGACCATGAGTCAACAGCAATTAATTATTTTTATAAAAATATAAATGAAAATAATGATTATGTATCAAAAAGATCAAATAGTTCCCCTTTTATTTTGATGAAAAATAATTTAAATATTAATTCTGATCGAGAACGAGATAGTAGCTCAGAAGAAGAGCATGTTTTAATCACATGCAAATCACTGACTACTATTCCTAAGAGGAATGTGGATGACTTAGAAGATAAACAAATCAATGAAAATTCTGTTATAACCAACAATAAAACTGATAATAATAATAATGTTAGTGATACCGATAGTAGTAACGCCGATGCAAATTACGTTGACGAAAAAACAAAAAAAGAAATCCCAATTACAAATCAAATTTTTAAAAGTGTGTCGTTTCCTGAAAATCAACACATGAAGAAATTTTATAATAAAGCAAATAGGGAACAAATAGAGGGATTAAAACATTTATATAAATTAAAAAAAACTAAAATGGATATAGATAGTGAAAATAAAACACGATTTTATAAAATGGATGGCATGCATCATGCTTATCCTGATATAGACAATTATAATAACACAAATACTGATAAAGATATTTCTTATGATAATACAAGTGATGTGGATAATAATATGGAAAGTTATAATAAACTTAAAAAGGAAATTGAAAATATCGTTTATACAAATACAAGTATGTATTATTCTTTAAATGATATATTAAGTCGAAAAATTGAAATACAAAAAAATACAAATAGTTTATTTGGCAAAATAAATGTATTTTTAAATTCAATTATGTTTTTAACTCTTATTTATAAAATTATTGCATCGATATTAAATATTATATTTATAAGAATATATATAAGAGATCCATTTTCAAAATTAATTGAAAAAATTTGCTTATTTTTTAATATTAAATATAATATAGCTATTATATATGCACCATATATATCATTAATATATATTTCATATATCGTTGCAATTAATATGAAGAAATTTCTACAACAAGTTATACAAATATCAACAAACTTTTCTTTTTATTTTAAATTATTCTCCAATATGTGGGTACTTTTAATATCAGAATTAATGGGCCTTTATTTTGTAACAAATTCTTTAATTTTAGCTTCATATTTACCAGTAACTTATGAGCATATAATGAAATTCGCTGCAGGAGATAATTATGACTATAATGTTTTTCATATACACTCAGATTATGTTTTTATATCCTCGTTTGCTACTACTTTTACTTTTTTTGTTTTACACATGCTATATTTTTATTTTTTTTAAATTTTCACATATCTTTTTTAAAATATATTTTTTCTCAGATATGTACATTTTTTTTGAAATTTCATGTTTTATATATTTTTATTACTATTCTTGTGAATAATTGTCGAAAATAAATAATAATAATAATATATGTACATATATATAATTTTGTGCATCATTATTTTGTTAATTCATTCATTTTAATTTTATTATATGTGAAACTTCTTTATATATATATATATATATATATCCCTGCATATATTATTATTATCCATTTTTAATTAACTCTTTCCAAGAATTCCTATATATGTGTCTACATATATTATGTATATCCATAAACTTTTAGTTATTCATAATTTAAAACTTATTTTTTTTTTTAAGAATAAAAGTGTAAATATGCACATAATACAAAATCATGGAAAATATACTTGTCATAGTAAGGCTTATGGTATATACAAATTATTAACTTCTTTTTGTTTTTATATTTATAATGGCACCATTGTCAACAACAATTTTCTGCACATTTTTTTATTTATTCCTTTTATAATCCTTGAAAATTTATCTCATGCACCTTGAAAAATGCTTATATAAAAAGAGCGTGTTCGGGATTTTTTTAGCGTCGATTTTTTATTCATATACAAATAATTTAAAGGCTAGCATTCAACTGGTTGTTTAATAAATTCAAAATATTAAAAATTATATACACTATAAGTATGATATAAATAATATTCTTTCGTATAAAAGAGCATATTGCATAACAACATGCAATATATGAGCCTTATTGATTTCAAACATCCTGTCTATTTTCAAGTATGTAAAACTCCTTGATAAGACAATTAATTTTGTTAATTATTTGGTATATTTTATTGCATTTTTTTATTTCATACATTTTTATTTGGGACTTTTAATGGAATTAATTTTTTTTAAAGATAAATATGGTAGTTTAAAAAATTTTTAAATTATTTTCGGAGACGTGTTTCGAAAATTATATAGAATTAAAAAAAATAAATACATGTAATCAAAGAAAGTATATGCATGTGCATGTATTTTGTCTAATATTTATATACAAATAAAATGTTCCGGTCCCTCTACGAGTAAAACATAAGGAGAGCTGCATATATATCTCCTTATGATACATATATATACAATTGCATATATTTTTCGTATTGGTTATATTAATATAAGTCGGCATAAATGTAGACAAATATTTAGAAGCCCTTAAAAAAAGCCTAACAAAAATTTTTTTTTAATAAATTTTGATTTTTTTCGTTTTAAATATTAAAAATTATAAATATAAAAAGATTAAATTCAATTACAACGCCCTTGTTACATAGATTATTAAAATGTGCAACGTCTTTCCATTTATTTATCTTGTCTATTATGACAAATATGAAATAAGCTGGGAGTTATTATCAAACTATTATTTTTAAAAGTGCATTTATAGAGTTTCATTATTTGATCATAAATTTGCTATATACCAAATGCCAGATTAAAGCAAACTTGACATTTTTTGATTAAATTTGATCCGATCTTTTTAAAATATTCAAGCATGCGTATTATATAGATGTATGCAATATGTATATTATTTATTTTATATATTTATAAATTTCTCTTTAAATAAATATATATTTAATTTATATAATTACATTATTTATTATATATTTTTCATTATTTTTTAAAAAAACATATTTCTTCTCATTTTCCATTTTATAATATTTTTAGTAACATTATTGTCCATTTTTGTATTTTTTATAAAAATTGAAAACTATTTTGATATTTAATAGAATCTACTTGTAAATTTATGTATACATATATATATGCATGTTCAATCTGGCAGCACAGTATTTTTTCGTTGTGAATAATTTTATATACGAAATTTTTTCTCTATAGTTTGTTACACTATTTTTGAGCATAGCGAGTAAATATTTTCCATGTCTTATCTGGATGTATTTAATTTATTTTCATAATTTTTTTTCTGAACACAATTAAGTAATAACGCCGTTTTTTTATTGTTCTCATATTAAAGAGTGTATTTATGCATATATGAAATATAAAGTTGTAATTGAATTTCCATCAATAGTTATTGTATAATATAGAATTATTTGTACTTAGATTTATATTTTGTATTTATCCAAATAAATTATATTTTTATAATAAAAACTTTTATACATTGTTATCTATATATTCTTATTTTTATCAAAAAAAAAAATTTAATTGTATATACTAAAAATGGATGCATCTATTGAAATAAAGCATCAATTTTCTAAAACCAAAATATGTAAACATTTTTTAGAAAACAAATGTACAAACAAAAAAAACTGCAACTATGCTCATGTGTTAGAAGAATTAAAACCATTACCAAATTTAAAAAACACAAAGTTATGTAGCAGCTTAAAAAAAAATATACCATGTAATAATCATCTTTGTGCATATGCTCATGGAATTGAAAACTTACAACCAAGTACAAATTTGTCTACATACAAAACTAACTTATGTTATTTTTGGAAAAAGAAAAAATGCATGAATCAATGGAAATGTAGATTTGCTCATGGAATCGAAGAAATTAGGCCCCTCAAAACAGAATCACAAATAAGCCTCAATCCAAAACGTAACTGGAACGACCAAGTTAACAAAAAAATCGAAAACAAAACACCAAAAAAAACAGAAAAAAAAGAAGAAAATATAATCCCACAATATACAGAAAACATATTTGAGAAAATTCAGAATGAAAAGCAGGAGAAGGAAGAAATTGATTATGCTACCGAAAATATAAATTGGGATTTTAATGTGAACAAAAATAATTCAAAACATAAGCATGAAATGTTTAATAATAAAAAAGAAATAAGGAAAAGCAAGGATGATAGTTCTATGATGTGTAATTTTAAACTCCTAGAAAATTTATCAACTATAGACAGCGACTTTTCCTATTTTGACGACTGTTTTATGCATGGAAATGATAAAGATAACATAAATGATAACAAAGTTGCAAATACATATTTTGATATATTTCCTACCATGTATATGAATGATTATCCCATATATGGGGACAAACAAATTTGTGGAAGTACGAATTGTAGTAGTAAAGATGATAGTTATAACTGCATTCAAATATTCGAAGGCGAAGATAATTTATCTTATGACATAAGTTCATTTAATTTTGGTTTTCTTACACAAAACAATGATTACCATACAAATTTTGATAAAAAAATATGTACAGATATGAGTAAGAGTATTCGAAACAATTTGGAAAACCATCAAAATGATCAAGGAGAAATAATTTCGAATAATAATAAAAAGCATTCAGAAACAAATTCTGAATATCTAAACGATATTTATAAAAGAATAAATGAACTCTCCAAAAAAAGAGAAAATGTATATATATACTAATAGAAATTCGGAAGAAAAAGAGATCTAGTTTATTTTTATAATTGCATCTAAACAAATAATAAATTTTATAATTTTCTACACTATGTAAAGAATAAAATGTGAAGTAGTAACTATGCTAAATATTTAAAATATTGTATGAAGTAAAAAAAAATTTACAAGATGAATAGAATCAAAAAGACACTTATAATGTTAAAGCGGTAATTGGCCTATCAATATAAATACATATTTTCCATAGTGATTTTATAAAAGTAAAAGAAATATATTTGTTCATTAATATAGTTCTTATCTTATTACCATACTACAATGCATTCTTATTTTTTCCTTTTTATAACAAAACTGGAAATACATGCATATATGTAGATATACTAATTTGGGAACATATAATATTTTTTAAGTAATCGTGATTTTTATTTACAAAAATATTTTTATTTTTTAAAAAGAGATAAAGATCATTTATCGTCTATTGTTCTTTTTCTTAATCCAAATTAATATTAAGCATGCATATATATATGCATCCTCAATTTTCTTGTTTACTGTTCGATCCGTGTGCCATAGTTCGTTCTGTTTACTATATTTATTGCCCATTTTTTAATTTAAAATTATTTTTCATGCATTTACATAATATTCCAATTTTTTTTTAAATATGATATATATTGTTATTTTTGGGCACATGGAAATTTGTATTCAAATTGTTTTCGTATATATGTTGTGTGTGCAATAACAAAACGATATAGCGCTTTCTATCGACTGGGATATATTCTCATATTTATTTTTAAATTATGCATTCCACTAAACCTTCAAAATAGTAGTGTTTCAAAAAAATCGTGAAAAAATATTGGTTACTGGATTTGATGTGAAAGTAATACACATATGGGTGTGTAAACAAATAGGGCTAAAATAATAACATATATATATACTTATTTTTTTCAGCTATTTGTTGCTTTGAACATATTAAACTGTTACATAATTATTAAGTTAATATATTGCTCTATTTCAAGTTATAAACCATTCCACATTTTATATTGGGATTAATTTTCTACTAATAAATTAGTTGATATTTTTTATTTTTAGTGTCAAAAATCTAAATACTTGTAATGTATATAGTTCCTTATTAAGACGTTAATTTTTTTATGAAAAAACATTGAATTTATAATAATATATATGCACCTTTTTCATATAGAATAAAATGAGTTAATTATAAATATGTATTTCTATGATATAGTAGAATACGAATATTTAATTACATTAACATGCATATATACGTGTTCATAATATGCATAGGTACATATATGTATAAGCGCAATATTTCACGTTTATGATGTAAATATAGAATATATATGTGCATATACGGATATATATTTCTTATGTGTCATTTTCACCCTTTTGCTTTTCTTTTTTCTTATTTTATTAATATATAAAAAACTCTATATAATATGCAATAAAATGTAACTGTCTACTTTCTTTTTTTCAAGCATACATGTATATTATGAATTCAAATTATCATGACGAGCCTAGCAATGTTTCGATCAAAAAAAAAGAAAAAAGAAAAGAAAAAGGGGAGCGCGAAATTGAAGGAAAAAAGATGAAGAGAATGCATAAAAATATATATGCATATTAAGAGATCACATTGTTTTAAAATTCGGATGCTTCGTTATGCATATAGGATGATTGTTTTACTTCTTAAGCTTCAACGTCTCCCTCTTCTTCTTCAAATTCTCCTTCTTCTTCAGCAGTTGCATCTTGATATTGTTGATACTCGGAAACAAGATCGTTCATGTTTGATTCTGCTTCTGTAAATTCCATTTCGTCCATACCTTCTCCAGTATACCAGTGTAAAAAGGCTTTTCTTCTAAACATAGCTGTAAATTGATCGGACACTCTCTTGAACATTTCTTGGATAGCTGTGGAATTTCCGACGAATGTAACTGCCATTTTGAGTCCCTTTGGTGGAATATCACAAACACTTGATCTATTTTGAAAAAAAAGAAAAAAATGTATGTCATTGAAGGAAGCAAAGCAAAATTATTATGAACTCACGATGTAAAATAAATCAAAGTAATATGTAAAGAACAAAATTCATTGGCATCTCCCATAATTGGGTAAGAGAATCGTATATGAAAATTTTCATAAGTGTCTTACTTAGTATTGTGTGGAATCCATTCAACAAAGTAAGAAGAGTTTTTATTTTGAACATTTAACATTTGTTCATCTACTTCTTTAGTTGACATTCTACCTCTAAACATAGCACATGCAGTTAAATATCTTCCGTGTCTTGGATCACTAGCACACATCATATTTTTAGCATCAAACATTTGTTGAGTTAATTCAGGTACAGTTAAAGCTCTATATTGTTGGCTTCCTCGACTTGTTAATGGAGCAAAACCAATCATAAAGAAATGTAAACGAGGGAATGGAATTAAATTAACAGCTAGTTTTCTTAAATCGGAGTTAAGTTGACCTGGAAATCTTAAGGAGCATGTAACACCTGACATAGCGGCTGAAACTAAATGGTTCAAATCACCATATGTTGGGGTTGTTAATTTAAGAGTTCTAAAACATATATCATATAAAGCTTCATTATCTATGACTTGGACTTCATCAGCATTTTCTACTAATTGGTGAACTGATAATGTTGCATTGTATGGCTCAACGACAGTATCAGAAACTTTTGGTGATGGGAAAACAGAAAATGTTTCCATAATACGATCTGGATATTCTTCTCTTATTTTACTAATAAGTAAAGTTCCCATACCACTACCAGTACCACCACCTAATGAGTGAGTTATTTGAAATCCTTGAAGACAATCGCATCCTTCTGCTTCTTTTCTAACGACATCTAATACAGCATCTATTAATTCTGCACCTTCGGTATAGTGTCCTTTAGCCCAATTATTTCCTGCTCCAGTTTGACCAAAAACAAAGTTATCGGGTCTAAATAATTGACCAAATGGACCTGCACGAACACTATCCATAGTACCAGGTTCTAAGTCCATTAATATGGCTCTAGGTACGTACCTACCTCCAGTTGCTTCATTATAAAAAACATCAACTCTTTCTAATTGTAAATCACTATCTCCTCTGTAGGTACCGCTCTAAAGAAAACAAAAATTATGTATATTAATGTTGTGTGATAAGTGATAAAAAGGGTATAAATGCAAATACCATGAATTATATTAGTATGCAAAAAGTGGCATACACATGCAAAGTAAATAATATGCAGTATCATTTTCAAAATTGCAATCTATGAATTTATAACACGTGCCACGATAGTTCAAATAAATATTCAATGAAAAAACATTTAAATACACGGCATATATATTAATATGAAAGCACAATGCCCAATATGGCTCTTTTTCTTGGGTAGGGATAAAACACATTCTTTTTATAAAGCCCAATATTAAATTTAGTACATATTCAAATCACACACATTTGCATGCATAATAATGCTCACAAAAATATATCTATGTAAGCATATGCACACATATATATTCACATATGGTAACATATTAAAGAGTTCATATCCTCATGTATGCATACACATTTATATATATATAAAGCCCATAGGCTTGTACATAAATGCATGCATAAGTATATACGTATGTATTTGTAAAGGTCTATATATATATACTACATCTATTGATATTAGCTCTCTCTATATATACATAAATTATAAAAGTATTCATGCTGCTCATGCACACAGAAAACTTATATTTCATTCATAAGTCCTTACTGGATCTATTCCATGCTCATCAGAAATAACTTCCCAAAATTTTGCACCAATTTGATTACCACATTGGCCTGCTTGAACATGTACTATTTCTCTCATTTTTATTTATTATATTAATTTCAAAGGATAATATGATTATCTTTACTGTATGTAATATTACTTCAAGAAAGTATAAATATACAATTTTGTATTATCAATATCACATAAGAATTAAGTCACTTTTCTTAACTTAAAAAAAAGTATGAAATAAAATGTCAGAAAAGAAAAGGTGAATTAGATATAAGAAAAATATAATAGTTAAATAAAAATAATAATAGGAAATGAGAGAGTAAAAAAAAAGGAAAATAAAAATATAAAAATGTATAGAGATTATATATATGATATATATAAATAAATATGATAAGCTAAAATAAAATCATTAATTCACGCATTTATGTTTTTTTTCCTATAAGTGTGTAAAAAATAAATTAGTGCGTGAGTAAAAAAATTTTGTATTAATACTACGCATATTACATTTGTCGTACATTATTTATTTATTTATTAGTGTATAGCAAAAAATATATATAGCTTAAAGTTTGTTAATGCGCACGTAATAATACTTCCCTAAGCATATGGAGACTTACAAAAAGTACCTTGTAAATAAGAAATGCAAATATATATATAAATTATTTCCGTTAGTGCTATATGAAAGTATTATTATATAATTTATGTACTTTATTTTGTATTATTTATTTTATTTTATTTTTTTTCTGAGAATTTTTTCCGTGTGTGCGAAATGAACAATTAACTTTTTTTAATATTTAATACTCATAATGGTTTAAAAAAAACATATATTAAAAATCCTATTGCGCTCATTTAATACTATCGTGGAAATGTATATGAATTATTACCGCATGTAAAAGTGTACACAAGCCTATGAAGGGTATAAAATAAGTACAATACTTATTTTAAATATTTAAGCTTGTATTCGTAGAAATTTATCGCGTGAAAATCACTTGTGTGCATAAGCTAAGTGCATATTTATACATTTTTTTAATATATATTAAATTCTGCTATGTAGCAATTTTATATTTTTCAATGGTTTTCCTAAGTAGACAAAGTGTGAATTTTAAACTTTCAATGTAAATGCGCGTGCACAATTCTATACATATTATAATAGCACATAAAAAAATATTAATTATTTTTATTGCATATTTGTATATAAGCATTTGCGTGGACATAAAGAATTAAAGTTAGCAAAAGAAATACATATTCCTATATTTCCAGTATATGTATACCCACATTTATGTTTCTATGAAATATAATACTATTTTTATTATTTTTTTTGCGTGTCGTAAAATGGGAATAACATATAGTGTGTGATAAGCAAATTGAAAATAAAAAACGTCTTTCATTCTTTTGATATATTAAGAAAAAATATTATAGAGATATAATTGTTTGAATATCTAGTTAAACTCTTATTTTTTTTATAGTGACATTTCTAAAAATGCTTTTTATCAATTATTTCACTATAAAGAATATATATAATATAATAATTTTACCTTTTTTCACGAAAGCAAAAAGTATCATAGAAATAATTATTATTATAATAGCACGCATTATAGAAGTTTATAAAACTTTGGGGTATAAATATTTATTTTATATGTATATTCTATGTATACATATTCATAGCCTTAAAATATTACAGAGTGTATAGTATGTTGTATAAATTTCTAAATTGTTTTTTTACAATAAAACGACAAAAAAAGCTGAGTGCCACCATTTTCCTGCATAACGGGGGCGAAAATGAAATATTACTTTCCATGCTTATGCAATATGCTGGTAAAAGTAGATACAATTTTTCAATATTATATTCTCAAATTAATATTATATCTGAGTTAAAAAAATTCAAAAGAATTAATTAAAAAAAAATAAAACAAACGCATATATGCATGTTCATTTATACATTTAAAAATTAAACGCATAATATAGCAAATTAATTAAGCACGTGAATTAAAATATGCACAACATTGTTCAAAGGGTAATTAAAAAAAATTATATTAATAAATTAATGTAATTCATAAGTGGAATATGCCAAATATTAAATTATAAGTTGCAATAAAACGAAAAATTGAAAGAGGATTAATTTAAATAAAAAAAACTTTCATAATATTTTATATATATTAACATAAAATTATAAAATATATATATGCAAACATGCATATATCTCCTATCTTAAATTATACTTTAAAACTAATAATATTGTTTACTTATACAATAGCATTGTAGACATCTCCATTTGTATATTCTCAAAGAGTTATATATTTACATAAGTGTTGATTGAAAAAACCAAGGTATGTTCAATTTCGTTCTTTCATTTTTATATAGTCACTTAGGTCCCTATGCACCCTTACTTTCTCTTTTGCTTTTTAATAAACTTTTTGTTATTTTTGTCAGCTTCTCGTTTAAAAAAAAAGTCTCTCTTTTTGTTAAAGGAATTATTATTTTTGTTATTTTGCATAGAGTTGGATTGGTTAGGATTATATTTTCCTTGCTGCATATTTGTTTGTCCTTTTGAATTATTTGTATTATTTAACTTATTTTGCAAACTGGTAGTAATATGCTCTAATCTTTTTTCTAAGTATGTTTTACAAGTTATACCAATTGAAGGCTCAGTAAAATTGCCGAGGGCGTCAACTCTAGAGCACAATGAAAGTTTTGCTGCTAAGGATCTACTTATACGTCCTTTAGCTTTTGCTGAAGATTGTCCTACTAATGTTGCATGATAAATTAATCCATATTTTGGTGTTTTTGATTTAGTTTTTAATGCTCTAAATAAAGCCTTTTCCGAACCTAAAATTTGTAAAGTTGAACTTGGATGTTTAGCTAAAGATATTAAAGAACCTGCTCTTGCAATTAATTTTGCTCCTATTAAATCCCCAACTAAATAAGTTAAATTAGGAGCTATTGAATGCATTCGAAATTTAAGATATGTAGCTAACGATTCTCTATAATCTGTTAATTCTAATAATCTATCTGCTAATTCATTGATGCAATTTAGATCATCTTCTTCTATTTCTGTACCCATAGATATTTCAGCTAGTTGTTTTATTTCTTTTTGGATTTCTTCAGTAGTTTCTTCTAATAAGTTTACATTTTTAGCATTATTTCGAAATCCTATTATTTTAACGCATTTTGCATATATTTTATTATCACTTACAACTTTACCTAATTCAGGAAAATGCCAACCATACCATTCTTTTAAACGCATTGAAAAAACATTTATCTCTTTATCTAAATCTTCTAATAATCCTACAGCTTGAATTATCATCAAATCAACTTTATCAGCACTAAATTTTAATTTAAATCGATTTAACGAATGTGATAAACTTAATTTTAATAATTTTGAATCTTCCTCTTGTACACCTACTAAAAAGCTATACAAATGCGTTTTTATACCTCTTATTATTTCTTGTGTTGAATTTGTATATGTTACATTTATATCATATTTTTTTTTTATCAATCCTCCTAATGTTTTATCACAAATAGCTAATGTCTCATCTAATTTTGGCTTAACAATATTTTTTTTTATAAACTTTTTTAAAACCTTTCCTAATTTGGATTCAGTTAATTTATTAATATCATCAAAAGCAGTTTGAAACTTTTTAAATTTTTTAAAGCTGTATAAAGATACATTTTTTTTTCCTTCTTCTGCAGTTTCAAAATATTTTGCAATATCGCTTGCATCTGATTCTATTAATTTGCTATTCTCAACTTTAAACAAACCATATCCAGCTGCTGTTTCTACTAATATCAACATCTTTGTATATATTCATATAATATTTCAAATTTTTTTTTTTTATGAACACCTTAAAAAAGTTAAGTATATATTTTTCATGAAAACACAAAAATATATTAAAGTTTGCAGATTTTTCTTTTCCACAAACACTGCTTCCTTTATATTTATTTCTTTTACTATTCCCTTGGTATTTTTATTGCTATATTTATTTTTTTTATAAATAAATTTTTAACTTTCAAATTTTCATGTTTTAAACAAATTAAATATTATAAACATTTTATTATATAAACATATATATGTTAAAGGCATACATGCTATTGATTTTTAAACCGTGGTTTTCACTAAAATATGTATTTTAAAAGTTAAAATTTTACAAATACTATATGCTATTTTTTATTTATGGTTCTACATTTTTTAAAGATAATAATATCTTTATAATCAAAAAAAATATCGAAATATGCTGTAAAATTTTCATAAATATTGGGACATTATTTTTTTTCCAATATGCAAAGTAAAATTGGCGACCGGCAATTTAATTATATTAAAAAATATATATTATTTTAAAACCATATACCTGTATATATAATTTATATATAGCTGGAATATGTATTTTTTATTGTATTAAATTTAAGGTGTATAAGAAACAAAAAAATTACATTTTTTACTTTATCTTTAAATAAATTAATTGTATTAAATATCGTAAAACAACGGTATTATTTTATATAGAATTTCAAAAAAACAGTAAAATATATAATTGCTCGACCATTTCTTAATATACTCAAAATATCAACGTAAACATATTCCTATCAATGCAACCCTTTTAAATATGCATGTTTAACATCTTATTATACCTCCTTTCTTGGTTTTATATATTTTTAAAAAATTCTCATAAAAACTTAATAAAATGGCTAAAAATAAATATTAGGTACAATAATTGATAAAATCATTTATCTTTGATATAATAAATAATAATGATAATATATTTAGATTTTTTCATATTTTGAACTTGGAATATAATGGCAAAAGTTGCTATACTGGCAAAATTATTCACTTTTTATTTGTTTGGGGTCATAAATAAATTGCCAATTACTATTGCTCTATACAATATATAAATAGTATAATCAAAATTTTAGGGTACCGGTTAAAGAACAAAAGCACAATAAAAAAAATGTATAAATAAATAAAATATTGTTGGTGGCCGTTTGTTATTATTAATTATAAAAAATAATTAAAAATTATAATTGTTTTTCAAAAATAACAATAATATAATTTTGTTTACCAATAAATATGTTATTTATTTTTTTTTAAATGCGATTTTCTAAAGTTTTAGAAAAAATATTAGATTTTTGATTTGTTCTTTATAGTATAAATTTGTTTTTTTAAAATATTAAAATTTTTTATGGCGATTTGACATAGACGAGTTTCTTAACATTTTTAATCCTTGCGTTTTGATATATATATACGTAACAATGAGTTGCATCATGTTATAAACTACCTCTTTATATAATTACATATAAAGAATATGTATATTATATACAACTGTAAACATAGTCACAAGGCAACTAGCGATAGCAAATAATATTATTGCTCCATAACTTAAGTTAATAGCATTATCAAAATTTTTTATATTTTTTGCTTTTTGTTTTTGTGTTTTAATAATGTTTAATAACAAATTTAATGGCGAAAAACGGAGAAAACAATATATAAATCAATGAGGGTAATAAAGCATAGAATTCTCACGGTATTAAAAATTATCAATATCACATTGATTCTATTGAGTACCCAAATACCATTAGTAAGACAAACAATGCATATTAAAATTTTGAAATAATTTTCATTTTTTATTAGCAAAAATCTTATGTTTTTGCTTGTGGTGCATAGCTGGATAAAGACATATATCATATATTTATCCACAATATATCCGCTACGTGTATATACATATTCATTGCATATATATACTTCTTATATGTTTCATTTGCAGAATAATGATAGAATATATAATTTTCAAAAAATAACAGAGCCAACATCTTTCAAATATCCAACCAGGATACTATGTTGCGCATCAGTTGGGAAAAAAGTTAAAAAATTTTGTAAAAGAATATTTAATGGTCTCGTAAAAGATTATGGCCAATCTCAATATCATGATCAAACTAAATATTATTGCAAATCTCAATATGATGGTGAATCTCAATATGGCACCGAATCTCAGCATGCTCAAGCAAGTAAACTTAATCACAGATCACAATATTTTGGCCGACCTCGGCCTGATGACGAACTTATTGATAACAAAAGTCATTCTAATGTAAATTGGGATGGTACACCTAAAAATAAACTAAACTATAATAATACGGAAAATGGTATCGATCTAAAATTGATAGATTCAAAAGAAATTAGGAAAGCTTTAATTCCATTTAGAATTACTGATGAAGAAATTGAAAAATCGAAAGAAAATAATATAATGGATATGTTTTATGCCGAGAAAATTTATATAACCCCAAAAGTAGCGAGTTTGGTATTTTATAATTTCCATATGAAGATACATAATGATATACTTATTCTTTGGGAAAGAGGGAAACAAATAATGAATAAAATAGCAGTAGAATATAATATGACATATGGCCGCTACACAACGTGCTTATTTGAGGTTAAACGTGCTATCTTAAGTGAGTCTATGCGTATGAAGTATATATCTTTAAGTATGTATCAGGATTATGCTATAACTTATAAAAAGCAATTAGATTCAACATTTCATCTTTTCTTAAGAGAACACTATTTGAAAATGCGTCACCGTTTTTTGAAGCTCAATAGAGCGCTTTATAATGCTACCATCAAAACGATTGGCATCACCAATAATGAGAAACTAATGATAATACAGGATGGTGAAAAAGAACTTTTTTTTTTTACCTAATATTTAATATATTTGTTATCTAGCTATATTATTTTCTGCATTTATTTATGTCACTATTTTTTTTGTTATTCCATTCTTACTGTTTTTTTAATATGTCTTTAATTAAGAACCTCATGGAAATTTTAAATATTACTCGTAAATATAGTCGTGTTATATTATATATGCACGAATTTATAATTATACAAAAACTTTCAATGCTTAGTTAGTTTATAAAATAAATTGTATATATTTTCCGAGCACTCATAAATATAGCAATCTATAAAATTTATTATAGCAAAAAAAGCTCACCATAATTATGCGTTAATTAACTTTATTTATGATCGATAGACATAGAAAAATGGAATAATTATTTTTGGATAAATAGTAATTCCGCCTTTACCGCAGTTTAAGCGTATTTTATTTCTGGGCATTTTCGTATTTTAAAATTATTAATATACATTTATGTTTTATTGTCATTTTATTTATTTGTTTTTTAAATACAAAAATAAACATAACGTAGGGTACTCTTTTATATTATATCATAGTAAAAGCTAAAAATATAAATATATGTTTACGTTTATGCATATTTTTACATAAATCAATAAGTAATATATATTAGTGAGTATAGTATGCCTTATGGTATGCCCATGAATATTTGACGAAAAATTTTTATTTTTTGTTGTAAAAGAAAAAAGCGAAAAGAACAAAAAATAGAGCATAATATATCTGTTATATCAAATTATAACGCAAGGATACGATAAAACAACAAAATTTTTTTTTTAAAAATATTGCCAATTTATAAATGTATTTCACACACGTGTTTGATAAAAAAAATAAGAAATTAACCATCAATTTTAATCCTCTTTTTATTAACCACTTATGTGTTGAGATATATTTTTTTCAATATCAGCTGCTGGTTTTGTAGCATCCAAATTAATTAATAAATTTTTATTTTTATAATAATTTATTAATGGTGTCGTTTCATTTTTAAAAACACCTAATCGTTTTTTTAAAACTGCTTCATTGTCATCATCTCTTTGAGTTAGTGGCTCATTAGTTATATCGTCTCTAAATGGGGTTTTTGGAGGGTTTAGAGTTTTATGATATATTCTACCAGAGGGCTTATGTATCAATCTACCACATATTCTTTCTACTAATACTTCATCAGGTACATTAAAATAGAAAACACCATTTAACTTTAGTTTATTTTTATCTAATAATTTATTTAAATCTTCAGCTTGTTGTACATTTCGTGGATATCCATCTAAAATAAAACCTTTTTTGCATTGAGGTGATTTTAATTTATCATCAACTAATGATAGCACAAGTTCATTATCAACTAATTTACCTTCATTTATAATACTTCTAATTTTATTTCCTAATTCATTTTTTTTTTCTGCTGCTTCTCTTAGTAAATCACCGGTAGATAAATGACAATAGCAATGTGAGTTCTTCAAATTTAATGATTGTGTTCCCTTTAAAATAAAATGAAATAAAGTATGTTAAGAATGCATAGTATTAGATATCTTTCATGAAATAAACAAATGCGTAGATTCATATATATTATGATTTATATACATATCTATATGAAATATAAATATGTTTCTCTTGTTAATTTCATTAGCATTTTACATACTACTCACGAATATACTATAATTTTATGCAGAAAAATGTATGTTAACGTTTTTTACGTATCGTATTCGCCATTATTATTTATCTATAATTTATATATACTATTCACGTGGAAAATGATCATTTATTTATTATATACCTTTCCAGATCCAGGAGCACCTATAAATACGTATCGTCCATCAGGCTTACTTAAACAGGCATACCTTCGTTTAAGTTCATTCAACAGATCAAGTGTGGATAACTTATCTAGACTTTCATTCATTATTAACGAAATTAAAAATGTGATAAAAAATAAAAAGCATTTGAATATTAGCCAAATTTTTAAAAATATTAAATTAAAAAATAGATGTTTAATTGGAATTAAACTGATTTCTTGTAACTTTATAAAAATATAAAAAATATATTTTAAAGGAATATATAACTAGCGACGCCAAACAAAATCCCTTTTTAAATGGACCTTTTCATAACTTATTTTGATGGTTTTTTATTTTATAATAAAATTGAAATTTTATAAACATAAGTTAAACGATTATTGCTGAATATTAATTTTGGATAAAAAGCAAAAAATATATTTTTTATAAACGTATGCACAAATTTACATATTCTTTTCAGTTCATATAAAGTCACCAGGCTATCAAAAAAAAATATATAATTATGTATATACGTAATAAAATAATAAGAAGTATAAGAATAAAATCGACGTTAAAATGCTACAAAAATTAAAAATACATCAAAATTTTTAAGAAAAAAAAATATGTAAAAATACAAAAAAATAAAATGGGAATTTAGTACAATTGAAATATGGTTAAATGAAATATTCACAGTTTTAACTAATAGTGAAAAATAAATGTCCTTTTTCCCTTTAATTAAACTGCATAAATATATATAATTTTTATTAGCACCATAACCTTATATGGTGTATGCAAAAGATAGATATTTTCATGGCCATATAATAAATGCATATTCTTCTTTAATTTATAGAGATGTAATTAAAAGCCCAAAAAAGGCATGTATACTTGTATATATGTATAACACTTCAAAAGTTTAAACTAAAATAATATTTACCCAATATTTATAACACCATTACATATATTACTAATTTAATAAACAGAATCTATTTTTTATGTTAAAACGGCATATCTACTTTTATCCATAAAAGTAAACAATATATATAATATAAAATGAATTAATTTGAAAAATAAGTTATCGCATATTAATTTGCACGCATAATTTCATACATTTTTGTGGGCATACTCAGCCAGACACTTATAAAAACTTCATATTTGAAAAAATGGTATTGTATATCATTGGATTAGGGTTAGGGGATGAA
Source organism: Plasmodium vinckei vinckei (assembly GCF_900681995.1). NCBI lineage: Eukaryota > Apicomplexa > Aconoidasida > Haemosporida > Plasmodiidae > Plasmodium > Plasmodium vinckei. The sequence goes on from NC_051304.1 coordinate 279,714, forward strand.
AAGGATATTAGTGTTAAGGGAAAAGAATTAATAGATCAATCAGATGTAGTATACCTAGAATCCTATACATCCATTTTATTTATATCAAAAGATAAATTAGAAGAATATTATAAAAAAAAAATACATGAAGTTGATCGTAATTTTGCTGAAGAAAATTGCGAACAAATTTTAGATGAAGCAATTAATAAAAAAGTCTCTTTTTTAGTTGTTGGAGATCCATTATGTGCAACAACACACCATGATATTATTCTACGAGCAAAGAAAAAAAACATAGATGTACAAGTAATACATAATGCATCTATCATGTCAGCAATTGGTGAAAGCGGTATGCAGCTTTATAATTTTGGCCAAACTATATCCATACCATATTTTGAAGGAGATTATAAGCCAACTAGCTATTATAATAAAATAAAAATTAATTTAGATAATAATTTTCATACTTTATGTCTATTAGATATTAAAGTAAAAGAAAGAACAATCGAAAATATAATGAAAAATAAAAATATATATGAACCACCTAAGTTTATGACTGTTAACGAAGCAATTGAACAACTCATATATTGTGAAAGTGTTCATAATCAAAATGTTATTACAAAAAACACATTAGCTATTGCAATTGTTAGAATAGGATCAAAGGATCAACAAATTATATCTGGAAATATATTCACGTTAAAAACACAAAAATATAATGATCCTTTACACTCTTTAATAATATGCGCCCCTAATTTACATGACATAGAAAAAGAATATTTTGATATGTATTCAGTTAATGAAACTCCCATTTGATTTGCTTATTCATCTGACTGGTGTCAGTTATATGGAAATAAATCTTTTTTCAAACTTTTTCTTCTATTTGAATAATCCCTTTTTTATGTCTTAAATTTTTAATTCAAACCAAATTCAGAAAACAAAAAGAATTCACATATTTGTTGTTATTATTTTTTAAAATTATTTTCAAGCATTACAAAATGTATGCATATGCTCTTTTATATTAATTCATTCTATACATATTTTGAAACACCCCCTTTATGTATGTTTCATCCATATTCATATGATAAATGTTTATCTTTGCACACAACAACTAACTAAATAAAAAATTGTTAAATTTGGAATTATTGTGTATTTACACATGCTTAAATTTATAATATTAAACAAAATAAAATACGCCAATATAATATGCCAATATATTTTTCCTATTATTTATATACTATTCGACTTTTGCTTAAAAGTATGGAATTTAATGTTATGCTAACTACATGATCAAGTATGTTATATTTATGAGCATCCCTATAAATATAACAGCCATTCTATAATATAAGTTTTGTAGGAATTAAAAAAAATAAAATAATGGTAAAATGATTAATCTTCGTAGTACTTTATTTCTTGTGGCAAATATATTTTTTCTTTTTTTATATTCCTTTAGCTGTCTTTATATTGAAGACACTATTAAAATTAAAATTAATAATATAAGAACAGGAGATTTTATAAAGATATGTTGTGATGATTTTTGTTCCTTTTTAGATTATGATGTAAACAAAAAAACATATTTATTTATAAAAAAAAATAACATTATTTTATATAAATGTAAACACATTTTAAAAGTATATAATTCAAGAAATTATATTTTTTATTTCATAAATTATATTTTTTTAAAAAATGAAAATAGTATAATCGAATTTGGCGACTCCTTTGAAAATGAAAAAGGAAATTTCACTTTTTGGAAACCAACTTTTGAATTTATGAATATAAAAAATAAATATGTTTATATTCCTAATGGCTATTATGAAATAAAAAAGGTTAGCAGCAATTGTATAAAGTCAAACGAATGGAATGAAAAACATAAAAGCATAACCTCGTTTATGCAAATAATTAAAGATTTTATTTTGGAAATTAAAAAAGGAAACTTCATAATTTTTGATAACATATATAAACAGAATGAACAGCTTACTAGTTCTATTCTATCAAATTGCAATAAAGAAAAAACAACGACTTATAATCCCACTACCTTCCCAATGATGACAGCAGGGAAGACAAAAAATATATATATGACAATCTATGAAATATATTATTTATTAATAGATGCAATTTTTTATAAGCCTTCCATATTAATAATTTCTTATATTTTACCCCTTTGGAATTCAATTTTTAAAAAATATAATACAAGTCTAAATGTATATCTATATAATAACGATAGCAACCATTGTGGCTATTGGGGGCAAGTAGAAAAGGATAAATGTAATAAATTTCTAAAAATAAATTTTAATAATATTTCAAAAAATGGAACAATAATAATATTACTTATCGCATTAATAATATTTATATTGAAAAGAAAAACATGGAAAACAAAAACTCAACAAAATAGCAAAACACAAAACTCAAGAGTTAATCAAAATATACTTGCTGAAATACATGTTGAATATAAGAATAAAGTACAAACAAACTTTGGATCGAAAATAAAAGATATTACTGATGAAGACTTAATAAATTTAATAGCTCATAACAAGGCAGAAACAATAATTGTATGTCAACCGTAGAAAAAATGTCCCCATTCCACCTAACCAGTCTAACATTTTTAATCTTAAACATATGTTTTATTTTTAAAATGTGCCAATAATTCTATTTTTAAACAACTATGATTTCCCCATAATAATGGTCTTTTATTTTTATTTTCCGAGAATTGTAAAAGTTTTCAAGAATAAATATATGAACGGGTATTTATGGATATTACATTTTTTTATAAAAGTTTAAAAAGTGTTGTGTTCAAAATTAATTTTTTCAATTTAAAACAAACACTTTATATTTATTTCGATGATTTTTTTTTTCATTTTTTTTTTGTAGAACTGATAATCCAGTGCTTTACCGAATATGTATATAATTTTTATACGTTTCATATATAAAGAAAATTGAAAAGGTATATATATATTTTTGTCATTCATTTCCTTTGTATTTATTATTATAATTATATTTTTTTGGTGTTGTTTTTCCTAAAATGCTCGTTTATGTATTAATATATGCAAAGGCTACAAATATAATCAAATAGGGAACCATATTGAGGGTAAATAATATAGATATATGGAAAGTGACCCTTATATTTATTTATTTGTTTTAATAATAAAGATAATATAAAATTAAAATAATAAATTGATGGTTAGGCTATAATGCAGAACTTCCCGTATATACATAAGCAAGCATATATAATACAGTTGCATAAAAACTATAAATTTTAAAACCCGCTAAAGTGGATAAAAAAAAAGGAATACAACATCCATATATAGATTCATGCATATCATGAATCGTAGGTTTTGGTGAGTATAACTCGAATAACATAAAATTAATAGCATAACTACTAAAGAGAGATATCCTTAAAAATGTGTGATTCCTTTGAAGTGACAAAACTTTTTGATAATGAAAATGTAAGTAGCCATTTGATAAAACTGGGATCTTTTAATATTCTATGTGACATTCCATTAAATCCTGAAGAGATATTAAATTTCAAAAGAAAAAGAACACCATCATCAAATAATGGAGAAAAGAAAAATATAAATATAACAAATTTAGAATCGTATTCTACATCTAATAAACTATTATTAGATATAAGTGTTCTCCCTATAAAAATTCATATCATTTTAATTTCGTGTAGTGAATGTATGATTGGATTACCAATTTTATGCAGATATTTTGATCTAACTGATACTCAAATTATTTGCACAAAACCAACATATACCTTTTCTATAAATACTGTGAAAAATTTACAAGAAAAAGAAAATTACATGCCTTTTGAAGATGGACATGCTACAATATTTGATATTTTCAATAATGATCCTGCTATTGATTATGCAAAATCGGAGCACGATTTGAATGAAAAAAATTTTAACAAAAAAGAATATTTTGATATGAAAATAAAATTAAAAAATTCGTTACATTTATTATCTTATAAAGAAAAAATAAGTTTTAAACAAAATGATGAAACAATAAGTATATCATTGTATAGTAGTGGATACTCATTAGGAAGTTCGAATTTTTTTATCGAATTTGATTACACAACTATATTTATTATAAATAAAAGTTCATATAATATTAAACGATATCCCTCTTTATTTGATTCATCTTGTTTACCAATTGCAGATTTTATCCTTTTTACATCATATCTAACTAGTGATCAAAAATATTTGGTTACCTCAAAAAAAAAAGAGAGTAAAAATAATATCAATACCCAAAATGCAACATTAAGTTCCCTACCAAATGAATCAAATCAATCAGCAAAAAAAAATGAGTCTAACAATAGTAAACAAATTTACAATAACTTTAATAACTGTGATGAAACGAAAGAAAATGTTAATGATAAAATATTAAACAAAATAAATTTTTGCTTCGAAAAAACATATAAAGATAGCATAAATAAAATATGTTCGATAGTTTTAAAAACCATTAAAAAAAAAGGTTGCGTTTTAATACCTGTTGATTTGTGCTACCTTTATTTTCTCGAATTAGTAGAACTCATAGGAGTAATAATAAGTAAATATTTAACAAAAGATGAACAAGTATTAATTTTTAGTGTTATGCCAAATATAAATAATATTATACATCAAGCAGATTTATGCGCTGAATGGGTTGAAGAATCAAAGAAAAAAAAATGTAGTCAAATATCAAACCCTCAAGGCCCTTTTTCTATAGATATTATGATAAAAAATAACCGATTAATTGTTGAAAATTCAATAAATGATGCTTCAAAAAATTTTAGATATCCATGTGTTTGTTTTATTCAAGATACTACACTTAGATTTTCTGAAGCTAATATATTATTAGAAAAATGGGGAATGGATCAAAATAATTCTATTATTTTACTTGACCCTTATTATGATCCAATTTCTGTATTATATCCATACAACATTTATGAAAAACATATTAATGTTTACTATTGCCCCCTTTATTTGGATTTAAACGAAATGAATATCCTTCATATTATTAATACAAATCAAAATAAAAAAACTGTATATTTATTATCTCATAGATTGGAAAAAACATTTTTGAAAGCTCAAGCCAATAACAGCAATGATGGAAGTGGCAATCCTAAAATTCCAGAGCATTCCATTGAAAAAATACAGAATACCGAGATGGCATCGCTTTTAAAAAACAATATCATATTTATTCATTCTTTAGAAAAAAAAAAAATTATTTATAACAATTTTTTACGTTTAAAAAAGAAAATGCAACCAATATGCTTCACATCCGATGGAGAAAAAAATCTAGAAAATGTTTTAACAATGATAGAAAATAATTTTTATGGTACTCAGACTCAGTGTGCATATACATCAACCCTTTTTGGCGATTATATAAAAGAAGAGGATATCCAAAAATTTATAGAACATTCAGAAAACGATGGAAAAATTATAAACAATACCCTGGACAATTCATATACTCAAGAAGACGGCAAAATAGATAGCCTAAATTCAAATAACTCCAAATTAAAGGATGCTCAAATTCCACTAATGTTTGGAACCATTGATCAAAAAGAATTCACAAATCTTTTGGTGCAAAATGGCTACAGTCTAACTGATTTAAAAATAGATGAGTCACATAATTCTGACAAAATAGAATATGATCAAGATAATAAACATTATGATAAATCAGATATTTCAAAACCAAACTATATTTGGAGAATATTCATCGAATCAATAAATTCAACCATAACATGCTACTCAAAATATGATATAGAAGTTTTCACAAAAGATGAAAAACTTAGAACCCAAGTTAAAGATATACTTCAAATTTTATCAATCAAGTTGTAGAGATACTAAAACTGCATTCACATATACGTGAAACTGAAATTATATACCAAAAGTCATCTAACACACCTTTGAGAGGTAAAAATTATCAAGAGATTGTCAAAAAAATGCCATTTTCATCGTTAGTATTGTGCTATTTTATTTACTTTTTTTTGTTTGTTTTTATTTTTTTGCATCAATGTGGACGCCTCCATGTTTGTTAAAAAAACAAAATTAATTATATTTTAAAATAAAAAGTTAACATAAAAATAAATATACTAATTTGGATACAAAATAAAATGTATTTATAAGGAAAAATTTGGAAAAAAAAAATTTTAATGTTTAGGATAAGGGGCATGCGCACATATCTATGCGTGTAAAAAAACATAATTTTAGAAATTCTTTGTGCATTTTTTGCAGCCTATAAAAGAATTTCAATACCTCAATAAGGAGTAATAACGAGATAAAATAAATTATTCTTCACTAAGTTGTTTTCATAAAAAAGTTGATGATACTTTTTATGTTTATCATCAAAATTTTCGCTTCCAATTCTTCTTATTTGCGTGAAAGTTTCCCCATATTTTACCTTGGAGCTTAACTCTCTTCAAATAACCAGGTGGATGTTTTTCCATTTTATCTCTCCTCTGTTTGTAGTATAAATAATATTCATCAGGCATATTTTCCAAACTGTTATGAATACCTTCTATTTTTAATAAAGAATTTTTTTCATTGACTGATGCCAAATATTTTGTTTTAAAAAATCCATCTTGATCAAATGAATTTTCTGTAATTTTGTTGTTGTTATAATATTCACTAAATATATTATCTGATTTAATTTTCATTAAATTTGTTTCTTTATCTATTTTTATAGATATATTTGGTAATATATAACCAGCTAGTTTTCTATCATAATTTATATTTTCATTATCTAACTGATCATAATCTAGTATGCAAACTGTGCCTATTTCTTGTATTACATATCTTTGATAGATCTTTGCATTTATAAAAATATTTTTTATTTTGTCTATATATTTTTTATTAATTCCAGGCATTATTTCGTTACCATTTATTATAATCGTATTTATATGACTTGCTTTTTTTTCTATAAATTCTCGTTTTGTTATATTATTTATTTGTGAATTTTCAAAAAAAGTTATAAAATCACGAAGTAAATAATTATTGCATATTATTATATTTATTTTTTGTTCACTGTTTTGTATTTCTTCAAATAAAGTTGGACCATCAATAAAATCAAAATCAATATTTGTAAAATCATTTTTTATCATTAAATCATGAATTGAAAAATTATTATCTTTATTACTTTTCATATTATTTTTAAACCATTCCATATAATTATTTTTTAATAATTTATTTTTACATATTTCTGGATATATTATTGTTGCATTCATATTTAGCATACTAAATATTATATCAAAATATTGGATATTATTAGCAGGCAAGCATATTAATACATTTTTATCCCCTTCATTAAATTCTATAGCATTTCTGATACTTTTCCCTTGTTCTAATATATCAGATAATTTGAATTTTATGCTTTTATCACATTCATTTTCTTTGGATAATTGCATGTGTAGATAGTTATCATTTTTGTCTTTTTCTGTTTTTATTTCACTTTTTAAATTCGAAAGCTGCTCAAAATTTTTATTGCTATTTGACATTGCATTTTCATTTCCCCCTATATTTGTTGTCCATTCTTTTATCAAATCATTCGATTTTTCCAAGTTGTGAAATAAATTGTGAGCAATGCTTTCCTTGCCTTCTTGTAAATCTTCTAAATACTCATGTGGTGTTATTATATCTGGTTTATCGTAGCATATTAAAAATGGTAATTGCAAATTATAAGCTATTTCTTCAATATAATGTTTATAAAAAGGATGACACAAAATTAAATCAATGTTATTTTCAGCTATATAAAAAGAATATTTTTGTTTTATTTGTTTTGATTTATATATTGGTGTAGGTATTGATACATAATCAAAATTATTTAATAAAATGCAAAATTTAAAAACAAGTTGAGAATAACAAGGAGGGAATAAACACCCTATTCTTGTTTTATTATTATTATTATTATTTACAATATTTAGACAATAATTTAATTTAAAATAATCTCTAATATAGTATAGAAGTTTATTATTCATTATATATACTTCTTTCGAAAAATGTGTTGATGTTACTATATGATTATTAGTATAAATATTAAAAGGCTCGTTCAATATATTTTGAATTGTTCCAAACATTCTCCTACCTATTCCTAATTTCCTGAATAAAATTACCCTCATTTTTTACGCCACTATAATTCACAAAAATGTTAAAAAAAAGGAGTTGGTTAATAAAAAACACAACAAAACAAACCCTCTAAATTATTTACAACTATATTTTATGACCATTTTTATTCCTCTTTTGTATTTTTGTTTTTTTTCTTTATTTACGTCCTTTTATTATACCCGTATTATTTCCATAGTCTGTTATCAACATTATTGGCTATCGCTTCCAACATTAAAATCAATGTTAGTGCAAATAAATCAAATGAATTATGTTATATATGCACTACACTTGTAAAGTTAATACAAAAAAAATAACAATTTTGGGAGAAAATATTAATGATTAAATCGTTTTCTATTTATATTTCTTCTTTTCTCATCACTTATCGTTACGAATATGTTAACTACGATTAGTGCATATAACTTGAATAAAATAAGAAAAACTCACTCTAAACAATATATATATATACTGCTTAAACTTGTGATATGGTTATAAATCTGGCACAAATTGAAAGCATCTTAAGCTACTACATAATATTTAGCAATAATAAGTTGGAAATACTATTATCCATTTTAAGTTGAATGATAGATTATAAAAATATAGGGATTTATACATATAAACAAATTACTAATCTACACATTTTTAATAAAGATAATACAAAAAAGTAAAACAAAATAAAGCACAGTTGTATGTAGAGAGACTTGAAAAATGACACAAATGTGGTACTCAACTATTCAACATTAATATACATTAAATATTGTGTATAAAATAAATAGATATAAACATATTATTTTTTCAGTTTGATAATAATAGTATTAATATAAATAAAAATATATACAATCACACATACATAAATATGCCTATATATATACATCATTTTTTCTGAACACATTTATTCCTATACCTTACATATTACATATAAAATATGTTATATGTCATTTTCATGAATTATAATATTTTTTATCGAATTATTTTATTTATTTAACTATTTTCACTTAAATCGTTATAAAAAATTATATATGATAATATAAACAAACTTATGCTCATAAAAAAATATAACGTAATTTTTGTTAAGTATATAAGGCGCCACAGGGAAATTTTTGAACTAATCGTGGTCATTATATTTTTTTGATTTTTTTCCCGTCACCAACATAAAAAAAAATGATATACAAAATAAACGATTCAACATTTTTTTTTTATTTTTAAAGGATATTATTCCTTAAAAGGTATATCTTATATATAAAGTTATACGTATATACTTTTTGATATATTTTTATTTTCTTCTTTTTAAACATATTTTTAGAATAAAGAGGGGAAAGAATATCCTACTTTTGATATTGTTTATATTTATGGAAAAGGCAAATGATAGAGTGACCAAATAAATAAAAACTAAATAATTAAATGATTAAATAAACATATATATTGAGTATCTGCCTTAGTCTATGGCCATAAATTCGTTTCAATATCATGGAATCATCTCATTACCCATACACAGTATAATGTTTGTATAAATATAAGTGATAATCGAATTAGGAAAAATGGGAAGAAAAAAGCGAAAGATAAATATAGAATTGAAGCCATTTTGTTATTACTGTGATAGAGAATTTGATGATGAAAAAGTTCTTATTCAGCATCAAAAAGCAAAACATTTTAAATGTTCGCAATGCAATAGAAAGTTAGATGTAGCTAGTGGTTTAGTTGTTCATATGATGCAGGTTCATAAAACAAATTTAAAAACGGTACCTAATTCTTTGCCAAAAAGAAACGATCCAGAACTTGTTATAAGAGGTATGGAAGGTGTTCCAGCTGAAATAATTGAAGAAAATCTAAATAAATTAAAACAAAAATTAGGTGATAAAAATATAAAACGGCAACAAAGAGTAAATTGGGCACAAGTTACTATGGCACCAACAATGGAACAATTTTTACAACAAGCACAAATGGGAAACTTTTATTTTCCAGGTTTTAATTCACCACATATTCCACCCACTAATAATTTAATGTTAAATAATAATTTTGATTTAAAAAAAAACATGCCATATATGCCTATGTATCCACCTGGCTCTAATACAAATGCCCCTATAATTCAACCCCCACCAATTGGTGCTAATATGTATCCAAATATGCATACACAAATGCCATCACAACATCCTATAGGGTATCCTGGAAATTTACCATCACAAAATATGAACACTTCACAAAAATATCCTCCGAATATCAATTTTCCTACCTTACCCTTTCTTCCAAAATTACCACCTAATGCCTTTCCATCAATGGATTCGACATTTATGCCTCAAAATATTTCTCCACCACCTTTACCTCCATCAGCTCCACCAAGTGGACCACCAATATTACCTCCATCTGCCCCAGGAATGCCACCAGTTCCACCCCATTTAGTTCAAAATATGGCAAATAACTCATCCGGAAATAATCCTGAGCAAACTAATGGAGATAAAGCAGAAGATACAAATCCCTCCAAAGAATCCCCAAACAATTCCTCTAATAATGATAATACTAACGAAGATGATAAAGAAAATGAATAAACTAGTAAACATATAGAATGTAATGTTATAATATAAATGTAGAATTTGTATAAATTCTATATGAACGAAATATCCCAATTTTAAGGGGCCCTATATAGTATCAGCAAACAATTTTTTTTTTTACCTTTTTTCTGTTTTAATTTTATTCCTTACACAAAAATACACACATTGTGAGTACTTTTGTTAATCATATTTATGCATATAATTTGCATATATTTTTTTTTAATTTGAATTAACCATAACTTGGCACATTTTATGAACAAAATATTAAAAGATTAAAGAAAGTTAATACAAAATTATATAACTTAAAAAAATAATTAAAATTGGATACAAAAAAATATTAAAACAATAATCACTTGTATATGCATAATGGAGATGTTGTTTTTTTCTTTTATTTTTATTCGATGGAAAATATAACTTTTTTTAAATATGGTCATTACCTACTTGTAGAATTGGGATTAGTATTCGTATTATCATCTAATATATATTCTATATTATTTTTTTGTGTTTTAATATGTGTAGTATTATCACTAATAATTGATATGCATTCTGGAATTGTTATATTTAAGTTTTTTGAAGATGATTTTAATGTCTTTTTACTTTCGGTGTTTAGTTGATTTGAACTAATAATTTCTATACAATCATTATTATTACAAATGTTGTTATCTCCATTATTTTTCTTGTAATTGATATTTTCCAACTCTGTTAATTTTTTTCTTTTTTTATTTTTCGGAATAGTACTCATTGAATCAATTATAATTACGTCATTATTTATCAAACATGTTTTGTCATCATATTCTTTTTTTCTTTTTATTAAGTTTTCACGTTGTTTTTCTGTTAAACAACTTTCAAGAGATATGTTTATTATTTCTCCATCATTATTTATAAAATTATTTATTAATCTTCTTTCTGCTGCTTGTGCAGCCATAATTTTGGGCTGAGAATAACAAAGAGAACTTTTCTTACTATTTTCAATTTTGCAATCGTCATCAATTAAAATTATTAGATTATTTTTATTGTTAGCATTATTTTTATAACTATCACTATTTTCATTGATATTGTTAGCTAAACTTGTATTTTTATTATTCCCATAACTATTATTTATATTGTTATATATATACAATTCATTATATTCAAAAACTAACTTATCCAATAATGCGTAAAAATTTTTATCATGCCGTCGATGTACTAAATGTACTAATTCATGCAATAATGTTCCCATTATATCATTAAAGTGAAATATTTCTCCCCCTGGTTTATTTCGAAGTCTTATCTGTGGGCATATAAAAGTGAAACACAATAATTCATAACTGCCGTAATTACATATGAGCATGCAACCAACATACTATCTCCAAATATAAAATGAGCATTATATACGATTAACAATTTTTTAGTAATTTGCAAATGCTATAATATAATGCAATAATATTTCCATAAATATATATATATATAATTAAGGAATAATAAAATAGAATAATTCATAATACCTTAATTTCAGATTTCCCTATAATGTTGAGACCTAACAAGTTTGAATTTTTTGGTAAAAATTCGGAAAGCAATTCAACCAAAAAACGTCTTTTTTTCATAATTGGCTAAAAAAGAAATATAAACACAAATTAGTTTATGGTTTTTATAAAATAAACTCTCAGAATGTTGATTGTATAATAAATAATTTATAAAAAAAAAATAGAATGTGCTAAGATTGCTTTATCAATAATATTTCCTCTATGTTTCAGACATTTACCTGCACCTTTTCAGCAGCCTTATTTAATATCGCCTTAGCTTTTTCATCATTGTCATTTAAAACTTGAACTCTGTGAATTTTATATTTTATATCATCCAAATTTTTAATGCTCATGCTGATAAATAAACTATACAAACCTGCTTATCGCTAGTCTTAGTTTTTCATTCCAAATACATATATAAATATATCACTCATGAATCTCGAAAATATTAAATTTTTATAATATGTGTGAACGAATAAACATATATATTTTATCTATTCCTTTCTATGGTCACGTCATTTTATTGATTAGTTTAATAAACACATGCATAATGCCACTTTATTTATCCATACACACATATATGAACAAATATATCGTACTAGTTTTACATAAAATCAAAACATTTTATAGAGCCAAAACGCATATATAGTTCAATGCCGTTAATTTTAAAGTGGATGCTGCATTTACGTATATGCTGGCTCTTTATAACATTTTATTTACTAATCCTAACATGAAACATGTCTATTAATTTTTTTTATATCTTCAAAAAAATTGATAATCACAAAAACGTAAATATTTTTTCCCAATAGTATATTAACTATAACTTAGAAAATGGATGTAAATATATATATGTAAATAAATACTTATTTTCTTTTACAAATACTTCAAAAAGTTTATATAAAGCAAATATTTTGAAAATTTTAATAAAATTAGGATTAATATTATTTAAAAATTATAGAAGCGTTATTTCAATATTATTTTGTATACATATATTCTCTTTGTTCTTTCCCCGAAATTGTTCTTTCACTGTTTTATAAAAATTTTGAACTATAAATTTTACGTATAAAAATAATGGCAATATTATCATATACTATATATTTTTTTATACATAAAACTTATCAAAAATATAAAATGCAAATGTTAGTATTAACGATAATATACCCAAAACACCTTTTCTCTATATATATCAGTAAAAACAATGTAATCGTAATTATAATAAAAAAAATAAATACCCAATTTTTAATATTATGAATGAGGTTTTAAAAGGTTTCAATGTTTTATGTTACACCACCATTAATATAATAACCAATGCTACTATGTTCCTTAAAATGTTTTATCAAAATAACTAATATTATGACCTAATATAATTTAGTACTAAATAATTATATACACAACTAGGCTTATGCTCTTTAGGTGGTAATAAAATTCGTTCTTTACTTTTTTCGTTGTATTATATAAAACCAATAATATACAAATTTTATGACACAAAAAATATGTAATTAACAAATAAATTAATTATATAAAAAATTTTTAAATTAAATACCATATAAAATAGGTGAAAATAATCATAAATATCTTATTAATAAAAAAACTTATAACTATGCACTATACCATAATACATTTGTTCTAAAATTGTCTTTATATATTTGTCACAATATAATTATAATTAATTTATTAAAAAAAAATTAAAACAATTTTATTCTTTAGTAAAATGTAATTTTTTAGGGAAAATTATAATTTATTTATTGTAAACAAAAATTAGAACAAAATTAATTGGGTTTTTACCACTATCCCTTTTTTTTGGTTGCAACGTATATATAATAAAGCACAACTTGTTTGTTTCAAATAATGTATATGGATATATATTTATTTATTTATTTTTATAAATATATAAATATTTTTACCATTCAATAGTTTTTTAGTATTTTATTTTTAATCATTATTTAATTACTTTGTTTATAATTCGGTGATTTAATATGGCGATTTTTTACATTTGTAATTAAATTGCCTTAATTTTTTAAATATAACTGAAGGAAACAAAATATAACAAATTTATGTCAATTTCATATTTGTTTGTACTTATATGTATATTTTAATGAATAGATAAATACAAATATATTTAATTAATTAAAATAATAAGCTTGAAGAAAACTATTAGAAAGGCATTTTTGTTCCATATATTTCGAAAATGGCAAAATGCTTACTCCCTAAATTAATATTTTACACGATCACAGTTTCGAGCATTTCTTCCCTAATTTACATAAATAATGTGAAGAAGCTTCCATATAGTTTTATAGACAAAGTTAATACATATATTAATTGGACAAAGGGGAATGAATACGATACACATTGGAACAATTTAAGACTCTATTCAAATGAAATCCCAAACCAAATGTTGACAAATACAAAAGAAAAATATGAATTAGAACTTTTAGGTAGAATTTTAAGTGCTTCTGAACAACTCGTACCTACTTCTAACCATAGTGTTTCCCATAAACATACACATTATCATGATACAGTTCCAACTATCGAAGATGATAATGTATCATATATATTACCAAATAACGTCTTTTCCTTATGTTTACGCAATTTTATAAGTAGCTTATATAAAAAAATGAAGCATAAAAAACACCCTTATCCTATTCCTACGCCTATATCCCATATTGTAAGTTCCCAACTGGCTAAAAATAAAAGTGCACCTACTACAGATTTGCAACCTTATTCCATTAATTGTACAATTAGAAAATTCCCTGATACACCCAAAACTAACGGATATTGTATAAAAGGAAAAAACTATATGGTTCTTGCTCGTGAAGGAGATCCACATATATCCAAAATGAATTCACGAGAATATGTCAGTTATTTTTTAACCCTTTTTAGAAAATTTGCAAATAGTAATAAAGAAATTAAATCACAAGACGCTATAGAATATGCATATGAAAATGATAATTATAAGGGAGAAATAAGTATTTGTGCAATAGTTATTAATGACGATAACACAATATCTGCAAGTATAGTTGGAAATCAACAATATATAATTATACGAGATGGAAAAATTGCACATAAAGGACAATATACAAAAAAGAGTTATAATTATTTACCTACTATAGGAAATAGTAAAAATAATGACATTAATAATTTGATGACTGAAGAAGTACCTGTAGAAAAAGGTGATATTATTATTTCTGGAAGTAATATCATATGGTCTGTTTTACTTGATGATCAAATATTAGCTATAGCATCAAGCGTTGATTTTAGTATGTTATCAAAGGCAATAGCTAGATCTACTTATATTTATGCAATATCTGAATTGAACAACGCAAATATGGACTGTGATTCTATGGGTTTTATCAATGAAAAGTGCATGGGAATTAGCGACGATATTTCTGTGGCATGTGCACGTATTAATTAATCATTCTTTAAAAAAAGAATATGAACATGACCATATAAAAAATAGAAAAAATTTAAATAATTCGAACTTACATTTTTTTTTATTCTCTAACGTTTTCTATATAAAGCAAGGAAATAAAATCGAGATTGATTTCTTAATATAATTTAAATTCATACACATTTTGTTCTACTTTATACTATTTTACAACTTTTATTTTCACCAATATGATTTACTATTTTTAACTCATTACATCTATTCTATTTTTTGTTTTTTTATCATTTTTTTGTTTTTTTATCATTTTTTTGTTTTTTTAATCATTTTTTTGTTTTTTTATCATTTTTTTGTTTTTTTAATCATTTTTTTGTTTTATTATCATTATATATGTTATTAGGAATAAAATGCGTTAATATACATTCATTCAATGCTTATAATATTACATATATAATATACAATTTGTATAAAGAATTTTTATTTTTCACAAACTATATATTCCGTTATCTAAACAAAATTTATATATTTGGAAAAAGAATATAAAAAAAAATCAACAATAGAGGCAATAATAATGCAAAATATCAAGTCTGAAATTGGAATTCTTTGCATGCATCCCCATCATATACCGTACCAGGTTCTTCATAACACGATGTAGAGCAATTGCTAATATTAATATTTATGTTTCTTAAATACCCGTTTTTGCGTTTAATCTGTCTTGGGGTATGTATTATATCTTGATTTTGTGTTCCATTTTCTATTAATTCCAATTTCTCTTTTTGGTTTTTTCCTTTTTTTTTTCGTTTTTGATCTTCAAATAAATATTCAAAAGAACCCGTTTTTGTGATATAAGGTAAACCTATTGACTTATTCCAAGCATTTGAAACAAATAATACAAAGTTTTCATAATATAATAATTCTTCTAAGGGATATATCCTTTTATATCCTCCTAGATGCTTATTTTCATAGATAAAATGAGATAATGTTAACATTTTTTTTAGTTCAGTTTTGTTATTTATTAGTAAATGACTATGTTTTTTTCTAAATTTTTGTATATTTAAATATTCTTGAATATGTATGTGTCTATATTTGGAATTCATATATAAAATATTTAAGGTATCCCTTATAACTGCATATTTTACCTGTTCATCTACCAATGAGCAAGTACTAAATGAAGGTGAATGATTTACTTCTAATAACCATGGTTTTAATTTATAATCTAATAAAATATCAAACCCCAATATTTCAAAACACATACTATTTGAATAATCACTAATATGGGATGCATTGTAATAATGTTTTAACTCAGGTTGTATAGAACATATTGTTTTAACAATAATATTTTCAATTTTTTTCATTATAGATTCCATAGGTAACCCTTCTTCCTTTAATTTTGCTAAAAATGTTTTCCAACTTCTTTTATGCCCTATTGTTGCATCATTAGGATTTAATGAATTTTCAAATTTGTCTGATTTTTTATTAATTGAAAAGTTAGTCAAATGCATATTTACTTCTTTTAGATTTTTTGATTTTGGTAATTTATATTTTTCTATAGAAAATCTTACTAATCCATCTTCATGTAAAAATATCCTTAAAGGATCACAACCAGTTACTAATACATATAATCTTATATCAAATTTTAAATTGTTTATTAATAGTGGCTTATGTATATATTTTTGTATAACACAACTTTCATATTTGTTTATATTGTCTAAGCTTTTTGTTAAATATATCCCTTTTCCTTGACATGAATTTTTTAATTTAACTATATACGTTTTTAAGGAACTTTTTTTTTTTTTATAATAATTTTTAAAATCAAAATTATCATTAGGCAAAATCCATGTCGGAGGAAAAAAATTATAGCTATGAGGGAAATGTTTTTTTATCCTTTTTAAATTTTTACATAATTCATCTTTTCTTGTTATGCCTTTCATTCCAATAAAATGATTAATTTTCTGAAATTTGTGTAATTTCCTAAACCTATCATCAGATATTGATGTGTCTATCCACATAACATCCCAATCATTTGATTCTGGACAAGATTCAGTCCAGTCGTCTGATTCGTTCACTACTCTTCTAATAATATCATATCGTGTATTAGCTAAATGAATTTTATGTAAATGTTTATTCCTTCTAGAAATGCATTTATGATTATTTTGATCATTATGTAGATAATATTCCTTCATTATTTTTCTATTTTAATTTATTTCAACTTCTGTAACATATATCTATGTAACTAATAATACCGCTTGCTAGTTGATACACCTAGCCCAATCATTATATATCATAGACTAGTTTAAAAGTAAAAATGTTCACCACCAATACATATACATACTATATTTTTTTTAGTTTATTACCCTTACTTTTCTTCAAATGCTATGGCATATATCATTTCACTTGATATGTTATTTAAATAGCTATTTATCAAAATTTTTAAAAATTGAACATATTAAGAAAACATAAAATGGGAAAATAATACAATGCAAAACATTTACAATAATAATAAAGTTATAATAAATATTAAAGCAAAAGAAAATTCTCAGCACGATATTCAAGACTAATATATTTGCGCATATATATACACACAAGAACAATTATATGAACATAGATATAATTTACTTAAAAACATTTCCATGAAATTTAACAACCATAGTTTATAAAATTTTTAAGGATATAGTAAGATATATTTTTTTTATAAATTTTCGTATTACGATGAAATTCATACAATAGTTGCTTGAAGTTATTTAGAAAAATTTAATTAGCTTTATAATATAATAAGACAATTATTTTTTGTTTAATAATACATATTTGTGTGTGAATAAGTAAAATACAGGAGTTAAAAAAAAAGAGAAAGCGAAAGAGAATAAGAACAAAATCACCAAAAGCAATTATATAAATATGTATCTATAGATCAATTCAGTTTGTTTTTATAGGTACAATCTTTCAATTTCTTTTACGTTGAAAAATAATTTTATAGGAGTATTTTTGTTTTTTAATGAAACCATAATATATTATTATCCCATACTAACATGTGGTTTTTCTTTGTGTGTGCATTATTTTTTTTATACCACTAGGGAAAATGAAAAAAATATGAACAGCAAGGTGATTTATTCATAAATATATATATATATATATATAATATATTTTTTGAATATAATATTAATAATTAATTTAAAATAATAATTTAAATATATATAAAACAATATCAGTTGTGTATTTTTAATTAAATCATATATTGTATGATACAAAATAATATTGTCTATTTTCTGTTATATACTAATATTATTCAGAGCTACAAAGATTGACATATGTTTATATTCTTTTTATAAGTTTTATGCATAATTGTGCAAATAAGAAGCATATAAGAAACATTACGCATGTAAATACATATATATACATGGAGATACATATATATGCTATATGCCCTAATTAAGCTTCAAATAATATGCTTCCTTTTATAATAAAAAGCAGGTAAATAAAAAAATGATTAAAACAAAAAAAAGTGTATATATATACTATTTATATATTGATAATAAAACTTATTATTTTCATGATTATATGTACTTGTTCAATGAAAACTTTAACTATTGAAAATTACAGCTTTATTCTTAAAACAATATAATATAGAATATTATAAAACTTACATACGCATATTATATTAATTTTTTAATAACAATTATTGCCTTAAATAATAATTGGTATCATAATACTTACAAACAAATTAGGGTAGTTATAAAATAAGTTCGGTAATAAAAATAATAAGCCCATTTAAGGTTTTAAAAATCCGGAATAGAAAGAATTCAAAGTATATGGCAGCATTGCGTTAATTTCCTGGACAATCAACATGTATTGTTTGCTTTAAAGAATCAAAGCATGTGTCTTGAGATATATACTCCTCCCATAATTTTGTTTCACTGTAAAAAGAGAAAACGAATAAATTGAAATAATTCATGAATAAGTAATATAATAAGAAAAGAAAAAAAGTGGAATATAAAAAATGTCATGCATAAACAATTAGTTTCACAAATGAATACATTTTTTATTATCCTTAATACTTTTGAAAACAAATAAAATGTTGTAATTATTTTTTCCATTGGCGTGTAATATCATATATATGTATATATTCTTACGGTGTATTGTATGCATGCGACTCCTTAACTATGAGAGATATCAAATCATCACATCCTTGTAAATAATGGTGTCCCTTTTTAATTTTAGTTCCACAATACTTTAAATGATTTTTTATAGAAAAGGCAATTCTATGAATTATTGTCAAGATGCTTATATCACAATCAGTAGAAATGGTATAAAAACAAAATTTTAAGATTTTCCTTAAATTTAAATTGTTTTTAAATTTATATTTCAAAATCATAATTGTACTCATCGATATAAAATGTTGTATAAAATTTAAAACATATCTTCTAGAGCTATAGAAAACATATTTATGTCCATTTTTTATAAGGCATTTGCAAAGGTTACTCAAATATGTATAATTAAACAAAATTAAACCATCCTTATATTTGAGAAATTTGTATTTTTTTTCTTTTTTCTTTCGATTTTTAATTTTTGAATTCTTTATTATTATGCTTTCCTTATGAGTGGGAACTTTTGAAATTGTTATTTTAATTGTATTCGTTAGTGCATTCAAGCATGCTATGAAAACATGTAAGGAAGTGTTTAAATAATATTCATTAAAATGTTTTTGAAATTTATTTTTAATAATGATATGATTTTTATTTATATTATTATCATTTTGGCTACTCGCTATGCATTTTTCTGATATATCATAGGGTATGCCTTCCATTTTGCCATTTTCAAAACAATTGCTATAGAATGTAACATGATCCTTTTCTACATCATTCATTGCTTTGTTGCAACACAAAAATATTAAAAAAGCAATTTGGCTCATTAATTTTGTACTATTTTTACTATTATATATACTTATATATAAATGGTAAAGAAATTCTATGGATGAAGAAAAACAATTGCCCATATTTCTTGCCGGTAAAAAGTATTGATATTTTAAAATTGTGATTTTGCACATATTTAAAATAATTCTGTTAATCCTATTTCGATTAGAAACATTATTAGACTCATTTTCATACATGATAAGTGTTTTAAAAAAGTCAAAGGAAAATGTAAAATAATTAGCTATATCAGGCGAAATATACCTTGGTTTTTTTACACATAAATGATTTTCCCATATTTTCCTATAATTTAACCATCCATTTTGTAAAAAAATATCTTGTTTCTTCATTTTTTTAAAATTCAATTCCATTTTTAATTTATCTTTTATCCTATTATAAAATATTTCAAAGAAAGATAATTTGGAAATTTTTATATTTTTTTTATCTATATCTTCATTTTTAATGTTATAAAACTGAGACCATATATAATAATATGAATATGATATTCTAAGTAAGAGTATTTTTAAAAAGCTAAAATTATTTGGATTAAAAAATGATTCGATTCTCTTTTGCTTGTTACTTTCTTCCGTTTTCTTTTCTAATTGTTCTGCATCCTTTGGAAACAAAAGGTCGATAATTATAAGGTATAAATCTTCTAGCAATATAAGAATAGCTTTCGAATTTTTCTCTTTTGTTTTAAGCCTAATTTGTTCAATATGTTTCTTGGTTTCTGTTTGATTAAATAGAAACATTTTATAAATATCATGTTTGGTGTAAAAGTTTTCAATAATTGTCAACATATTTTCATAATTACATAATTGCAAATTTCCTATTTTACTAAAATTTTCCAATACATATATTGCTTGCATAAATAAATTCTTTACTAAAAAAAAAAATTTCTTAAAATCTTTGGATGGAAGATTTTGGCATATTTGTTTAATCATACCAAATGAATGTATGAAAAAAAACAATAAAGAAATGTTCCACCATTCTCTATTCGTAACAAATTTAAAAAGATAATCAAAAGTTTTAATCATATTTTCTATTTCGATAATAATATTTCTTATTTTAATATTTTTATCTTCAGGGTTTTTACATTTGAAAAATAATTTATTTTTTTTTACACTCATTTGATAGTATATATAATTTTTAAATAATGGATCATGCCATATGCAATTTTTATAGAAATTATTATATTCTGTTTTTAGACATTCGGGATCTACATATTTGTTCATACTAATATTATATATATTGTCTAATAAAAATAATATCACATTCATAATCCTAATTATTTCAATTTGAGCACATATATTTATATCCACATTTTTATCCACTTTTTTTATATTATTTAAAAAAATATTTGTACTATTCGCATTGAAAAAGTCTAATGATGAAATGAACTCCTTTGCATATATGGCTATATCTGGATTGTCTACATAAAGTAAATAAAAAAAGGGGTTTACATTTTTTATTAATTTCATAAAAAATAATTTTTTATATTGTTGTTTACATTTAATAATTAAATGCATATAAAAAATAATAAATCTTCTCATCTTTTCATTATCATTTCTAATATAAAATTTGTACAATAATAATAAATCAAAAAGTAATAACTCCTGTTTGTGTATTTCAGATATGTTTAAAATTATATGTACACATTCATAAATAATATATATTGTTAATTCGGTATTTATAACTAAATGAATAATTTTTATAAATATTTGAAGAAATAAATCATCTTCTGGATTATCAATTATATCACAAGCATTTTTAATGGTAGGGAAAAAATGTGACTTTATTATAATCATTTTATTTGTGCCATTTATATAGTTACTATTTTTACATTGACTGTTAATGTAACTACTTATCATATTATTATTTCCCAATTCTTTATAACAATTTTCTGTTTTAATTTTTTTATATAATATAGAAATTTCTTTACCCTGATTAGGTATAAATCCATTTTTACTATTTTCATTAGTCATTTGTATAATCGAGGTGGCATTGTCCAATATATGTGCCTTATAAGATGACATAAACTCGAAATATTTATTTATGTAGGTATTATCATGTATACGATCTTTTGTTTCATTCAAACTGTCTCTATTAAAATTTTGATTAACAATGCTGCTCTCAAAATGTATGGAATTGGAAAATACGTAATTTATTATTTTATTAATATCTTGTATGGCTATTGATTTGTTAAAATCATTATTTTTCTTACATTTCAAAAAGGTATTAGATAAGATAAAAAGATTAATATAATTTAATTTTGCAAATATTTCAATCCGGTTTTTATTATTTGACCAATCATTATCATTTACTATTAAATTGTAAAATATTTTAAACGAATTATATTCTATATAATTATTTATACAACCAATCCTATTTAATAATAAAAACAAAGTATTCAAACAAACAAAATACACATTTTGATGTTTAAAATTTTTGTGATTTTTTTCAATTATATCTAAACATATACTCATTAATTCACCTAAAATCTGATTATCTGAACATTTTAATTCTTCATATATGGAATTAATTAAAAAGTCTTTATATGTGCTAGCTAAGTAATCACTCAAATCATCTAAATCATTATTATTCGTATAATTATTTAATAACTTTTTTAAGTTTTTTATATTTTTCTCTTTTTTTTTATCATTTTTTTCACCATCACACAAATGGCTACCAATTGTGTCTGGTACTTTCCTTTTTTTATCATTCATATTGAAGATATATTAAGGAGCAATAAGCATATATACATACTTTTTGACATATACATATCTATGCTATATCTCTAGCTCTACGACAACATCACTTGATTCCCAAAGTAGGAAAGTATTGCATTGAGAAATTATAAAACTATATTAATAATAATATAATTAGTCTGCAAATATATTCATTCCTATATCTGTTTTTTTTCCGTTTTTCCTTTTTGGTCATACAGTTGTTTTGTATGATATATATACAATTTCTATGGAAATAAATTATGCTCTATAAGCTTTAAAATTAACAGGCACATTAAAATTTATATAACATCACAATGTTTCATATCTTAAGAAAGTTAAACAAATATATTTAAATAAAAATATTATTTACCCCTCTCTATAAATACATTAAATTATTTATGTGCGGCATGCATTCATTTTTTTTACTGGAAAAAACTTTATAAAATAAATATATTGCTAAAAAAATATATATTATTAAATAAATAAAATTATATAATAACAACTATTTAAAATATAGTCACCCAAAAAATACATAATAAGCATGCTTAAAAATATAATAAAAAATATTTGTGATGGCCTCAAAATATGCATATATATATACATATATATTATATATTTTTTTTTATTTCCCATAGCGTATTATAGAAGAATATAGGTCATTTTTTGAAAATTTTTTTTTCTTTTTTTTAATTTTATTTATTATTACATAAAACTTTTAAAGCTTAAAAGGGACCCCTACATTGTTATGAAAAATCATACAACCACATTTTTCGACTAGTAACAAAAAGTTATATTATTTCCATATATATATATATATATTATATGTTATAGATTGTCTTTTTTTATTATTATTTGTTTATAAAGGAAAAATGATAATTCAAATTTTATTTTCATGTAAAGTGGTTAAAAATATTGTGACTTAAATTTATAATATAAATAAAAAAAAAAACAATGGAAATAATTTTTCCCAAATGATGTTAAAAGTGGTTAAAGAATTTTGAAAAAAATTAATAATCATGAATTACTAAAATAACAAATATTAATACATTTTTTAAATTTAAATTATAATGTATTAATTTTTCCACAAAAAAAAATATATTTTTTTCTTTGTGTGTATGATTTATAATATGATATTCAAAAAAAGGAATGAAAAAATGGATGTAAATAAATATATGCATATATATATATATTATCATGCTACATGCATTTTCATATTAAAAATAGTTTATTCTCTTATTTCTCATAAAAAATTTTAATTGATCCATCATTCGATGCTGTTAAAAAGGTATTTTCATGATAGGCAATTTTATTGATAGGACTTGGGGAATGTCTAAAAAAAAATAAATGGCATTATGCATATAATTTTTATCATTAATACATTTATAGAATAATTATTGACATATATGTACATAAATGTTTTCAACTCGAAAAACAAAGGATGCGTATTCCATCGTATATTATAAGATCATGCAACAACTCATAGATTTAAGTACATATGTTTATACGAATAGTTACCTGAACATTTTTCCAATTTTATTAACCATAAGGTTCATATATGTATTATGTAGGTCCATACCCACTAGAAATTTGTCTGTTTCCTTAAATAAAATATTACAGTCCCACATTTGAATAAATCCGTCTCTGCAAAGGTTAAAAATGAATAGGTATTATGTATAGCATATTAAATAGATATAAACGAAGTGAAAATACAAAATATGCACACAAATTTTTATGATTAATCTAGTCGATGAATTTTAAACCTTTTTTGCAATTATACCTGTCTGTTGTAATAAAGTTATTTCCTTGATATTTCGATACACATGTTATATCAACTTTATGGGCATTCTTAATTATTTTCATAAATCTATTAAATTCATTTGATGTTCCATCGGTTGAATAAAGCCAAAACCGAAGATGAGAATCCCTACTTCCAGATACAACTAATGAATCATAATTTGAAAAAATATTTTTATTTTCATCAAAATTTTCGTTAATATTATATGAAGGATTTTGATTTTGTATCAAATCCGTAAGAGGAAAATAGGAAAGTGATGTACACCAATCATAAGATGGTGGATAAAAAGATACCCATCCCTTTTTCCATATTTTTACAGTTTTATCTCGACTTGCTATTATAATATTTTTTAATATATTTGTATTTTTTAAATTATTTTTTGTATTTTTTTTCATGGGTATATGTGTTATATATTCGATTTTATTTGTCACCGGTATTTTAGCTAGCCACATATTATCACCATTTTTTCGTATATCAAAAACTTTTATAAAATTTTCATTTCCACATGCACATATACAATATTCAGATTGAAAATTATCAACCTCTTTTATTATTTTTAGTTTATCTTTTGAGTTTTGATCTTCAATATTTCCATTTTCACAATTTTCTCCATTATTATGCTGCCCATCGTTTTCATTTAAATTATTAGTTTGATTATTTTGAATGTTTTCATTTTCACTTTCCTTTTGTGAGCCTTCCGTGGGAAAAGAAGAAGACAAAACACCAAACTCATCGATTAGTCCATTTTGGTTGCTCATCAACATTGGGTCGTGTGCTGAACTGTTATAATTTCCATGGTGCAATATAAGAGGAATATAATTAGATCTATCATTTAAAAGAGAAATTAATAAACTACCATCATTTTTATCACTATAATAATATTTTTGTAAAAATTTTGGACTTGTTCTAATATCAAATAAATGTACATAACTATTAATGCCAGCAAAAAAACAATTATTTTGAAAAGATATAATTAAGCTATTTATAAATGTACTTTTTTCATTTTTTATATTTACATGTTCATAATTCCATATTTCTTTTTTATTATCCCATAATTTAATACTATTTAATGAGCTACTTAAAAATTGTAATGTTCTATTGTTTGTTTCCTTTACACATAAACCAGTTACTCCATATTTATGGCAGTTTTTTATGCACACATTTTTGTAGCTTTTTTCTGATGTTAAATTGTTGTAGCTTTCTCCACAAGTATTTAAATTTTCATAATAGTTATAATTGTCATAAGAAATATTATTCCCTCGATTATGTAAGCTAATATTATTTCCAATAAATTTTCCTTCTGCATTATTAATATCTCTTAATGTATCAACTTTAATAGTTATACCTTTTATTTTATTTTTAAATGTATTAATAGTTTCTTCGTGAATTTTTTCCATTTGTTTTAAATATTCCTTATCTATTTCACAATTAAATGAATTATTTCGTTCTACTTCAACATCAGTACAATTTCCATTGTTCATTTCATTTCCTTTATTTTTATCTATCGATTGTCCAATACCTTTTGCTAAGTTAGATAAATTATTTCTTCCACTATTTATAATTAAATTTTTGTTATTTTTTTCACGCTTATTATTACTTGCTCGTTTTTTCTCTTCATCTATAGTTTGCACTTTAGGTGGCATAGAATTATTTGTTTCGATTTTTCTTATTTTTGTTTTTAAGTTTATTGATCGGCTTTTTGTTTTTTTATCCTTTCCATCAATTGTCAAACTATTTTTTACTTTATCATTATTATTAGTAAGTTTAGTATTTATTGCTTCGGTACCATCTTTTGTAACATTCTCTTTTATTAAATTGTTGTCACTTTTTTTCTCCATTTCTTTACATATATTTTTGTCATTCCCATTATTTTTACATTTTTTGGGAACCATTGTGCAAATCTTGTTTATGCTTTTTTTAATTTTGATTGTTTCTCCTTTGTTTATATCACCACTTTGATTGGTGTGCTCATTATTTATATGGCTATTTGTATGATCCGTCACATTATTACTATCTTGATTGTGCACTTTTTCAGCATTTTCGATAAAACTGATGGATTCTTTATTTACAGCCTCACAATAGGTAGCATCTTCTTTTTTATTGTTTGAAGATATAAGCTGAGGTAAATTTTGTGTCCCTAAACTATTCACTATTTCGTTATAAGTTTCATCTTTTTCTTCATTTCTACCAGAATATAATATATAGCAATTGTCTATTGATTTACGTTTAATATAAGAATTTAGGGGCATATCAAATAAGACCTTTAATCCTGGATAATTATTTTTTTCTACCAATTTTTGTCTACCTTCCATATTATTTTCACAATAATTTATAAAATTTCCAGATTGCTTTGAGTCTATTTGTTTATTTATCAGATTAGCAATTCCTTTGTCAGATAATTCAACTTGTGCATTATCATCATTTTCATATGCAATACAATCCGAATTGGGATCTACAAAACGATTGCTATTTTCTTCCATATTTAATTTATCAGCATCATGTGAATTGTTTGAATATTTTTTATTATTTTCATTTGGTATGTTAGGATTGGTAAGACTAGATAAAATCATTCTTTTTTTGCTACAATGGCCTAAGTAAATATTTTCCATTAATCTTGATTTATTACTTCTTTTTTTTAAATTTATTTCATTATTATTTTGTTCAGAATTTTCACCTATTTCTTTATATAAACTATAAGTATTCCTTCTTTTATATTTTGAGATTGGATTCTCTAAAAATTCAGTATCTAAATTATTTGTCTTATATAAATATGCAGTATTGTTTGGATTAAAATTTGTAATATTTTCCGTACCTTCACAAAAACTGGAATTGAGAATATTTTTTCCCTGATTAAGAATTTCACAACTTTTTTGATTTTTAAAATTATTATCATATTTTATATTTTCTATGTTAGGTAATTTTTTTGAATAAAATTGGGAAAAATAATTATTTTTTTTTAAAAGTTGATCATGTGGTGGCATAGTAGAATTATTCAATAATAAATCATTTGTAAAAACAAAATTATTATAAATTTTTGATATAAATAAATTTTCTGAATAAATAAACTTTTTTAAAGAATTTACTTTTTTTTCATTTTCTTTCCGTTTTTTATAATTATAATATAATTTTTTTAATAAATGTTTTACAACTTTTTGTAACATCACTTCTTCTTTTTTTTTGATCAAATTTCTTTTTAAATTTTTTATATTTTCATTGGATTCTTTTAATTTCTCTTCATAATATAAAACATCTTCATCAATTTTTTCTTCATAAAATTTGTTTGTTAACAATTTTTCGGTATCTTTATTTCTTTCCCCTTTGTCTAGTATCAAATTTATCCCTTCCTCATTTTGCCCATCTACTATTTCATTCTTCTCATTATCTTCCCCCTCATTTTGTCTTTTCACATATAATGCTTCCAATATTTTAGACACATTTTTATTCATAAATTTTTCTTTTTCTAATTTTGTTCTTATAGGTGATATTTTTTTTTTTATATTTTTTTTTTTTAAAAAATCTTTTAAAAATTTATTTTTTTTAATATCATTTTTTAAAATATTCTCAAACACATATTCTTCATCTTTGATCTTATTTATTGATTGGGCTAAACTGCTGTTTCTCTTTTTTATCAATACTGAAACATCCGAATTTTTACATGGTGAATTTACACAATCAGACAAGATACTATCGATGGTTGAAATTTCCCATTCTCCACTACGATCTAAATTATTTATATCACTTTCAGTATCATATTCCATATTGATATTCATATTTATTTTGTTTTCTACTTTTTCATCTATCGTAATTGAAGAAATATTATCAACATTTATTTCTCTAACTAAATTTGGTTGATCTATTAAATTGTCTGTCTTTTCTTCAATAGCTTGCTCATTTTTTTTTAATTTTGTTTTATATTTATTATTCATACCATTTCGAATGAGATTAACATTTTTTTCAACTTTATCATGAACATTTTGCTTTTTTTTCAATTGTTTTAATTGCTCAATCAATTCTTTATTACGTTTAAGCAATTTAGAATATGCTTGTTTACTTATCTCTTCTTTCTTTTTTAGTTTATTAATATAAATTTCTTCTCTTTCATGTAATTTTGTTATTAAATTTTCTTTTTTTTGTATAATATTATTATGTTTTTTTTGCTCTTCTTTTAAAAGTGTACTTGTTTTTAAAAAGTTATTTTTCATTTTCATGATATCAACTTTTAAATGTTTTATTTGCTGTTCATTTTCATTTAATTTTTTTTGTATCTTTTCTTTTTCTTTTGTTATTTTTGTTAAATTTTGCTTCATTGATTCTATATTTTTACAATTTTTATTATTATTATTACTATTTATTTGTAAATATTGTAATTTTTTTTTTAAATCAACAATGCTATTAGTTAGGATTTCATTTTTGGTGTTGTATTCCTTCTTTTCTTTATTAACTTGTTTGATTTTGCAAATATCTTGTTTTATTATTTTTTGCAATTTATTTAATTTGTTCTTCAAAAAATTTGGAGATACATTACTATCACCACTACTGCTCGAGTACATACTTCCACAAGACTCATCCTTACTTTCTTCATCATTTTCACTGCTACTAAATTGTTCTTTTTTTAATCTTGTTTGACAATTTTTAAATTGTTGTAATGATTCTTCTATGAGAACCTTTGAAAATTTTGAATCGAAATTATCAGAAATTTGATCTTCATTATTTTGGGATTCCTTTTTGTCATAATAATGATAATTTTCATTATTAAAATTAATTCCACTTTTTTTTTCAAAATTTTTTAATTTCTCTGATGGATCAAATAAATCCTCATAAATATTATTACGTGAAAAAAATAAATCTGAAAAGACAAAATCTTGATCATTTTCTTCTAAACTATTTTTATTTCCTTCCATATTTTCCAATGTTTCCCCATCCTTACCATTTTGATTATTCATTTTTGATATCATTTTTGTTCTTTTTTTATATTCCCTTAAAACTTGAAAGCACAAATCTTTTTCATTTTTATTTCTATTTAAATAATTCATTATATATTCTACAAAAGTTGTGTTCTTTTTGGTACTACTACTAATATCTGTGTCTGTGTAGCATTCCCTTTTTTCTTTTTCCAATTTTTTTCGTTGAATTTTATTTTTTACTTCCCTTTCTAATTCAATATCACTATAATAGCCCTTCCGGATTTTACTACGCAAAAATAAATTGTATACACTTTTAAGTTTGTTCAAAGAGCTAGCTGATTTTATTGTTTCCTCACCAATGTTATGTCTGGTATTATTGTAACTTTTTTTTATTTTTTTTTTTGCCACTTTTTTTTTATCATTATTCTTTTTGGAAAATAAAAAATTGTAATAATTTTTACCCTCAGGATCTTTGCCTGATTTCCCTACTCTTGTTTTATTATATTTTTCATTTAATTTAACTTTTGAACCTTTTTTCATTTTTTTAATAATTTTATTTAATTCATTAATTTTTTTTTCATATCCTTTATTTTTTTCAAATATATTAATATATTTTTTATTTAGATCATTTAATTTTTTTTCATTAAATTTATTTAACTCATATTGTCTAAAAATATCTTCTACACATTTTTTATCTTTTTCTAAATTCAAAAATAAATGTTTATTTTCCAAAAAACTAAAATCGAAATCGTTAGTCTCTTCATTTTCGATTATGTTTATCTTTTTACACATTCCACAAATTTTATCTAATTTTATTGGTACCTCTTCCTTCTCATTTTTTTCAATACCATCATTAGTACTACTTATGTCTCTCTTTATTGTCAAACCATTTACACATTCGAGCTCCGTTTGGTTATTTTTATGAGGTATTACATTGATGTCTTCCTTTTTACTGTTTTCAATCGAATTTAAATTATAGGGTTTATCATTTTTGTTCTCTTCTTTGTTAGCTGATTTAGGGGAAGTACAACATTCTACATCTTTAACAAAGCAAGTGGTAGAGTCTTCCTGGTGATTATCATTTTTTCTTATTAAGGATATATAATAAAATATTAAGCATATTAATTTTTTTCTTTTAATATTTAGATTTTTAATTTTTTTTAAAAGTTTACAATTTTGATCAGATAATTCTTTTAATTTTTTATCATCATTAAAATTATATTTGTCTTTACATTCAACTTTATATTTTTTTAATTCTAAATTTAAATTAAATAATTGTTTTCTTAAATCATTAATTATTAAATTATTCATATCATAGTTTATTATTGGATTATTTTTTATTTGTTTTGTTCTTGCAGCATATTTAACTGTACTAAAGGTTTCATAAAAATCAGAAGGTTCAACACTTATACATGCAATCATAACAGTTTTACTATTCCCTCCTAATGAGTCTTGTAATATTCTTGTTAGTTTAGAATTTCTATATGGAATATGTTGTACTTTTTTTTTACTAGACAAACCATATATAACATTACTTAATGACAACAAACCATAATTAATATTTATTGCTTCTTTTAATCTGTTTCCTTTTGTTTCAGTTCTTTTTGCTCTTTCACTTCCTGCCAAATCAACAAAATGGAGTTTCGAGCAAATAATTTCTTCTTTTTTTTCACTCTCCTCTATTTTATTAGCACTATTTGGTTCGGATGTAATCATTACTCGTTCATTCAAAGGTGCATTAGTAGGATCGTTTATATCATTATTGATTTTTTGATTTCCTTTTTTTATATTTTTTGCATTTTCTATATCTGTACCGGTATTTACTTCATTTGTTGGGACATTTTCCACTATTACATTTTTTCTTTGAATTAAGTTAATTGTAAAAATAGCGTGTGATCGACTTGATTTGTCATTCATAAATGTCCTTTCTGTTGTTCTTAATAAATTACCTTTATGTAAAATTGCAAAAGAATCCTCTACATTTGAAACTTTAGCAGTTTTAACCCCCATTAAAATTATTTCCTTTTTATTTATATCTTCCCTTATTGATATATTTTTATTTATTTCTCTTTTTTTTTTTTTTTTTTTATTATTTATTTTTAAATCCTTATTATTAGTAACAGTATTAATAGTTGGCACATTACATTTATTTCCAATTTTATCATCATAATCTTCTTCACTAAAATCGATGAGGTCTATTATTTCTTCATTATATATTTCAATATATGTGCATGATGTATCAAATATTATATTATTTGTTTTTTGTTTTTTTTCAATCATATTAAATATATCATTTAAAAATCTTGGAAGAATACCAACATTTTCTGTTACTTTATTTATATAATCAAATCCCATAGTATATGTTTTACCTGACCCAGTTTGCCCATAAGCAAATATTGTACAATTGTAGCCATCAAATAAATTGTCTAAAAATTTATCAGACAAATAAGAATACACATCTTCTTGTTGAGCTTCTTCTTTAAATACTTTATCAAATAAAAATTTTTGATTATTTATACATATACAATTATTATTATATTTTACATTTTTTACATCATTACAATTTACATTTTTTGCTAGATCATCACATAATTTATCTTCTTTTTTCTTTGGACGAATTCTTACAACAACTTGACAATTATTTTTATCAAATGTAGTTTCTTCTTCACCGTCTCGATTATTTTCGTCACTTAATATTTCCTCATTATTATCACTTATATCACAATTTTCATTATCATTTTTATATCGATTTATTTTATTTACTTCAGTTGTTTCATCATTTGAACTTGAGTAATTATCAAACATTGATTCAAAATCTTTTTCAGTAGATAAAAATGTGTGCAAATTTTCAGACTCCCGTTTCTTATTTTGCATTATGTCCTCATTATTGGGTATCCCAATTTTATTATTATTAACTAATAATGGATTATTTTCCATAATTTGATTTACCCCTTTTAAGAAGCCATTGGAATTTAAATGGTCATGCTTATCAGATTCAATATCAAAAATGCTTTGATCTCCCTTTTTGTTTGTTTGCCTATTTTTTTCATAATTTCCATTTATATCTTTATCCCCTAAATATTCGCTCATTATTATTTCTCAAAATTTTGAATATAAATGAACGCAGATTTATAAATATATTTTTGTTTGCACAT
Organism: Plasmodium vinckei vinckei; assembly: GCF_900681995.1. Lineage (NCBI taxonomy): Eukaryota > Apicomplexa > Aconoidasida > Haemosporida > Plasmodiidae > Plasmodium > Plasmodium vinckei. The sequence continues at coordinate 312,679 of NC_051304.1, forward strand.
ATTTACACATATTTAATATATCTATATGTACAATGGCCTGTCAAACTAGTACTGGACCTGTAGCCGATATATGGTTGTATGAGGCAAATAGTTTTTCTGATATTGTCAGACCAAAAAATGCATAAAATAAATAATAACAAATATTGCTAGGTAATAATGATAGCAACAAATTGGTGAGCTAATATTTTAAAAGGCTTCACTGAATTTGCTAGCCAGTTGCCGTTTTTTTACTATTTCAAATTAGTGTAAATGCTAATTCATAAAATGTACAAAAGTGTATGCATGAACTTTTATACTTTCTTAGGGTTTTATTTTGTGTATATGATAGTATGTTTTATATTTATTGGGCATAAACAAAATAATACACACTCAAAATATTTTTTGTTATTATCCTTTGATAAGTCATATATAATCTGTATAGATAAAATATAAATACGGCTTAAGTATTAAAAGACCGACTATTCAAAAGTCACACAAATATATTCATGCATAATATATGCATAACACATATTTTACTTAACTAATATCCTCACCCTTATGATGATGGGATAATATATGTGCTATTCAAAGGTAAACATTTATGTAATACATAAAAAATAAATAAAATAAATGTAATATAAATGGAAAAAATTAAAAATAAAACGTAAAACAAACAAAAAATAAACCCATACTATACCATTATGTATATAATAATACAATTTTATACTTAAAAAAATGGGCTTATAAATAAATCGTCTTATATATTATTTATCTGTTCCTTTGCGCATATTGCACAATTATTACTTGTTCAAATAAATTATAACAAAATATATTTCAAATTTTTTATATTTTAACCAAAATTCATATTTCACCAAATAAAAGCAATTATTTTATGATAGATTACCAAAAAGCATAATATGCTTATGAAAATACTTAAACATATATTGAAATTAAGAAAATTACGAAAATTAAAAAATACAATTATTTTAAAAAAATTATTTTATAATTATTGTAATTACAGCACAATTTTTATTTCCCAATTTGAATAAATCTCCAAAGTATGTTAAGCATATTTATTGGTGTTACACATTGTTGAGACTATCCCAATTTGTTCTCTTTATATTTGTTCAACTTATTTTTATTCATTTATTATTCACAATTATATTTATTGATTTGTAAAAAAATGGAAAAATTGGAAAAATTGATAAAATTGGTAAAATTGGTAAAATTGGCAAAATTGGAAATTATATAAAATACCGTAAACCATGTAACGCCTAAAAATAAAATGACATACAATAAACCTATTCAAAATAAATTAATTTAAAAAGATATGTCAAATATAAGCCTTTCTTGTTGTGTGAATAAAGTTTGCGTTTTCCACATGCTTTGTTAAAAGATATTTTTTTCATTTATGTGATATCCTATCACTGTTAATCGCCACTGTTGTTTATTTTTTAATGAGCATTCAACAGCATAATACAATGCATATATTTTTTTTAATTGAGAAATATATTAAAATAAATAGGTATACATAAATTATATGAAAATATGCATATGGATTTAACTTCCTTTTATTTTTCCTAGCACAAAGGAAATTTTATTTTATAAATTAATTACAAACTTTATGAACATTTTAATAATGTTTTCCTAACTATATTTGCGTGTCATGAATATATAACAATCACAATAAAAATAAATACAATGGGCTTAAAATAATAGCCCTATATATATATATATTTTTTGATTTATATTTTGGATATTCCTAATTTCCTTTTTTTTCGATGATTTAAAAAATTTCAACCTCTTCCTACAAAACTTCACTTTTCGATGCCGCTATATATTGAAGTGAAAAATCATGTCATTACATATAGATCTTCGATTGGCATAATTATATTTGAATAAAAATGAAAAATGTTTTGAGAAGAAACCAATTTAGGATAACCTATAAATATGCAAGGCTTTATAATAGTACTACCACTCATGAGCATACAAAAATTAAAAATAATAACTCTATTGCTAACAACGATAATTCAATAATAAACTACAAAATGATATTGGGGATTAAAAAAATCGAGATTTCTAACTTATCATCATTATGTAGAGATTTTCATAATATATTTCGAATAAATAAATATGGATTGCTAAAATATACAAATGATATATTACCATTTATAAAATATTTAAGAACAAGTGAAATAGTTATGATTTTACACCATTATGCACATATAAATTATAATAATATAAATTTTTATAATAATGTATGGAATCAAATTATAGATAAATTATATGATATAGATTGTAAAGAGCTAGCTTTAATTATATATAGTATGGGGAAAATCAAATATTTAAATAATAAAGATATAATTTTACTTTTTGAAAGTGAAATAAAAAAATGGGTAAATAAATTAAGTGGTAGAGATTGCTCATTAATATTAAAAGGGTTGAACAATTTAAATTATAATAATAATAATATATACTCATTAATTTATGATAGAATATTAAGTATTGCTGATGATCTTAATTTATTAGACATATGTATAATACTTAATACACACAGTAAATCGAAAAATATAAACATAAATATGTTTGAAATTTTATTAAATAAATCCTTATCATATTATTCTTTTTTAAATGAACAATGTATTGCTTCATTATTATGGAGTATTAGCAATGCCAGTATAAAATCCGAAAAATATTTTTCCCTTCTTGCGCTCAAACTTAGATTACTAATGCATGAAAAGTTAATCCAAAATGATGAGGTAGATCAGGAGAAAACAACCAACCACGATCTACAAAATGGCAATATAAAAAGAGATGGAATCCGAGATAAAGCTGAAGTTAACAACCCCAACAATGGGAAAATATTAGAACGAGGTACTCAAGGAAAAATTACTAATGACAACAATTCATATCAAATGAAAAATAATAATGATACCTTTTTTGAAAATTATAATGACGTTATTTCAGAATCACAATCATATGATAATGAAGATAAAGAAGGTGGTGATAATTTAAAAAATTTAAATTACGAAATAAGTATGAGCAGTTCATGTAAATATGAAAATTTAATACCTTCGATTATTTACTCATTTGGGAAACAACGAACATATTTAAAAAATAATATAAATATAGATAAAAAATTATATAATCATATTATTAATAGTTATAATCCTCAAAATTGTATAAATAATTCACCAGTTGATAATGTATATATATTTGATACGTCTAAAGATTTTTTAAGAGATAAAAATGTGTTTAATAATAATGATAAAAATAAAACAAAATCAAAAAAATATCAAAATAAAAAATATTATGAACATATTATTTTTGTAATAAATAATTACTTAACATATTTTATAAATAATGTGCATTATAATGATTTAAAAAATGTAATATTTGGAATAGCAAAAATAGAAATGTTTGTAGATAAAAAATTATTAAATAATATTTTTGAATTAATTATACTTCATGTTAAAAATAGTATGTATAAAAGTTATGAAATTATTAATTTATCAAGATCTATATCCTTATTACCACAGGTACCTACAAATATATGGATAGACATTTTTGAATTTTACAAAAATAAATTTATTTCAAACACAAGTGTAAAAAACAATTGCTATCTATTTTATATATTCTCTTTTATTAAAAAAAAATTAAATAATTATAATTTGGATTTATGTTTAATTGACCATATAAATAAAAAAATTGGTAGCATTGATGAAGATGATGTAATAAATCTAATAAAAGCTTTGATTAATCTTAATTATTATAATAATGAATTAGTAAATAACATATCCAATTATATAGAAAAAAATTACACAGCTTTTAATTTAATTGATATTGTATATATATTAAAATATTTTACATCCATGGAATTAAGGAATACTAATATTTTCTCCTTATTTGCTTTAACAATTAAAAAAAATAATACAAAACATAATTATGCTATAATTTCAACAATCTCGTCTTTTTATTTGCAGGTTTGTAATTATATATGTATTCTATCTGTATGATAATAAAAACATATTATCTTTTTATGAGCATATTTTTGTTTTTATTATTTAGCTAATAATTTACACTTTTTACAAGTTACACATTTTATTTTTCTCTTTATAGATGGATATATTCCCTAAAGCAATTGAGGATATATTATTACAGGAAAAAAAAAGTAGTGAAGTTTGCTTCAAAACAGAAGAAATTATTTGCGATGAATAATTTTTTTTTTAAATGCTTTAAAATTTTAAGTTTATATTAATCATTTGTACATTCTATATTTCACTTTGTAATATCTTCATGTTTTTGTGAACATTTTTAAGCTTTATAAAATTTGTAAAAGGAATTAATATGTGGTTCCTTTGTATCAGCAGTGTATTCTCCTTCCCTTTTTTTTGGTAAACTATCCTCAAATGGAAAACAAAAAATATTTTTTAAATATTTCTGATCAAACCCTTTAGGAAATAAATTTTCATTCCCCCACCTTCCATTTCCTTTTATAACATCATGATTTAAATTTAAGCTTTCTCTTGTATATTTTGGCAATTTAATATTATTTTTTTTCTTTTTTTTTAAGTATGAAATGGCATTTAGCTCGCTATATATGCTGGGACACCACAAACCCTAAACAACAAAATGGTGATAAGTAAATAGCCAAATACAAAATATGTATATGAACATTATTTTAAGTATATATGGAAAAAGGTCGATATAAATGCATTACACAATTTACTAAGGTAAAGGCAAAAATAAAGAGAACAATTTTTGAACTTACTTGAATAGATCGTCTATTTGAATAAACCTTTGGGCCTCCATGTTTTAAAAAGTCGGTATTCCCAGCACTGTCTTTATATAAGTTAATAATATCAACAATGTGCTTCGATTTAATATCTTTTAAGGATATTTCATATCTACTATTATTTATATATTCAAATGTAGCTAGTGGCTCTTCATATTGTTCATGATGAATTTCAAAATTTAAATGTTTATTTTCTTCTTTATAATCTGGTAAAATAAATCTCAAAAAAAATCTTACATTTCTGCTACTATGACCTGTTTCACTATATCTTAGTAAAATTTTTTTTAATTGATACACACCATTTGAGCACATCGTTTTGGTTAGCAAAAAGAAAAAAATCAGCTACAATATTTTTACCCTACTCATATGTCCGTGTGTATATATCCCTATATATTTATATATAATCCCTGCATTTTATATATCTATAAATATGTTTACATTCATATATATTGCATGTAAAATTTATTGATATAAGTAGGGAATACAACCATGTGCTTTCTTTTCAAACACTTACTATTTATTTAAGCATGTAACATTTTTAGAAAGGAAATAAAATTAAGCATGAATTACGAAAAAATATACCTTCAAAAAAAAGCAAAAAATATATATAACATAATTAATAATATATTTTTCTTTTCCAAAAATGAATAAATGACAATTTTTTAAAATAAAATATCGAAAAAAATGTATATTAATATGTAAATAAATACATGCATATGTATATGTACAAATAGTGTAACCATATTTTCTTTTTATTTCAATTTTTTTATTTTTTTTCAATTTTTTCATTAACCCTTTGAATAATTCACTATTTGGTTCGTATATTATTTTGCAAAAAAAAAATTAAAATAAGTTTTACATCATTGATATAGCATAAAAAAAAGTAATCCCAAAGGAAAGTTATATTTTTAAATTAATATTTTACCAAGCCATAACACAAAATATTTCTATATAATTGCAAATAGCCACCATTTATTATATCACGTTGTTTTTTATTGTACTTTTTACATTAACTTTTATATATATTCAGGCAGAGAATAAAATATTTTACAAGTTATGAGAAAAAAGTAATATATCGAAGATTTTTATTCATTCATATTTTTCCTTTTTAATATTTTTGCAAAAAGGATAACTTCAAATTATATATAAAAATAAAAGCGTATAAAATAAACTGTATGATTACAAATTTTCAACATTTTCATATTTTTATTTACTCAACCCATAACGCCATTTCCCATGATTTTTATAAGTTCATAAACTGAAACATTTTCAATTTGAATAGTATTTCCTCTTTTTCTACTAAATAATTTTTTTGTCTTTTAAATGGAAGAGTGTGAAACATTCAAAGAGCTAATACAATTGTTTTGGGATTTAAAAAGGGAAGATGCTTTTGTTTTATTTATCCATGGCTTTATTTTAGATAATGATTTTACTTACAAATTAAATAAAGAAAAGGAATGTAAATATAATGAAGATAAAAATATAAATATCTCAAATGGATATATAAAATATACCCCAGATAGTACAAGTAATAACTTTTTTATAAGTAAATTATTAATAGATCCAGAATGGAAAAATAATTCAAACAGTTATAATTTTATATATACAAATAAAAAAAACAAAGAAAATGCTACTTACAATTTAAATATATTGAAAATCGAAAACTCATTAGTTATTCAAATAATTAATGTAGAAAATCCTTCAAATATACATTCGATTACAATAAATATGAATGAATATATAAATGAAAATAATAAAGAAAAAATTAATTTAAACATACCCAAATTAATCAAATTATGTCAAACACATATATTATTTAATATGCAAGATAATAAACAAAAAAAAAAAATTAATACTCTTATTATTGAAACAAATGAACATAAAATTAATATGAACAATTCTAATATATCAGAACAATCACGTCTTTTTCAAAATTTTAATGATGATCATTTTGATGATAAAAATCCAATAATAAGACAAAATTTAATACCTGATTTTAAAAATGGTAATCATATTTTAAAACCTGATGGATTATTTGTAGGACCAAATAATAAATTTTTTAATCCCCAAAACTTACGTTATGATCCTATTGGCCCGTTTGGAAATGAGCCAAATGCCGATATAAATCCTTTTGAATTCCAAAACAATTTCCCTTTCTAATTTTTACACAACATGTGTATTATTCATTTTTTTTTACAAAATTTTTATATATCTCCTTCAATAATACTATTTTTAAAACCGTTTTATCCTTTTATTTATATTATCCTTATACATATATTAAAATGGTAAAATAATTTTATATGGCTAGCTAGCTAGCTGTTTTTTTTGTAAACATTTTCAGCAATATATACTACCCACATGTATGCTTACATTTTTGACACAATATTAATTTAAACTATATGAGTATAGGGAATTTTCCCTTTTACTCAGTTAAATATAAAGTTAATTGTCTTCACAATTTTACAATGAAATAATAGGTGTATATAGCCAATATGCAAATAAAATTGAAAATAAAAATATGGACTATATGCAATCTCATGAAGAATGGTTTTACAAAAAAAATTATTATAATAATATACATAAATCAGGATTAATCATTTAAAATATAAACTCAAACCCTTAAAAGAAACATTAAAAGGAAATGGTGTAGCAATATGGTGTCATACACTATATATATTTTATTTAATAAAATTAGCTATTGCTCAATTTAAAAAAGTAAAATAAAATCAAATATTTCCTTCAAACTTTTCTTCATTTTCATTTAAAATTCATGTGTGTGATTAATGTAAAAAAGTGTTTGAAAAATTTGGAAAAATACAGTTCACTGCAAAAAGGAGTCCTGTATTCTTTTTACATAAATTATTAAGTGTGTCAATAAAATAATTATTATTTTTTATATGCAATATATTATTACGATCTTGGGTTACGTTTAACAATTCTTTATCATTATTTTTTAAATTTGTCATATTATCTTCACCATTTGAATTATTATTATTCATCGAATTATTTTCAGTTATATTATTTACAACAGGATCAGCATCCGCTTGTTCTAAATTTGTGGTGACTATAGATGATGTTGTTGGTACATTTTTTTTTTCACTATTATATATATTCATTTGTAAATCATTAGTAAATGATTCTTTTCTTTCTTTAAAACTATTATCATTGACAACATTTTCATTGTCAAAATTCTCTTCATCTTTTTCTTGTAATGATATATTATCTTCCTTATCAAAATTATCATTATATAATTCTTTAAAGAAATCGTTAATTTCTTTTTCATCAAATTCTTTATCTGTTTTTATATTATCTTCTAATAGATATCCATTTTTATCATGTGATTTAGAATTCACATCCCCTTCATTATATGCAGTATTTTCCATATCATTTTGTTTACCACTATTTTTATCAAAAGAGTTAATAAAATCTTTCAAATTAAATGTTTCATTTTCATTTTCATTGATTGGAATAAAATTATAATCAATTATATTTTTATTATAAAATGAATTTTCAATTTTTTTATTTATTATTTCATTTTTATTATCAAATTTATGATCTTCATTTATATCCTCTGATAATATTTTCATTTTTTTCAAATATTTTTTTTTTTTAATTTTAATAATTTTTTTATTTATTTTGTAATGCTCTATGATTTTACTCCATGCATCACATCTGTTTAAAAATGAGCAATTTCCAAAAATAAATAAATTATATCGAGCACGTGTTAAAGCAACATTCAAACGTTTATAATTTGAAAAAAATGGATTGGAATCATCCATTTGTTCATCCCCTTCCGATTCAGTTTGCTCATTTACTGATTGGGATTCTACATTGTCTTCGACTTTTGTTTCATTTAGGTCCATATCATTATTAGATGAATTAGTTAGCTCATTTTCTATAGTAAGATTATTTTTTTTTTTTTTTTCATTTCTTTTAAAAAGACCACTAGTACGGACACACACAAATATGATGATATCCTTTTCTGTTCCTTGAAATCCATCAACGGTTCCTATATCTATAAAATTTGAAACATTGTTTTTGTATCCTTTCTTTTCGAAAAAAACTTTTAAAGCTTTTTTTAAAAAATATTTTTCAGCCGCATAAGGAGTTATAATACCAATTTTTTTATACCAGTCTTTAATATTTTCTGAAGTAAATATATAATGAAGAAATTCTAAAAATTGTAAAACTATTTCACTTTCGTGTATATTAATATAAGAATTTTTAATTTTTTTTTGTTTTGAAAAAGATATATCATAAAAAACACAATGTTGTAATAAGGGAATAAAAAACCAATGAAAATTTTCTTCATTTTTTTGACATAATAATATATCATTAAAATTTGTTGGTAAATTTCCAAATTGGTTTTCTATAAATTTTGATAAATTTAAATCAGTTAAAATATATTTCATATTTTTTTTTTTCTCATCATCATCTACTAATAGTTGTTTAGTATATTTTTTGATTTCCAACTCTTTTAATAATACAAATAAAAAATAATTAGCATCTTTAATTTTGTTATTGTAATAATGTTTGTTAGGAAAATGAGAAATATCTGGGTGCATTCGATATTGGATAGATAATAAATTATATTTACATTTATTGAATTTATATATTTTTTGTAAACGCTCAAATAAAGATCTAGAGTAATTATGTTTTTTAGCAAATAAAGAAAATACTGTTGCTGATAATTGTTTTGGATCTCCTACTAATATTATTTTTTTACATGAAAAAGACAAAGGTATTAAAATGTCTAGTTCGATAGCTTGTGAAGCTTCATCAATTATTATAGCATCAAAATAATTTATATAATTTGTTAGTGAAATATTTGAACTTGATGATAATGTTGAACATATAATTGTTGATGTTTTTAATAAATTTTGTTTATATATTTTATTATCATCTTTTTTACTTAAATATAAAAATAATTGTTCTTTAAATTCTAAACTAAATTCCAACAAATCTGAACTTACATTTCCACCAATTCTAGTAACTATAGGATTAAATAAATTTCCATCTTCATCTAAAATTCCTGAATTTGATGAAACTAATCGTCTAAGTATTTCATCAATTGCTGCATTAGATGGTGCGCATACAAGAATTTTTTTATTTTTTATTTGTTTTTTTTTTTTTATATTCATTTTTTTCTTATCGTCCTCTACTGACAATCTAGACATTTTCCTATTCCTATCACTAACATAAAATGGATAGCTCGATTTTTCATTTGGCCTACTATCCTTTTCAATACTATTTAAATGTGTTCCTGTATAATCTTTATTATTTACATATGAATTATAAAATGATTCTGCTAAACTTATTAAATTTTTAATTCTGTTTTCATTATTTTTATGTTTATCTTCTTCATTTGTATTATCATTTCCATTCCCATCTCCATTTATACCAAAATTTAAGACCTGACTTGATGCATTCATAATACTTAGATGTATAGCATATGCATTTTTATATTCTTTTTTATTATTTTTATTAAAATAAAATGTACTTGCTTTATTCATTTGCCCATTTTCAGGATAGTTATCAAAAAAATCATCATATTCTAAAGCATCAAAACAATTTTCATTAAAGTAACAATAATCATTTTTTTTATCATAATTTATCCATCCATAAGGACTTTTTTGTGTTTCTCTTTTTTCTGGAGTTACAATCCATCCTAACTCTTCATCTCTGTCTTTATCATTTTCATTGATTTGTTTTAAATCCATATTTGTTTTTCTTATTAAATCAATATTTTCTATTTTATTTTCTTCAACTTTTTGATAAAAAATTAAAGCACTAATTATTCCTAAAATCGTTGTTGTTTTTCCAGTACCTGGTGGCCCTTGAATTAATGTTACCCCATTATTTAAAATACTATTATTTATAGCACATAATTGACAATTATTATATATATTAAAAAATTTATTTTTTAGTAAATTTGGTATGTAGCTAAATCCTTCAAATTGTTCACTTACATTCTCTAATTCATCCATTTTGAAATTTTCAAACTTTTCAAATTTCTCAATTTTATTTTCTTCTATTTTTTCCTTCTCCTTAATTTTGTCATAATTATCTTGTAATATTTTTTCTCTACTTAAATGTTGTCTAATTTTTTCTTTTAGTTCAATTTCTTCAACTAGTTCTTGATCTAATTCTTTATTTTCTTCGATTAAATTATTATTTCTTTTTTCATTAATTTCGATGGGAGATAATTCAGTTTTTTTTATTTTCACAATTTTTCCTGTATCCTCACATTTCCGTTTTTTTATTGTAATAAAATTGTTTGATGATAAGATATGGCTCGAATTTTCTTCCGTTTCCTCCTTTTCATCTGTCCCTATGTGAGTTCCTTTTTTGGCTCCCCTTTTTTCTCCTTCTTGAGTTTCTATAATTTCGCTAATTATTGATGAATTTCTAAAATTAAATAAATAGTTAAATTGCCTAAGTGTTGAGATTAAGTTTGTAACTTTTGAAATTCGAAGAGAATACTTATTTAATTGATCTTTGTTAAATATATCATATATTATATTTTTTCTTACTTTATCAATAATATCAAAATTTCGAAAATTTAAATTAAATTTTATTTTAATTTTTTCTTTATTTTTCCCAACTACAAATCCAAGTAAATGTCTAACACAATATTTTCTTACCATATAAATATTTCCATTATTTTTGTCATTTATTTCTTCTTTTTTTATCGTTTGTGTATTGTCTTCTACATTATTACCATCACTATTTTCTTTTTTTTCTCCACCAACGATTGTACCGTTTTTTTCCTTATCTTCCACAGATTTACACTTTTCCAAAGACTCATTGTTTAGTGGTTTTTCATTTTCCTCATCATCTGTTTCATTTGATGAAGATCCTTCCAAGTTATCTATATCATTTTCAACTTGGCTATCCGTTGGGTTGTCTTCTTCTTTTTTTTTCAAAGACGAGTGTATAGATGTAAAAACTAAATCATGTTTCTCTGTTTTTTTCGGAACAAATCGTAACAAAATTAAGTCTCCATAAAATATATTTGAAAAAACTAACTCATCAAAAGGTATACTAATATGAAATTCGTAATTATACATTTCTTTTAAATCATGTATAATATTAATATTAAATTCTTTTAAACTTTCATTTTCTTTTTTATTATTTATTAATTGTTGTGTTTCTATTAAAAATAACGGAAAATACGAATAAAAATATTCTTCAAAATTTTTATAAACAGATGGTAGTGTATTTATATTTATATCAATTTTTAATCTATTTTTTACAGAACATATATTTAAATTGTTTTCACTTCGTAAGCTAGTATAATAATTCCACCTTAATATTATATTAACTAAATAATCTGAAACATCAATATATGTATTTTTTTTTTCTATAATATATGATTGCAATATTAACAATATGTCATCACTAGTTTTATTCTCATGCTCATCTTTATTTAAATCCATATTTTCATTTTTTATATTTTCTTCTAATTCATGAAATTCATTATCTTCAGAGTATTTCAAAAATATATCCCAGTTAAAAAATATCTTTATAAAATATTCGTCATCCCATTTTTCCCACATTTTTTCCAAAAACATACTTATTTTACTTTTATATTTTCAACTTATATACTACCACACTTTGTAGAATCAAACCCCGTTGTTCTTCTTACAAGGAAAAATAAATAATAAATTTTTTTTAAATATAAACATTTTTCTCTTCAAATATATATATATAATATCATGAAAAAATCGAATAGTATAGAATTATATTTCTTAATCGCATTTTTTCAATAACTTATATGGGATTATTATTTTGCTATATTTAGCAATACACCACCCATCATTTTGTTTAACTTCCCATTTCCTTTTCACTACTTATTATATATATTATTGCTAACAATTTTAGATAGAAAAAAAGGAAAAAAACATACGAGGGAATGCATATTAAAAAATATTTTTTTTTTATCGTTATTTTTTTTCGTTATTTTTTTTCAAATTTTTTTTCACATTTTTTGCCACTTTTCTTGTTTTTGGGAAAACTAATATGCGTAATAATAAGGCAAAAAAATGTTTAATACTTTATTAATTTATTTTATTATATCCCCATAAATAATATATTTTTTTTTGTTATATTATTTACAACATCACTATAATTTAATTAAAATGGGTATTACTATATTATATATTTTTTCTCCCAATAATATATTTTACAGATGTTAGAGAAATAAAAAAGAACATTGCTTATATGAAACACGTATAAATGTATTATATATCCTCATTGTTAAATTAGTTGAAAATATATAAACACCTTCAATTTTAATGAAATGTAATATTTAAAAATTACAAACCCATTTAGTAATGCAATGAATATATAATAATAAAAATCTTTTTGCTTTGAAAGAAATGCAAGGCTAAATTTATAAACTGCTATAAATTTATTCTACTAATATATAAAAAATAAAATTCCCTTTATCAACTACAAAAATAGTATATTAGGAATATATAAAGTAGCATAAATCAGGAAGAAAATAAAATATCATTTCAACAAAGCTTGAAAGTAATATGATATTCAAATTTTTATTCCCGTAAAATATGTTAACAAATCTGGGCATTTAGAATTGGCAATTCATTCATACTGATTACATACTGACTACATAGTAACTACATATTAACTACATAGTAAACCTTAGTAATGACTATGGAAAGTTTTACGATATTTTAATTTTTATCAAGCATTTGTATATACTTATTTAAATAGTAGACTGTCTTGAATATTAATGGGAATATATTTTAATATAAAAATAAAATATAAACCAAAAATATAATTATACTACCAATACAACAAAAACATATCAAGAAAAGACGAAAAAAAAAAAGAAATTTATTTAAAAAATATATATATGACCCTTTTTTTTGTATACGAGTAGTTGTAATATTATACTAAGGATATAATAATAATAATTTGATTAAAAATTTATAAAAAAAAATTCAACCAAAATTACTTTTTTTGCTACTAAAAAATTTATAAAACAAAAGTAACAGATTTTATTGAGAATATTTAAAACAATACATATGTAGAGTCCCAATAATTAAGAACAAATAAATTTTGTTTATATTTTTATAAAATATATTTATTTTAAAATAAAAAAAAAATAAATATAATTGGTAGCAAAATAGAATGGTGCTATTTTAACAGAGCACAAATTGTATATACTATATAATTTTGTATAGCTAGTCAAAAAGTAATAATAATAATATATAGAACATGTATATATAATATTAAAAAAAATATTATTTACTATATATTTTTTGTTGTATTAAACAGTTGTTTAAGTTTAATGAAAAACAAAAAAAAATATTAGACGAGTTTAATATACTATTATTGGTAGTACCACATATTTTTTGAGGGATGTCGCAAATATAAAAATTTTTTACAAAGTCAAAAAAAAATATTTTTCGATAATATTACAATTAATAACAAAAAACATGTTTAAGTAATACAATAAATTAAATTGTTTGATTCTTTTTTTTTTTATTTTGTATTTTTCTAAAACAAATCGGGGTTATAATCGACATACAAAATACGTGCATGTGCATTACTATTTTTAAATATATAGCTATTAGCTGCATATAAAAATAAAAAATAGGCAAATAATACGCAATAATAAATTTGTATTTTTATGATATTTGTATGCTGAAAAATATTTGTTATTTTTTATAAGTATAAAATAATATTTTTTTACAAATATAGAATATATAAATATATTTAATATTATTCTTAAATAAAAATTATGATTCTACAAAAAATGTTTTTTATGTATTAAAATAAATAAAAATATATAGTTTAATATTAATAAAAAAAAACGAGCAAAAAAATTTATTATATTTTTGTTTTTATAATTAAAATAAGACTAAAATTATAAAAAAACGTTATATATCCTACTAAGGGAATAAAAAAAAAGAAAAAATACACGAAAAAATAAGAATAACATAAAATATTGTGATTTAATAAACCAATATTTATAATTTCAAAAGAAAAAAACATTGGTATATTAAAAAAAGTATTATATATATATAGCTTAATAGGGCTTATATATTTTTTACAAGCAAAACATACAATAAATATTTCTTATCAGAAAGTTACTATAATATTCATTTATAATATATAAATAATTTTTCGAAAATGAAGTTAAAATTAAATATAACAAAAAAAAAAAAAGGCCTCGGAGAATCAATATCAGAGGGATTCAAATCTGTATCAAATAAAATTTTTGGGACAGGAGTTGACAAAAATTTCAAAGCAATCAATGGCGCTATAATATTATTATTTATCACAATCTTATATTACATACATAAATTTAAATCATCAACATCAAGATATAAAAACATGAAAATATTATATATGTACTATGGATTTTTAGTATGTCTCACCGGATTAACCATAAGCATTAACTGGTAAAATATATTATATATGCATGCAAAAGACACATTAATTTTGTGTCTCTTCTATACATTTCGATCTATAGAAGTCATGAAATAACTTCTATAGGACTATATTTATACACAATTTATTTATTTCGAGTTGAAAATTTTGATATTTATTCATTGCAACATATGTTATGTGCATTCCCTATCTTTCTTGTTCGTATTAATTTATTATTTTTTTTTTTCCAAATTTTAGGATGTATTATGAGCATATAAAAAATAAGAGAAAAAATAGAATTTCATCATTAGATGTCAAAAGTAAGATATAAGGAATTTTACATTTATATGCGCTATTATGCATATATAATATTTTTCAATTTAATTATAAAGTTTATAAAAAAAATATACTTTAATTTGTTTTTGCTTTTAAACGTTGTATATATTGTATAGACACGTATGAGCATACATAAATTATATATTATTATTACATATATATATATAAATTATTTAATTTTTTTTTCCCCCTTTTTTAGTGGCATATAAAAAGAAATAAAGGAATAGCAGCTTTTTCAAAATGAGGATCTTGTATATGTGATATATAATGGCTTACAGTTCAAACAAACATCCAGATCACTCGTTTTATTTGTTTGTTCGTTTTTTTTTTTATATTTCTGTGAATAAAATAATTTTGTTTGTGTATTATGTATACATTTTATTTATATTATTGCTTAAAAATATTTTTTTATTATTATATTTTTTAATTTTAGTAATATATATATGCATAACTGACGTCAATTATATAAATATATATATAGAAAGAAAAATAAACTCATCAAAAATAACATAATTAAAATATATATTAAATTGGTTTACTATTATAATAATCATTTGAGAATATTAATACTATTTTTAAATATTTTTGTAAACTTTTTTTTACTCTTTTATTATATTATTCTTACCTTTTCATCTTTATAATAATGAACATTTAATTGTGCCCCGTCCTTAAAATACCATACCCCATCACCTGTTGGCTCATTATTTTTGAAGTTTCCAATAAAATATGTTCCTAAATTTAATAAGTAGCAAATACATAAAGGATGGATAAAAGGGGGTAAAACAAATTAGGTTAAAATGACAAAGCTAAACATGCTATGCATATTAAATAGTGCAAACCATTTGGTAATATCCATTTCCCATGAGATAAATATCCATTTTCCCAATACCCCTCTAATACACTTTTGCACTTATTGTAAATGTACTTTCCTACATTTATAAGCAAAAAATTAGAAACAATCAAAAGCCTTGTATATATACATATTAATTGGCATATTTATTCTATAATATTTAGTTGTAATACATAATTATTACCGTATCCATTTTTTTTCCCAAACCGCCAAGTACCCACATATGCGTCTCCATTTTTATATACCATTAAACCTTCATCGTGCTTCATTCCGTTGGAATAGTTTCCATAATAATAACTTTTTCCTTCTGTATAAAATATTCAAATAAAATTTGCAAATTATTAACGATAATATATAAACCATTCAAATTTGTACATGCCGTCAAAATGTATAACAATATAATTACCTTTTGTGCTACATGTAATGTCTTTTTTAGTTTTTAACTTATTAGAATCTTGCATAAGACTTAACAATTTTTCACTTAGTTTTTTCTTTTTTTTATTGCGTTCTTTTTCACTATTTTTTTCGCTTTTACTTCCTTCACTTTCGCTCTCTTTGCTTTGGCTTTCCTCATTTTCGCTTTCCTCACTTTTACTTTCCTCACTTTTACTTTCCTCATTTTCACTTTCTTTACTTTCACTTTCTTCACTTTTACTTTCCTCACTTTCACTTCCTTCACTTTTACTTCCCTTGCTTTCACTCTCCTCACTCTCTTCCTCCTCTTTGGTGTCTAAATTTTCACTACTCTTGGATTTGCTTTCTTCGCTTTTACTTTCATTTGACTCATTTTCGCTTTCCTCATTATCACTAGATTGGCTTGTTTCTCTAATCTTTTTATTTCCTTTTTTTCTGTTTGGATAATTATTAAAAAAATATGTTCCTATCCCATTTTTTTTGTTATGCTCAAATGATCCTTGATAAAGGTCTCCATTCAAATATTCATATTCCCCTTCGAAAGAAAAAATGTAATAAAAAAAAATAAATATTTTGAAATATATTAAATAAATTTAAAAGTGGACAAAATAAAGTGTGTTGGTAACAAACACTTTTTAAAATGTCTATATAATGCAAAATTTTAAATATATTTTAATAATTATAAATGGCAACCATATCCATGTTTTTTTCCAAGTAAAAAATTTCCATAATATTTTTCTTGTGTCTTATAATTTTTACAAGGGTAAAATATTACAGTTCCTATTCCTGTATAGTTTTTCAGTGAAGTTGATGGTATACCATCATCCTTGAATAACTTCAATTTACTTTTCTTATTTTTATTTTTTGCCATTTTTATATTTTTTTCTTAATAAGTATAAGAATTTTTTTTAAACAAAATAAAATGCATTTGAAGTATTAGGCATTTTTTCACTATTGTAACAAACAAATAGAAAAATTTCCTTTATATATATAGATAGATATTCTACAATATTTATATTTTTATGTGTATGTTTTTCTCCATATAGACATAAAGAATAAAATGCAAATTTACTCAGCAAAATTGGGTATATATTGCGTGTATGTGCAAAAAGCTATATTAAATAACTAGCTACAACAAAGAGAAAAAATAAGAAATAAATAAAAAATATAAATAGTATAATAAAAAATGTTTTAATAAAAATTGGAATTATTTATAATTCTTTTCGAAAATCCACTTAATACGCTAAAGAAAGATTTGCAAAAGCCATGGCAACTGTTAAGCATTATTATAGTATATATTTTTCATTATGTACATAAATCATTTTATTTTTTATCGAAAACAAAAAAATATATTTTTTTATTTCAGGAGGAGAGAATAAAGTTGCTCGTAGCTGCGAAAAAGGGTAATACCGCATTATTGCCTTTCTGCTATTTTTTATATATTCTTCATCCCTATTCCGCTTTATATCATACTTTTTACTCATATTTTTTCTCCATTATTCATTTTATTATATTAATTTTTTGTTTTTACAAAAATTTAATATCTAATAATTTATTGTGTAGGTGTTTACGAAGATGTCGTTATCTTGTCTAAATTGAAAATTCCATTAGGAGATTATGTGCAACCCCCGGTATGTTGAAAAACGGGCTTCTGTAGACATACTATTCATAAAAGAAAAAAATAATGGTGCAAATAAATGAGTATAAATATATACACCAATAGGATAGCTATTTTGCAATTAAAATTCATTACCTATGCATATTTTTAATTCGAATGATAAATAAAAATAGCCATATATTCATATTTTTTTATTCTGTATTTTTTTTTCCAATCCCCTTATTTACATTATTACAACAGCATAATAGGACAGCTTTTTGGTATAGTTGTAGAAATGGAAACTTAAAAATTGCAAGAATAATTTTAAAGAAAGGAAGTAACATTAATCATAAAGACGCAAATGGAATATCCCCTCTACATATTTGTGTTAAATATGGCCACTTGAACATCGCTAAATTTCTTATTGAAAATAATGCCGATATAAATATTATGGATAATGTTAAAAATAAAAATTGTGAAAGAATAAAATCTTCATTTTTATTATTTATAATATATACAGCTTATATATAATAATATATCATTATTACAACTTTTTTTGTTTTAGGAAGGACAATCACCTATTTTTTATGCCATAATAAATAAACATTATGAAGTAATATTACTATATTATTTTACTTGCATATAAATATATATACATATGACTATTTGCCAACTATATCAATGTAGAACATACTTTTTTGTGGCACATTTTTATATACAAATTTATTAAAATGTTTACAAATAAATTATTAGCTCACCATTTTATGCATAATTACATATTTCACAAAAAACAATTTAACCTACAAATTTAAAATGAACTTTTTTCTAGATTGCAAAATTGTTGATAGAGAATGGTGCCAATGTTCAAATAAAAGACAACGTAAGTTTAAACATTCTTAATATTTAAATAATATATATTGAAGAAAAATAATATTATGAACAAATAGCTAGAAAATATGACAAATTAATATAATTATCGTTTTTTTTATTAACAGAAATAATTAATTATTTTTTTTGTAGAACAATGCAACTGTTTATGATTATGCCGATTTTACGGGGAGAACAAAATTATCTTCATATATATTATATAAAAGTATTAAAATTAAAAAGCAAGATAATTTGACTATCTAATAATTTGTGTGGGATTTATTTTTTAAATTAGACATTGTTTGGACCTATATTTTTACTTATTGTTGCACACAGATATATTTATTTATTTTTATATTGTTCATATTTTTAGGTAATGAACTAATTGTCAAAAACGAAAATTATTTAACAAATGAGGATAAGGAAACTTGTGAATAAAACTAGGTTAAAAATATGTATAATCTTTATGATTAAAAGCCTATTTTATAGTTTATTTTTTAAATAACTTTATTTTTATATATACAATTATAAATAATGCACCTAATTATTTATTTTGACAACTTTTGCCACATTTAAAAAATAATTATCACCTTAATCTTCATTGATATTTGTAAAATATTAAACAAAAAAGGGAAATTATAAAAATATTGGGAAGTTGGTGTTAAATTAAAAATGCTAATAATGAGCAAATACATATTTAGTAAATATTCTTAACCATAAACAGTCATGGTATGTATGAAAAAAATTACCGATAAATATCAATTGGCCAAATGTGAATCAATGGCAAATAGCATGTATATATAGAAATAGGATGAAAATATTATGTACAAAATTTACTTTGCATTTACCGCATAGTAAATTATTTAATGAATTGAAGAGCACACATTGATACATATAAATAAATATACATATGTAAATACATGGATTTAATTATTATAGGCATTTATTTTAATTTCGTATATATATATTCCTCCATTATACAAACATCATACGCCTTCTTATTTGAAAACTTATTGTTAGTTTTAAGTTTTATACACGTTTTGATATTGATTTTTTATATAACACAAAACAAAAAAAATTATATTTTTTTATTTTATTTAAAGATCGTCAGGTATTTATACGTAGTTAAATTATTTCAATATAATACTTGTATATATTTATCCTTAGTTTGTGTGTTTTGCTTTTCTTCTTTCTCCTCTTCCAAGGGCATGGAAACCACTCTTGATAGTAGTAACAGATCTGCGTTAAAAAAAAAAAGGGAAATAAATTGAAGAAAATTATAAATAAAATAAAAATACATAAAATACATACAAATAAAAAAAGAGTAATAACCTTTTTGCTCCACAAGCGTTGCAATGTTGATGGAAAAGTCTTGTTCTACTATCCTTCTCCATAGCAGTATTTGGGCTTTTACACATTTGGCAAGTAACATATTCTGTTATATATTTTCTTAACAATGCTTCAATATGTTTAGGCCCATATTTTCCTTTTAAAACTAATTGTCCTTCTCCTGCTATAGATCCTTCAGTTCCTAATTCGGCAAGAACGAAATGGAAGACATGCTCTTCATTCCTGTTCATAATTGTACATATATCTTTAAAATTAATCCATGCTACTTTTTTTGAACCAACTCTAACAACTTGTGGTGGTTTTATTGTATATTTTTTTGATATGCATAAATCTATATTATGTTTATTAACTAAATCTTGAATTCTATGTAACAATTCTTCATATGGATATACTGCACCTTTTTCAAATACTTTTCCTGTACCATCTATAATAACTTCAGCTTTGTTTACAACTTCCTTCTTTTTTTTCTTTTTTTTCTTTTCACCAAAATCAAATAATTGTGCTGCTTCATCATTTACTTTGTCAAGGTCAATAAAGGCTTTGCTGGCATCTTCAATTTTTTCTTCAACCTTTTCTTCTACTTTTTCTTCTACTTTCTCTTCTACTTTTTCTTCAACCTTTTCTTCAACCTTCTCTTCAACCTTCTCTTCAACTTTCTCTTCAATTTTCTCTTCAATTTTCTCTTCAATTTTCTCTTCCATTTTTATATATCTTATTAAATTACTTTATTTCTCTCTATAATTTGCTTTATATCAATTCTCTTTTGGTAACAATATGTATTTGCTATCTATTTAGAGTAATTTTTTTAATTTAAAAGTAAAATTATCTTGACTCGTCTAAATATTTTCTATATAAAACTTGGTTTTATGTTTGACTTTATAATAGATGAAAAATAATAAACTATATAAAAACGTATTATTTTATAATATTCTTAATTATAGAAATAAGATTGGTTATACGTATATATATTATATAAATATATAATTTAGGGGTGTTCAGATATTTATATCATTATATTTTTTTTCAAATTTTCTTATATTCACACTAGGGGCTTTGCTGTGTGTTTTATAAGTATACTATTTAATGTTATATTTTTTTATTTTTAAATAGAAATATTCTTTTAAAATATATATGAAACAATAATAAAGCTAACGAACATGAATATATATAGCTATAAAATGTTCTACATTTGAAATGCATATAGTACATATAGTTATATATGTATGCAGATTAATTTATACAGTTTTTTTTTCACTTGTTTAGTACAAACTTTTAAATGTATACATAGTATTTATTCGTAAAACTATAAAAAATGTTTTAAAAATATAAGAAAAATAACAATAGATAAGCAAGATAGGTGTAAGCAAAAATGAGGAATAGTTAAATTATAAAAATAAATAAAGGGATGTATAAGTATATATTATTATATAATATATTGATAATTATATCACAAATAAATAATAATAGTTAATGTGCGTAAAATAGCAAAACTGCTAAATTTTAATATTTAAAAAATTAATATAATGATAATATATAAAAAATGCCTAAGAAAAAGCAGGATTTATTTATATAGGAAAAAATATAAAACTTGGGAATATATAATACTAATTGTAGTAGGCTTAAAAGTAAATAAAACCAAAGAATATATTATTGTTTTAAGGTGTTAACATATATAATTATTATATTTGAACAATTTTAATAAACAAAAAAGCGCGGTTAATTTTATTATTTTTTTATATACTATATTTTTAAAAGATATAAAAATCTTAAGGGGGCAAGCAAATAAAAAGTAAATAATAATGCATATATAAAATATGACTATATAATTATTATAGGGAAAAAAACATATATGAAAATATATTACGCATTCCACATTGTTTAAAATATGACATGTATTATTGTTTCATATTTGTGATGACCAAATTCAAGAAATATTTTTTTAACCTATTTAAATTTATTTATTATTTTAATTTTTTTTCTTAATTTTATTCTATATTTCAATAGAAAATTTCGAATTAATTTATATTATATATTTTTCTCTTGAATTATAGTGTATATATATATGCCCTTTGTTTTCCAATCGTACTATTTTACATTAATATAAAAATAGTAGTTTATGCTATTTTGTATGTATATAGTACTTGCATATTTATTATATCACTTTACTGTTAAACTTATATTAGTTTTTATTATTTTTTCTCTATATAATTATTTATATGTATAAATATTTATATAAGGGCATCATAAACTATACCATCTCTTGGTGCCTTAATTATCCAAATATAAAATAAAAAATTGTAAAATTTGCTAACAGAATTAATAAATTTAAAATGATTTATAATCACCATTTTATTGGTATTTTTTTTTTGGTTTCATTTTTTTTTAAAGTATATAATTGTCTTTATGTGACTGATGGCAGCGCAATCATTTTAGAAAACACTGGGACAAAATACAAGTAACAACTTTAGTTTGCAACCATGTGCAAACATAGAATATATAAAAAAAGATTTCATAAAAAAAATAACTCATTAAAAATAAAATAAAGTCTATTGTGCACATTTGTTATCTTTCTTTTTCTTTTTTTTAAAGACTTTTTTCAACGGATATGAAATGGGGAACAGGGTCCGGAAATCAAATAGTGGTAATATATTAAGAACATGTATATTTATATTAAACAAAAATAGTAGAAAAAATATATAAGGCCAATAATTTATCTCTTATTTATGCACTAGTAATAATACCACTATGCTATGTTTAGTATAATTTGTATTGGTCGCTAAATTTGCTATGTAAAGGATTTTCTTAAATTTTGAAACAAATTTTGTGATTGATTCTACATAGTATAAGTACATTCTCTTACTCATATCCATCTTTAAACCTCCATTGACAGACTACCATATCTACTGATAAAAATGAAGAATCATTATTATGGATTGTTAACGTTTACGAAGGTATAAAGACATTATAAAATATTCTAATAATTTCTATAAGTATATCATTCTCAAACTATTTTTATTTATCATATACCATTTTGTTTATTTATCTTTATTGTATTTTATTTCATTTCAGAAGGTAAAAGTGTGGTGGGAAGTAAAATACAGTGTGATGAAATTGTCACACTAAAGCATGTTAAATCAAATGGCTACTTAGTAGGGTCTCAACACTATTCAATATTATCCAGTAATTTTGAGGTAAACAAAAAAAATATAGCAAACCCTAATTGGAATATACAATAGATAGGAAATTTTCCACTTTTTTATATGTCTCATATTTTAAAAATATCAACTTAATATATATTTCTTTTTTTTAGTTAAGTGTTGATAGTGATAATACTTTCGGGAAATTTCAAGTTGTTTGTGAAAACAAAAAAAGCGACCCCTACTGGATGCTAAATGAAAATGTTTATTTGAAAAGTTTGAATCAAAATGGATACCTATCCACCAGCAAAAAATATGAGTAATCACAATGCATGTGCATACACACGCATGAATATATCCTTTCCTCCTATATATAATACCATATATTTTATTTCTTTTTTAACACAGATTTAATCAGTATAATTGCCACAACTGCCCAATCTTATATCATTTAGAAACATGCATTACAAAAAGCAGCTACCAACTTAATGAATATAAATGGGTAGCCAAATCGGTAAAGCAATGCCCCTATACATGTGACAAAACAATTGTGTAAATATGTACATGTGTAAATATGTGCATGTGTAAATATGAACATGTGTAAATATGAAATACATAATATTTTTTTCGCTTCGCTTCGATAGGGGGTCATTATTAGTGCCTTTGGAGAAGAAAAATCGAACAAATATAATGATGATGATGACGAACTTTAAAGGTGCATACCTATTTAGACATAATTTTTTTTTATAATATATATGTGCATATGCATATGCCTCTTTTTTTGTATTTCCAAACTTAACAAATAAACTATTTTTTTTTAATTAAAATAATAAATTTTGCAAACAAAAAAATGAAAATAAAATAAAAGTTGTTACCACAAAAAAGATATAACAAAACAATAAGCGGAAAAAAAAATAATAAAATTTTGATAATAACATGTATTTGTTTAATTATTTATTGGGGTTTACTATTTTTCTAACATTTGAGTAATTTCATTTCTTTGCATTTGTAGCTCCTGTTTTCTTCTATCAATATTTTTAAAATAGTTTTCTATCCAATTATTTCTTGATTTGTAATAATTAAACTGATAAATATTATTTAAGTATCTTAACTTTTCTCTAAAATAATATCTAGAATTTGCACAAATATATGGATACCATTCAATTAAATTATCTTTATTAATTCGATCTTGATTTAAATATAATCTCATATTATGTGATAAAGATCTTGGAACATTTCCTCTTATAAATATTTTATGATAAAATTCTTGAATATTCATTTGTTTAATTGTATAAGTAAATGTATTTCTATAACTTTTTACTAATCCAAAATGTCCTAATGCATGATATTTAATATATTTCATAGGTGTATTATAATGTATTTGGACATTATCAATATATAATCTTGATATATCTCCATTAAAATTATTTATTATTTTATCTTTCGAATTTAATAATGAATTAAGTATATTATTTATTCGTATTTGTGGTATAGATTCTAAAAATATTATAGCATCTTCTAAATGTAAACCTTTTATTAATCTACCAAAATTATTTAAATTTCTTAAACTTATTTTTAATTGATATACTTTAAATGTCCAATATCTATCATCTTTACGATTTTTTATTTTTTCTTCTTTTTCATTATATATTTTAGGTTTTATTCCTTTTCTTATATATCTTTTCTCGTTATATCGATGTATAATTCTTCTTCTCCATTCCCAAAATCCTTTTTTTCTATAATAAGGGTTTCGTAGTTGTACATTTGTATTTATATTCCTTTTATTTATTAAATTAATATTATTTACAACTCCCTTAATTAAATTTCCTAACATTTTTAAATCTTAAATTTTGTGTATACTTACTGATTTATTCTAACTATTTATCAAAGTTTTATCATAAAACTTGTGTATAGAAAATGTTTTTTTTTTATTAACAAATATGAGGAAAAGGGATGTGTATACCTACTTTGATATAGATAAAGAAATCCTTCTTATATAACAATTTACAAAATTTAACATTCTTCAATAATACTCAAATATTATAATTCACATTTTTATTATCATTCTACATAAATTTTATACTTTCTATTTTATGAACTAACCCTGTTTTTATTTCTACATATATTCATTTCCCTCTTCAAGTCATATTTATAGTTTACTTTTTTGGGAGGGAACAAATTCGTTTTTATCTCTAAAAGGGTTTCATAAAGTGTAATGAAAAAAATAAAGAAATATTTATTTATTAATATTTATATTTATGCAAACATTTTTGATAATATTGCATATATGGATGTTGATTTTGTGAATAATTCAAAAGAGAAAAAAAAATATTTCCTTCACAATGTACCAGTATATGCTATTATTTTACGGCATACAATAGCTAGGTATTCAATTATTGTACACATTATTTTTCTCTTTCTTTTAAATAAAAAATTTACATAATTTCCTTCAAATATTTACATTCCATTTACCTCAAATAAAAGTATTTTTTTTAAATAAGCATTATATTAATTTTACTTAAGAAAATAATTAAATATCTATTTCATGAAAATTTACTATTTTGATAAAAAAAAATTGTGCATTCTACATAAAATAAAGATATAATTTACATATTCAAACCAAAAAAAAAAAAAAAAAATTGGAACTAGCCAAATATGAATGGTTCAATGGGCGAATATCCCTTTTTGGTGAGTCCAAAACAAAAATTGCATCATTTTTTTACCATTTTTAGCTAAAACTATTTAGTAAAAGATAGTTTAAGCAAGTAGTCAGTTTAGAAATTAAAACAACCTTAGTGATTACATTGTGTTTAAATATAATTTACAAAGCCTAGAGTGTATTAATTAGTGCTATATAATTAGACACGTTACTTTATAATGGATCTGAAAAGTGCTGGAAATGTTTGGGACGTTTTGAACGACCTATACAAGAATGACAAACAGGTTTTAACAAAAATATATATAACAAAGAATAACATAATTTGTAACAAATATATGCTTGTGTAATGTTTTAAATAAATAATTTCCAACAATTTTATCCCTTTTTTACAGTCATATGATAAATTTATGAAAAAGCATCTAAATGATATGCATGATTCTGTGGCTATAAAACCCAAATTTTGTTTTTGCATATGTACAAATGTAGAAAAAGTTTCTATAAAAACTTCAATAAATGAATATAAAGAAAAATTATGTGATTATTTTATTTATATATATCATACAAAGAAAATAAAATCATCAACCATTTCATCCGATTTTATTGAAAATATAAATAACATAAATTTTGATAATATATATATAAGTACATCAAAAGTTAAAGGGGAATCATCTAAAGACATGTATGCAGAGGCTGTTATACATACAAATATTTATAAAAATATGAGCAACATAAATTTTAAAAATAAAATTATAACTCGAATATTACAAATTATATACAACTCTGAAAAAGCTATTAGAAACGATATAATTATAAATACAAATTCTTTTCGTTTTATTGACTTAAATTATATTCCTAAAACTACACATTATTTAAATCCGAAATATGTAGATAATAATTTATTAAATAAACAAACAGATACAAATATAGATGAAACTGATATCAAATTTTTAAATATTTTAAATGAAAAAAACAAACAAAATAATAATAAAGAACAAGAAAAAGATCAAATATTATTACATGATTCATCTAATGATATTTTAAAAGATATAAACCCAATAAAAACTGTCAAAAATACTCAAATTAATAAAGTTGATAAAGCGAAAATACCAAAAGAAGTCAAGTCATATCAATACACAATCATTGATAGGTATATTTTCCTATCTCTATCCATATTAACTTTTATAAATCTTTGTTTCTCTTTACATTCTTACCCATAAGTTTATTGTATATAAACAGAACTAACCACAAATTATTAACATATGCATTTTTTAACAATTTCAATAGGTTCCTTCATATCATCATGACATTTAATAATATATCCTACACAAATCTGGAAACATTAAAAGATGGGAACACTATTTATGTATATGTTTCGAATAAGTACTACTAGCTATATAAATATAACTACCTAGACACAATAAAAAAGAATTTTCATTGTATTTTATACCATTTCATAATATATATATATATATATCACATAATTATTTTCATGTTTTCCCTTTTTTTAAACAGGTCCGATGAATGTATGACCCTACAATTTAAAGAAAATTTAAGTGATAACGTAAGACAAAATTGTGAAAAAAAACTATGCTTGTATGTGATATTATATGCATATCTTTATATAATAACATATTAGTTTATCCATTGAAGTAAAAAATATGACTCCTTCTTATGTAACCAGATTAAAGCATATTTCAATGAAACTTTGCTAAAACTAACCATAAGTATAGAATTGCTATATTAAATTAAGATATATAAACAGGTTAGTTACTCAGAAAAATATGGATAAGCCCTTATTTAGTTAAAATAATTTTTTATGTGTACACACATATGTACGTGTTTATGCTTCATTTCTACATATACTGCTATATTTTTCCACTTTAAATGTTGGGATGTTTGCCCCATTTTACTTTCATTCAATTTTATTATTATTTATTTGTGTGAACCATATTATGCATTTTTCTTTGATCTAACAAATTTGTTTCTATATACATATTCTCCTATTTCAAAACATGTTATATTTATTGTTGTGCAAAAAAAATGAAATATATAATTGGTGAATAATACAAAAATAATATTAATTCAATCTTATATTTTAGCACATTAATTGAGACAAAAAAATATTTAATTGTAAATTAGGTTTGTTTAAAAATGCATGAAGCTAAATACGAAAGGTGCAAAAAAATAAAAATGAATAAAAAATAAATATATGCAAATTCTTTGTTCAAAATTAAGAAAAATTTTAGAAATATGCGAAAATTATAAAAGTTGTTTGATAAAATTAACATTACGTTAATAAGCAAATAAAGTTATAGCTAATGAAATAAAATCATGGGGAAGAAGTGAAGAAATAATATAATATTAATACCATTAGTAATATTAGTATAAATAACAGGGAGTATAACCGAAACTGTAGCAAAAATAGTGGCGAATACTAAATAAAACGAAATTGAGCATGTAAAATATAAAAATATGTATTAGTCAAAGAATATTAAGAATAAAGCAAATATTTATTAACTTAGCCAAAAAAAAACGTAAAAATACTTGTTTAAAAGCTTTTAACTTATTAATTTTTTTAATTTTTTTTATAATCTCTCATAATATAAATAAATAAATTTTTGTCTTTCATTGCTTCAAATTTTATAGGTATACAATTACCACTATCATCTAAATGTAACGCCAAACAACAATTGCCACTAATTAAATTTGCTTGTGTTTCTACTCTTTTTAATTGTTCTTCTCCATACAATAATGATCGAATATCACTGAAATTAATCATTCGTACCTGTAAATTATAATCCATGCATAATATTGTTATTTTGTATCTGTCTCTATACGTGTATAAAATTATAGTCTCGAATTTACGGTATGCAATAGACATCAAATTTAAGCAAAATTGTAAATAAAAAAATGTAAAAAATTTTGAATATACTCAGATTATCTACTAATCGATTACCTTTTGGTGGCAAGATATACATAAAGTTTTTTCAGTGAAATTTGCTTGTAAATTACAAGGTAATTTGGTTCCATCCTAGAAAAAAAATTAAAATAATATCATTACAAATGTATATAAATATGCTATCATTATTTTGTCGTATAAAAATATTTAAATATCGCCACAAATCAGGATATTTTATATTCTATATATATTAAGAAAACTTCAAAATATTAACACATGCATCCATGATAAATATAATGTTTATACTTGTAACAGAACAACTATTTGGATGTTATTTTTTAGCCGGTTTTTAAATTCGTTTATCTCAGCATTTGAAAATGCTAATAAAAAAAATAAATGTAGAAAGGATTTTATGAGTTCTCACATATATATGCACACATGCATGAATCTATGGGTCAATGTATAAGATGTTTACTGTGCATAGTATACATATGATAACTACTTCAAGACACAAAATATGCAAAATCAGCTATTTTTGAATAAAGAACAAACACGTTTATTATATGTAATAAAAATTAGTATTCTTATTATTACTTTCCAATATTTCGTCATCGTTTACGTATTTTTTAGATTCATCTAGTGAACAACAGGATACAATATTCCCCATTTTATCGTTATCTGATTATATATTTTTATTATATAAAAATTTATGTAGAAATAATTATATGCTTATTTTATATTGTTTATATAGTCAAATCCACAATATATATTGTCTTAAGAATGTATATTCTGTCTATATATCTACATATACATTTATTTGCTTAATTTATTCTCTAATTTGGTATTTAATTTACTTTACAAATTAATCATTAATTTGCTTGTTAAATTTCTATTAATTTATTTATACAAACACACACACACTTATGCATACATATATAAAACATACACAGTGCTTTTATTTTCTGTGAGATATTTTGTGTAATAAAATGTGTGTAGTATTATATATATAATATGCAAATGATAATTATATGTTTTTTAACATTTATATTTTAATTAGAAATATATCAAATATTATATAAATTTAAAAATATTAATAGAAACATGAATAGCTTTATATATCATGTTATGTTAATGCATACATATATTTCTTAAATACGCCATATATAATTTAATGAAATGGAAAATATTTTTTTTTGGGTATTTCTTTTAAGCATGTTTCGCAATATAATATGAAATAGCTTTTTGCTTATTTTTCTTATTTTTTTTTTTTTATAATTTTTTCTTTCTTATTTACGCATTAAAATAGCAGGAAAAAAAAAGCCATATTAAATTTTTATTTATTTGTCCACTATATGTGATAGGAAACTTATTCCTTGTTCATATTTTTTTTATCATTTCAAAAAAAAAATATAACTATTTTTTAACATTCAATGGCTATTTTTTAATTTCCTTTTTTTATTTATTAATATATTATATACACACTCTTAAAAATTTTTAATGTAAAAAGGGCTTGATGTTACTACATTTTAGTATAAATAACATAGGCGATTTTGGGATAAAATTCTATTTTAAATTGCTCCATAATATTATTAAATATACGGGAATTATATATAAGTGAAGAGAAATAAAAATAGAATTCCTTTTTTTTCATTTTTAAAATGTGTGTAAAAATACATTCAGCTTTGTGCAAAAGAAAAAAGCACGAAATACCCTAGGAATAATCTTTCTTATTTAAAAGACAGAATTAAAATTTAAATTTCATTCAAGGGAAAAAATGCTATAAAATGTAAGTATCATATGGGCATACAACTACTATTACATTGCTTTATTTTAACATATATAACTAATATTTATTTAATTAATTTGCTTGTTATATATGCATATATATATTTACTTATTTATCCCTTTTCTAAAATAACCTATTTAATGAAAATGGAGCATGAGTATGCACTCATATACTTTCTACATAAAAAATATACATATACCTTATTTTATTTTGTGCTTATTTTTCAAGGATATGAAAAATATGCATGATACAAAAATTAAGCAATTATGTTCAAAATTTTGGCTATAATTATTGTTTTTTAAATAACATTATTTTTTACTGTTCTTTATAAGGGAACACATGTAATTTTGTTTACATTGGCCTAAAAATGGTATAAACTGCATAACTAGTATATATAATGCATATACATTCAATATAATTACAATATAAATTTTATGTTAACCTTTTATTTAATCCAAATTATATTTTTTATGCAAAAATAAGCCTTTTGGAAGCATACTATTTCAATACAACAAATGTACTAGAAAGACAATAAAATATAAGAGTAATATATTTTCTTCATCAATTCAATGAAACCAAGCATTTTTTTAAATCGTTATTCATTGAATTTATTTAATTTGAAATGTTCATATATAAGGTCCTTTATAACCAAACAATTTTTTGTTGAGAAAAGAAAATGGAATTTAAAAAAGTTATAAAAAAATAAAATAAGATTAAGAATATGGAATTTTTCTTGAATTATATAAAATTTAAAAAAAAAGTGAAGAATAAAACAAATATAAGACAGATATGCATATACAACATTGCTCATCATTATTTTTTTATTCAAAATTACGTATTAATTTGTAAAAAAAATATATATATGGCTCACATGTGTATGCATAAAAAATTAAAGAGGATTTTCATAATGCTTTTTTATTTATATCACCACACGAAACAAACAATATAAAATAAATTCTATAAAAATCGAAATAATTACAGAGATAAATATTAAATTTTTCTTGATATATTTCAATAAATTTAATAATAATTATGTTTATATTCTTTTTTTGTTCTATGTACTTTTCATCGTTCTCTAAAATAACATCCTCATAAATTTTTTTGTAATCTATATCACCTTCTTGATCATTGATTATTTCTTTATCATACCTGCAAATAGAAGCAAAAGTAAAAAAATATGGAACAAGCACATTACAGCATACATATATTGAGAAATATTTTATATGGGGTTATTATATTCATATGTATCTATATTATTGGAATGTCTAATTTTCTCGAACTTTCTTTTAACTTACCTGTGAAATAACTTAAAGATGTAGAGCATGGATTCCATTGGGTTGTTGTAAAAAAATACAGAAAGAAGAAACAAAAAAATAAAATGGGTTTTGGTTACATTTTTTAATGAAAGTTCATTAAAATAAGTATTTTTGTACATCTGAAAAAGGTTTTGATCTTTGAATATAATATTAAAAGTGTTAAGAATAAACTCAGGGCCATAATTGTTGTAAAAAATTATAAATACTAAAGGCTTGATGAGCTTATAATTTGCATGAGAATAAATTAAAAATATTTCAATTCTTTTATTAAAAGACATAAATGGCAATAAATACGAATAAAAAAGTTTTAAATATATAGTGTCATAACAAGATTTTATAAGTAAAGATTTTGCAACCTTTTCAATTACATTTATATTGTATACTAGATCATTATATGTGTTTTTGTTAATATTTTGGATATTTTCACTATTTATACAGTTAATATTTTTTTCCTTATTTTTACTAAATAAATTATCATAGTCTTCTTTTTCAAAGGTATTATTTTGATGAGAATCTTTTCCATCTTTTATTTTGCAATCGGTTTTTGTTTCTTGCTCATTTATTTCTTTTACTTCATCTTTTAACAAATTCCCCAATAAAGATGAAGTACTATAATCCATTTTAATGTGTTTACTTTTTGTTTTCAGTTTATCAAGGAGGTTATTATTTTGAAAATCACTAATTGATGGAATGCTTGATATTTCATTCTCTGTATAATTTGCATATAGGTTCATGAAATTGTCTAAATAAATATATTTATTATCCGCAGAATTATTATAAAAATCAAGGGTATTTGATTCTTGATTCATAAAAGTATCATCTTTTTCTGAATCTTTGTTACTACTGCTACATAATGAATATATATCATCATTTGCAAAATTGTTTATATCATTCAATTCACCAGTATTTTCCTTATTTTCATTTTTCACATCATTCTCAATATTAATATTTTTTGAGATATCTCCATATTTTAAGGTACTTGGTATATTTGATTTATTCGATATAATAAGGTCATCATCCATTCCATCTTGATTTATTCCTACCCAAATTGAATCATCATCGGGGGTCGTTTTTTTGTAATATTTATGCACATGTAATAAAAGAAGTTTCAATTTAATTTCATAAAAATAATAGTATGGAAAATCAGAAGCTAATAATTGATCTATTAATATTATAACCTTTATAACATTTTTTATATTAATTAAAATGTATATATCTAAATATATACTATGTAATGGATAATTTATTCGAGAACATTGAGATATTAATTCTTTAAATTTTTTTTCTATTGATTTAGGAAATGAATATTTAAATATTTTCCAAAAATTTTGCATAATTTCTTCATCATTTTCATTATGTAAAATAACTTTTTTTTTTTTTTCATTTTTTATTTTGTTTTTATAAGTTTTATTCTCTTTCTGTTTGTTAAACATTGTCATATAATTTTTATTGTCTACCTTTATTTGCCCACCCACTTCATCATATATAATTTTTCTAGCCAGAACCATAAAATCGTTTATATAAAAATATAGATAATCAACTAAAGTAGATATATAATGTTTCGGTACAAACTTATTTTTATTGATTTCGATTTGATATAAATCATTATTTGATAATAATAAATTATAAATATATATAGAGAATTTAGAATAATACATTTTAACATTACTTTGTAAAAATAGTAAAACATTTAAATGTAAATCGCTATGATAAAATTTTTGTCCACCTTTATAAAAAAATAAATGTATTAAATTTAGGATTCTTTTAATATATAAAACTCTTGTAGATAATCCGGATAAAATAATAAATAATAATTTACCTGCATTTTTATAAGACTCTAAATTATTATCTAATAGTAGCTCTAAAATTGTCGATTCTATATTTATGTAATAAGAAAAATCAACTTTTTTTGCCCCCACATCATTAGGGTTCATATATATTTCTACAAAGTTCTTCTTTTTATCACATTTTTCTGTTTTGAGCTTAGACATTTTTTTCATAAAAATTAGGCTAGTGAATAAAAAATCTATATTTTAATATAGCACAATGTCTATACACTTAATAGTGTGTATATCATGTATCTCTATTTTATTATCATATTAATACTAAGTTTGTTTTTTAAAATATTGCTTGGTTGTAACTCATATGCACATATATATATGTGTGCATTTTATTATACGGTTATCTCATCAATTTTCACATATATTATTTATTTTGTTTAATCTATTTTACATTTTTTAAAATTTTCACAATGGCTTGGGATAAAAAAAGAATGTAAAATAGATTAAACAAAATAGTCGTAAACAAATTATATTGTTGTTACGAATTCAATAATACAGAATTATGCTCATTCTATATTGTATATAATTGACTACTTTTTTACCCACTTTTCTTTTTTTTATAACACAAGTCTACAATATCAACCAAATTAACTACACAAACCAGAAAAAAAAACAAAAATATTTTTCAAAAATTAGATAACACACGCAAATAATATATATTGCATATATACATACTAAATTGACAGTATAGCTAAAATTTTTGGGATAGGAACATACTTGTTGGCATTATTAAAAAAAATTATACATAAAAAAATTAATTCTTATGTTAAAAATTTTTTAAATATAATATAAAGTATTTATTTTAACTATAATATATATATCCCTTAACAGTTATGCAAATATTATTCATCATTTTGTAGTGTATATTTAATAATAACATATTTATAAAGATTCAATGCTCTCTTTGCGCATTAACTTAAATATATGATGAAATGCATATTATTATGTGTATATTAAATTCAATAGGTTGTTTTTTTTTTATACGAAAAATTATGTATAAATAATTTTTTATTAAAATGCTTATGAATAAATTTCTTCAAAATCAATGAGTTTTATAGCATTATTATTTAAAAACAACTTTAGTAAAAGGGGGGAAGAATAAAAAAAAAAAAAAATAAAGTTCGATTTTAATAATATTTTTTAATCACATTTGGCCAATATATATCTCCTTGATGTGAAAAAAAAAGGGCATAGTTTTATTATCATAACAACGAATTATTTATTAAAGAAATATTTACTGGCTTAATATAGTAGAATTAGCTTATTTTTATGTATCAAAAATATAGAAGATAGAATGCTTTTTTAAATTTTTATATTTAATATGGATTTTAACTCGAGAAAGAAGAAAAATAAAAACAACTATGATTTATATAATGAAAATATAAATATATATTTAGAAGAAAATGATAATTATATCCTAGATTTAGAAAGTAAAGTCCAGACCTTAAAATTGGTAAACAAACTTATTTTTATATTAGTCATCAACTGTTCCATATATATATCCTTTCAAAATTTAGACGAACTTCTGTTTTAATTACATAATTGCAAACATCAGACAAACCAAAACATTATTTTAAAATTACTAATGCTTTAAAAATAACTTTTCCTTTTTTTTTAGATTGGATCAAATATGCGAGATGAAGTCAAAACGTCTAATTCCCTTTTATACAATTTGGTAAAATAATATGAACTAAAATAATATGTACATAATATTTACTCATTTATTTAGTCGTTTTTTATTATATTTATATATAACCATATTGTTGTTTATTTTAGTCGGACCAAATGGATAATGTCAATAGAAAGCTAACAGGTGTTTATAGAAATGTCAAAAATCTCATAAAAAGAAAGGTAAGGAAATAGTGGAAAAATAATAAAAAAAAAAATATATAAAATCAGAAATGTATATAATAAACCATATTTAAACAAGCAGAACAACCTTATATTCACAATTTTTTGAAATTTTTTTATAGGGGAATAAATATATGGTATACCTTGTATTATTTTTTCTATTTTTATTATTTTTAATGAACTATTTATATAGAAAAAACAGATAAATGATGCATATATTTGTGTAATTATGTTTCACACATAAAGAAATATGTATACCATATAAATTTAATTTTTTTTAAATCGTCTTTAATTTAAACATACCCAAACTGATAAATTTAAAATAAATTTATCATCACCGTATTATATGTAATATGTATATGCATATGCAATAATTTATTTTATTATTATTTTATTTGTTGTGCTCTTTTATTAGTTACCCATCTTCTATGGTTAATTGTTTTATTAATTACCACTACATTGTTATTCTTTTTTGTTTTCTATTTTTTTTTTATATCTTTCCTTTTTTGAGGTGTATTATTATTTTTTATTTTTTTGTAAACATTGATTTTATACTGAGAAAAAAATGACACAGAGAAACATAAATTAAATAAATGAATGAGCAATAAGCAAAGAATGCTAAACAAAATATGCGTGCGTATTGCGCAATTATTTGTTATGATTATGTATTATGCATATTAAAAAAGTGAAAACAAAGCGAGTAAATTGTGAATTTGTAACTTTGTATATTACTATTTTACAAAAAGTAAATTCGTATAATATATGCAAATATAAAAATGGTATATCACTAGTGTGTACTTAATCAGTACAAATAGGCCATTCCCTTTTTTTGTTAAAACCCAAAATTATTTCAAAAAATGTATATATTATAAACTGATTAGTAGCTATATAAGTTAACAACTAGGTAGCTATTATACAAGCTTGTTGCTTGACATTATGATATTCAATTTTTATTTACACACACATAGTGACGAATAAATGATATGCATAAAATGTGGCCGGTGTAATTCCCAAATTTACACCATTTTTGACAAAAGCAACATAAAACTAAATGAATGTCATGATTGTAATAAAATATGTGATGAATATATAGAAAAGAATGCTTTTATAATATTTATGAATATAATATTTTTAAGACCAGAAATATATAGACATATTGTTTTCAATAGATTAAAATATAGTGATAAATTTATACATGTATTTTTTTTTAAAATAATAATAATATTTTTAATAATAAATGTATATTTACATCCAAAATTTGAAAATGATAATACAAATTATAATAAATTTACAAATATATTTTTAATGAATACAGATTTAGATATACCTATTCAAAATACATCACCAAGTTATAATTGTTCTTCTTATACATTATTTGCATATAAGTATAATGAAAAAAATCATTTATATGGATTATATAATATTTTCCACAATTCAAATATATCAAACTTAGTTAATATATATAAAAACCAACTTTTGACTTGTATTTTTGACAGCAAATTTAAAAATGAAAATGTATGTATACCAAATAAATATAATAAATATGCCGATCATGATGAATGGATTATAAATTTATTATTACACAGTAACAAAAACAACCGTTTTAACATTAATGGTGAACATAAATGCGGGACTATTGAAGATGACGAGATAGATGAAAAAAAACAAAAAAACACTAACAATATTATTAATAGAAAACAAACGACCGATATTAACATAACTAATACAAAAAGACAATATGGAATAACAGAATATCTTGAAAATGGTCTAAATTTTATTAAAAATAAAATAAAATATGAATCAATTTTTTATATGAAAAAAAGAAAAACATTGCTTAAAAATAATCTTATTACCTTTAAAGATTTTGATGAATATACTAAATTAAACCAAACAATAAATGTGCATATATATGATCATAATAAAGGATATAAAATAACTTTTGATCATATTGAAAATAAAAAATATGATATAGATTATATAATATCCTTTTTACGTAATATATTTTTTTATAAACAAGATGACAGTCTCAAAAATAGCTATTTAAAAAATGAAGAAAATGTCTACATACAAAATTATAATAACAACAATATTTGTGAAGGAAACCAAAAATATGAATTTAATATTTTTGAAAAAAAAAATTCAATCTGTTATGAATATGAGCATAGTGAATATAACATAAATAGGTTGGAAAATGTTTGCCCATATTTTTTAAAAAATATTAATTTAGTACTTGATAAAACAAAAATGGCAAACGATATAAAGGATAAAGAGAATATGGATCAAGACAATTTTAGTGTAGAACAAATCAGTATGTATTCCAAAATTTTATATTCAAACTTAGACAATGAAAAATATATTTTAAAAATATGTAATTCATCATTCTCATTTAAAAAATTAAAATTAGTAACAATTAATTATTTATTATATTTTTTACTTTTATGTGCATTTACACACATTTTTAAATTATATCAACAAAGAAAATATAAAATAAATATTACTATGGTTAAATATAATTATTTGTTTATGCTTTTTATATTAAGTAATTATCCATTAGTTATATATTTTATTTTAAAGGTATTTAATTATAATTACATAAATATATATTTAAATATCTACACCCTTGTTTGTAACATCATAGCTTATCATATATTTATATCCAATGATGGAAATTACATTTATTATTCTATATTTTCTGTATTAGTAAGTTACATATTAAAAACTTTATTTATGATTCAAATAATCCCTTATATGTAATAAAAAAAAATCTATGTCTATTAAAATTATACTACATGGATAGTGCATGAATAGTATTTGAATTTTGCTACAAGGAGAAATAAGTTCGTAAAATTTTTTTTAATGCCACATCCCATACATATGTATGTATTAATTTCTACACATTTTTTTTGACAAAGTGATACCCGTTCCTGCTTATTTGATGATGCCGATTTTGTTTCTTTCATATTGCATGATATGCTTTACTTTTATTTTTACCTTTAAAAAATTATATAAAAACTTAAGCTTTTTTCGTATCTTTTAGTTATAAATTATTAAAATATATGAGTAGTATGCACATAAAAATGATAATTGAAATCAGTATATTACTTTGTTGAAAAAAAAAAATTCATAGGAATTATTCCATTTAAGTATTACAAAAGAAAAAATATAAATATATGAATGGGGAAAAAAACAAAAATAATTTATAAGAGTATTATCCCCATGCTTTTGAAATAAAAAAATGTACGGCAAACACATATACGTATATATATATATGTGTACACTTACAAAAGCCAAGGCATATATTACATAACATATTGATCCTTTTGTGATGGGTTTGTATAGTGATAGTGTAAATCATATACATCTTCACCTTCAATAATTTTACTATATCCATCTTTATGTATATAAAAAACTCTTACTTTTCCACCTGAACCTCCATCTCTAAATGTTGCATGATAAATTGCATTTCTACCAAGCTCGACTGCTTCCTCAACTGATAAATTATAATCATAAGCGCTATCCAAAATAGAATAAGCATATGTACTACCACTACCACAACTAAATAAATTGCCTTCAACTTTTTTACCTTCATCATCAATATAAAACATGTTAAAACCTGTATGGTCATAACCACTTAATATTATACCACAACATAAACCATATCCTTTGTATTGATATAAAATATTACTTAATATTGTACTAGCTGCTCTAACTGATATTTTTTCATTATTTCTTAATTCGTATATTTTAATAATTTGACCTAAATATTTTTCCCAATATAAGCAATCAGCTGCTCCACCTGCCATTGTCCCTAATATATGTTTATTTATTTCAATAATTTTTTCGACATTTTGAGAAGATATAAAAGATCCCATAGAAGCTCTTGAATCCACTGCAACAATAATACCTTCCTTAAATTTAAATGCTAATGTTGTAGTACCCTTATGAAAATCAAACAATTTTTTATTTTCTGTTTTTGCATATTTTATGAAATCTCTTGGAACACTTATTGGGGCTAAACAAAATTCAAGTTCATCAGTAATAGTGTTAACATTTTCTTCCTCATCGTTTATTAAATTATCAATTTGGGTCATAAAGTCAGTACTGTATTCCATCATTTTTGCTACACTCCTATTATTATTATTATTGTTATGTATTTGAAATATGTGTATATGTTTATGTTTATATAATAAACCTAAAATTTTCACAAAGGAACTTTAAAAAAGCGTTAAGATTTTTTTTTTTACTTTAACAAAAAACTATAACTATTATAATATATATATCACATTAAATATATATATGCATAATCATAAATATTTTATTACTTTAATAATTCTTAACGTTTTTTTTCTTTTTGCATTGATTTAATTTTTATATTTCCCATAGATTGATTTATAAACCTATGAAATAAACTTAGGTGCTAATTTTAACCCTACTAAAAGTTTGTTTAAAAAATATAAAATAATATGGGCTTATAATTGAAAGTTAATAGGCTATATATGCGGCAATGCCAAAACTATATCGTGCATATATTATAATACATATACATACATATATTTTTTACACTATATATATTTATAATACATAACTGCAGGTATCGTTTTATGCAAATTATTTTTACATAATTTATTTACTCATCCACAATTTATATTGTGCTTGTTTGTTTATTTATTTTGTGTAAGGAATATTTTATGTTGTGGCTACCAATAATTGGCACTAACTGATGGGGGTTTTTATAAAGTATTAATATCAAAAGCAATATTGAAAATATATACCAATTTAGTGGTATATTTGTGCTTTATTTTATACAGTGAAGCTTTTACATTAATTACACTTAGGCGGGATCTACATATAATTTATTTTATTCAAATCTTTGTAAAAGTATATAAATATGGATATCAATTAATCTGAAAAAAATTACATATTTTAACACTATTTAAAATGTTCATTAAAACACAATATAGTTTTTATCTTTTTATTATTTAAGGTTATAATATTTATATCATTTAAAAATTATTTTTTGTCATCTTTTAGATAGGAAATAATGATAATAAAATTATAGGTATGTGTAATTTACTGCAATGGGATTTCCCCTTTCATAATTAAATAAATATAATATAAAAATTAACATTTTCATCATACTGTTAGATATGTATATTAATAGGAAAAGTATTATTATTTTTATTTCTTTTAAATGCTTATTTTTCGCATTATGAAATTTACACTATCTATATAATATGTAAAACCAACGTAACCACAATAGTAATTATTCTTATTATCGATACAATACAAATGAATACTCATATGAAACCAAACTTAGCTATTCCAGTAAGTTACACACATATATTCTAACTGTTTGGGTCTTATTGTTGTAAAGAACCATTGTCCTTTTTTAATCAGAATTTTACATAAGCATATATTGTTTAAAATATAAAATAAAAAGGCTACACTAGTTAATAAACACCTCTTTCTAATTGACAATAAATGTCTATATAACATATTTTTAAAAAAGCGCTTTATTTTTTCAGATATTTAAACCAAAAAATATATAATGTTGGATATCTTATTGTTTTATTTATTTTATTATATCTCGAGTTTATATGCATGTAATTTTATAGTAAAAATTTACTATTATGTTTAATTCATACCCATGTTTTTTTTTCGCAGTATAATAAATGTAGCATATTCTTGTATGAATTCATTATAAATATAAGCATAAATGAATGGTTTTACAAACAACTTAATATGAATACCAAACAAAAAGGAATATGAGAAATATTACACTCATATAGTAATGTATAAAAAAATCGAAAAATAATAGGGGAGTATGTATCCATTCTTTATATGAATAAAAAGAAAAAAATATTTAACTATAGCATTTGTTCAAAATAAATGTCTATAGAAATTTATGCCTTGTAGTCATTCTGTGCTATTTGGTTATCAATTATCTTCCTTTCTTCCTTACTAACAATTGCATCTTTCTCTGCTCGTATTTGCTTATAGTTTTTGTTTTCCCATCCTGTGCCCCCTTCTTTCAAAACATTACCCATCGATAAAAATATGTTCAACAAAAAGAGCATAACCATCATGCTCGTAAATGTCGTAATCAGCATGAACACTATAGCTGTAGATTTGTGTTGACTAGTAGATGATAGAACAGGTATCAAAATAAGAATAAAGACTATAATCATATCAATTATATATACAACTAAAAGTGCAGCAACAATGTATAATATAATAAAATTCTTGAGTAATATTCCCATCACAACACAGCCAAATAATACACCATATAATATAAGATTAACTGTCTTCATTTCAGATTTCTCCTCTAAGAAATATCCAAGAAAACGGATCAAAATAATCACTGCTGATACTACGCATCCTCCTCCTAATGGCAAACAACAACATTTGGACATTTCTCCTAAACGTGCCATCTTAAATATTTATGATTTAAATATAATTTTTTTTTTGTGAATTTGATTTTTTTATTTCGGATTTTATGAGAGATGAATATTAAATAAAAATATAGTAATATCCCTTTGTATTAAAATAAGTCTTATTATATATATGCATATACATTCATACAAAATGGTTTTCGTGTTTTAAATTGCATTTGAATAAAAATTAATAAGTCCCACAAATAAAATAAGATAAATATAAAGATGAATAAAACTACATAAAAAAATATAAGCGTAAATTAAAAATACCAAAAAATTTATTTTGATAAATAGCCAAAAATTGTTTTATATACCATTATAAAATTATTTCAAAAAAAAAAAAAAATAAGCATGCACACAACGGATAAAAATATGCAAATCATAAAAACATAATTTTTTTTTTTTTTCTATACTTCAAATATTTAGCTTAAGCTATCTGATTTTATATTTAAGTATTTCTATGAAATCTTCATCATTATTTAATACATTTAATTTTTGGAAATAAAACATTAAGGAGTAAGAATTATGTTCATTTATCTTTTTATAATTAATTATGATATAATTTTTTACACTATATATAATAAAATTATTTATGTGGTCTAATATTAAAAATATATTTAAAACTTTTATAATATCCTGAATTGAACAAATATCATAATTATTTATGAACAAATTTATGCTATTCTCCCATAGCTTTAAACAGCTAATTAATTTTTTTTTTAATCCTTCAGAATTTGGCTTGTTGACATATTTTAATGTATTAATGTCTCTTTTATAATTTTGGCTTTCATAGCTATAATTTTCCGTATTGTCTTTAATAAAAATTTGATTTACGTCAAAAATATCAAAATTAAAATTTGTATTATTTTCATAATTTTTTAAAAGAATGGATAAAGAATATAGAATATAAATTTTTAATTCATCTGATAACTCTATATTTCGAATTTGTGATATAAATATTTCTAATTTTTGCAAAGATATAAGTATATTATATCTTGAGTATATATATAATATGTTACTAATTTGACTTGCATTTAATAAATTTACATAGCTTGTCAATTTATCATTAAAGACATTTAAAATATAATTAAATAAATTACCATATTCAATGTGATAATTCATGCTTTTATCTTTACATGTTTCATTGTTTTTTATTTTTTTGATATTATTGCAATCATCGCTTTCTACAAGGTCTTTTAATAAAGGCAAAAAATGTATGCAGTTAATAACTTCACTAATGCTACTTTTGTGCATACAAATATTTAATTTGAGAGTTGATAATTTTAATATATGATTATAATTTTGATTGATTTTTATATAGGTATACAATATTCTACATATGTCTACTAAATTTGCATCATCAAAAAGTGTAATAATTCTTTGAGATAATATTTTAAAAATATTCATATTTTTATATAATATACTTGCATAGCAATAAGAGATTACACATATATCTCTAATATGTACATGCTTATGAAATACATTGTCAACTATTATATTATCCAATTTAATAAATAATTCTTCGTCCTGTATTTTACATTTAACTAAGGCATTTAAAATCATAGATATTTCAACTATATTATAAAGTGTGTGTACTTTTTTTTTTAGTTCATCTTTTAACAAAATTATTAAATCATCTTTTTTTCTTTTTGAATAGCTAGATATTAGCATAGCTAGATTTGATGTATTAAGATATTCGCATTTTCTTTTTATTATGGGAATGAAACTATCATATAAATTTGTTTCATATCGAGCTTTACTTAAGCAAAATAAAAATGAAGCGATTTCTCCAACTTCAAATCTGTCTATTATTTCATAAGATCGTCTTTCAACTTGTTTCCAAATAAAATCATTTTTTATATTTTCTTTTAATAGCATATTAGAAAAAATGCATAGAACAGAGGAATTCATATGCTTAATCTTAATCTCGTTTTGTATAGATCTATTAAATTCATTTTCATTA
Source organism: Plasmodium vinckei vinckei (assembly GCF_900681995.1). Taxonomy (NCBI): domain Eukaryota; phylum Apicomplexa; class Aconoidasida; order Haemosporida; family Plasmodiidae; genus Plasmodium; species Plasmodium vinckei. The sequence continues at coordinate 357,154 of NC_051304.1, forward strand.
TTTCTGTATACAAAATAGGGGCTTATTTTTGTTAAATATCTTTTAAATATGTAATTTTTAACTTTATATACTTCTTTGCTTTCCTTTAAAATATTCTTAAGCTTGAACATTGACGTAAACTATTTTATTCAACCAAAATTGAATTTGTTATTATAAGCAAACATGGGAAATTATGTATGTCCCCACATATGTATTGCTTGTATTATTTGATAATATGCAAGTAGGTCTATACATATTATGCTATATTATAGTAGGCAATTATTTTTTAAATAATTTTAATAACATATATTGCACATATTTTTTTAATGAATATAGATTATAGTGTTTAATTATTTAAACTTGCATAAAATTAACAACGAAAACGTAATTCTTATTGTAAAAACATATTTATCTATATTTTTAATTCTGGTCTTTGAATAAAAAGGCAATGCAACAAACAAATGAAAAAGAAACAAGTGTTCCAACAACCATATAACTATTACATGTAAAAAATTCTCATAAATATTCCTAATATATATGGGAATATATACCATAAATATAAAAGGGATATGTATAGATTTTATAATGAGGTTCCTATTATAGAGTAACAACCACAAAGGACTTACTAAATAGCATATGAATTATGAAATGTTCTTAACAAAATATATTTCTCTTAATTTAAACAAATAACAAAAATGCAAAACAAACTTTTTCTATCTTGTGTTATCGATGTATTTTTTCTTATTAAATATCTAATATGTTCATCGAAGAATATATATATGTGTATGTATATATTACCAAAAAAAACGATCAAACAAAGTATACGAAAAAAAAACAAATTTTAATTTATAAATCCATATATTATGTATTCTATGGAAATATATATAGTTTGATTCTTTCTATTAAAAAACATTTTAATTTTAATTTTTTTATTTTATATTTTTAAAAATATGCAATAGACGATTACGAATTCACATTATTGAATTTTGGGATATAACATAAATTAGCACTATATAAAACTGTATGCATATTATATAATAGTCTCCATTTTTTTACGCTATAAGTATATAAAAAATAATTATTTATTTAGGAAAATAATACAAAAATAAAAAAAAAGATATGAAAAATAATAAAGATAAATGATGATAATAATAAACACATCATATAATAAGAAAAAAATTAAAACAATCCAATAAATATTTCAAATTAATCATATATTTTATCATTCATTTTTTTTATGAATAAAAAAATAAAAAATTAAACATAACCAATCCAAAGTCTCAATATAATTTTCATTCGCTCATAAAGGATTTCATATTATTCAAATTTTATCATTATTTGCATCTTTATGATTTTCATTATTACACGAATATAAACAATTTATGTGTTTTATTTCATGATTGGATTATTATAAAATTATATTCAGTACTTTGTTTATTATCAGCTTTTTATATTTTGTTTGATATATGCATATGGGAAATATATTTATATACTTTGTGAGATCGAATATTTTTTTATTTCATCCCTCAAAAGTATCATCGTTTTAATGCTTCGATATTAAATTATTTATTTGTTCTCCATATATTACATATCGGAAATATAAGTGGCACATGTATATATATAGTTATAGAGAAAGACCTAGACAAATAACCAAACCTTTATAAGTAGCGATCAATATAAACCTATTTGTGTGATTGCTTGATAACTTATGTATATACTCTCTAAATAAAACATTGAGTAATTTGATAATTTACTCATTTTTGATAAAATAAAAGAGTATATAAAAAAAAAGTAGGTAAAATGAAAATAAAAGTAAGGACACTGCAAAATACCGAAGAAGAAATAAACGTAGATAATAATGATACTGTTTCTGATTTAAAGAAAAAAATTGAAAATGTCTTTCCTGAAATGTCTTGTGATAAACAAAAATTAATATTCAGTGGTAATATATTAATAGATGAAAACAAAGTAGTTGATATATTAAAAGAAAATGATATAGTTATAGTTATGGTAACTAGAAAAATAATTACAAGTAAAAAAAATAATTCAACAAAAAATACAAATGAAATAACTTCATCAGATTCGTTAAAAAATAATGAAGAAAAAAATAATGATAAAACAAAAAATACAGATACAGAAAATAAAGAAAGTGAAAATATCAACAACCCTGAATCTATATTATTAACTGGTGATAAATTAAAAGAAGCTATAGACAATATTTGTGCTATGGGATTTGAAAAAGAATTAGTAGAAAAGGCAATGGTATTAGCATATAATAATCCTAATGTAGCTATTGATTATTTAACTAATGGCTTTCAAGATATTATTGATGATGATCATAATATATCTGATATAAAAGATCCATCTGAAAATCCAAATGAACGTGATGAAAATTATTCAAATTTATCAAACCTTTTAATGAATTATAATTTACTAGATGAAAATGAAAGACAAGATATTTCAGAAAATTCTGAAGCTATTAGAAATTCTCCCTTCTTTAATATTATTAGAGATGCTGCATTATCAAATCCACAGAGGATTCCTGAAATTTTAGAAATGATTGGAAGATCAGATCCATCTCTTTTAGAATATATTCGAGAAAATCAAAATGAATTTTTAAGTGCTCTTCAAAATTATGATACTGATAATAATGCAGAAAATGATCTTATACCAAATTATGAATATTCTGATGAAACAAATCAAAATACTGATAATTTTAATATTCCTATTACATCATTAAATGAAAGTGAAATGGAAAGTGTTCGCAAATTAGAGTCACTTGGTTTTCCCAAGCATGTAGCTTTAGAAGCTTTTATTGCTTGTGATAAAAATGAAGAAATGGCTGCAAATTATTTGTTTGAAAATATGAACGATTATACATCAGAGTAATAATGAAAAAATGTTGAAAACAAAATTGATAAGAAAATATTTATATTATATGATAATTTGGGTCTTATATATCCATATATATATTTGAGGAAGATGAATATTATATGAAGAAAAATTTTTCAGGTTAACTAGATAATACTATTACATTAGTTATATTTATTTCGTTAGATCATTATTACAATTTACACTTATTCTATCTCAAAGTTGGAAGGACTATAATATATGCATAATATGGGCGTATCCATATGCTAGTTATATGCATACCATAAATTTGAATATAATTAAACCCCTTGTTCAATATGACCAAAAAATATGCATTCTTTTTTTTCCATTTTGTTTTTCTACACACTTCATCGAAATATTTTTTTATTGATGGAACACAATTTTTCAAATTTTTTTAAAGTTTTTATTTTAAAATTCATTTTTTTTTGCAGAAATGCATATTGCTTGTCCAACAATTCTATTTAAATATATGTAAATAAATTTATATTACATATATTTTATTTAAGCTTTTTTAATTTTTTTTTATTTTTTCGATCCTCTTAATCATGAGAAAAACATAATTTTCCAGATCAATGCCCAATTTTGAATTTCAAAACATTTTGTTATTTCTCAATTTATTTAATTATATATACATATTTGCACACACGCATATATCCATTGTGTTATGTCTATTTAAATAGGCAATATGTTCACCCTTTAAACTAATAAATATAGATATTATATATGTTTTTATTATACTGATATGATAGTGTTTTAAAAATGTTCATAGGCTTTTACAACTTTTGTGTGTGCATAATTTAAGTTATTAAAAAGTAGGAAAATAAAACAATGCATAGTATTGTAGTTGTAAATTGGGCTTGACTAATGACGATATTATATTAAAAAAATATAATTTTTATTTTCTTTCAAATTGAAATATACACTTATTATATTTTACATATAACTAAATTAAGAACAAAACATTCTTTTAATATTAATCATACACTTTCATTTTGAAAATATTTCAAAATTACATAAAATAAATATAAATGCTTTTATTTTGTCTTTCTTTACAATAAATTAGCGTTTTCATTATAATTGTTTAAATATATACATTTTAACAAAACTGGAAAGGTCTAAAATTTATAGTACCTTAAGGTATATTTTTCTTCCCTTTGGGAAAATACAATTTTTTATAATCACAATTTTATATAGTGTAGAAAAGAGAAAATATTATTAAATAGGAAAAAAATAATATTATAACAAATATAAGTTCACCTATATAATTATTACATTCGAAACCCTTATAGAAAATATATTATTTTATGTTTTCGAGTTATATTTTTTTATTATTTGTGAACAAGATTATGGTGTTTTATATGAACAAATCGACAAATTATAAAATAGCCATAATTTTTACAATCTTTTTTAATGTGTTAAAATTTTTCCTCATACTATGATTTTCCAGAGATAAAAAAAATAATAAAAAATGTACATAACAACATGTTCTTTATATATTATCAAAACATAGTAGTTTTAATTGTATTATATCAATAATATACTTATGCATATTTTCTCTGTTCCCTCCTTAAGGGTATAACAACGTTTTTATGCATGCATTTATGGAAGGGTAAAAAATAAAAATCCGTCGTATAGATATATAGCATAATATGGGATAAGCCCTTTTTACAGTTTATATAGTATTTAAATATAATGGATAAATTTAAAGCATATTATTGCTTATATAATAACGGGAAAAAGAAATCCATAATATGTTATGTATATGAATTTTACAAACAAATCGATTCATATAATAATATATAATCACCCATTTTAAATATTTAGCACTATATATTTTTTATATTACATATGTTTCCAACGTAAGCTATATATATGTTATTATAAAAAATAATAAATTATTAAATACCCCGTTAAACTATATTCGCATGTACAATAATATATATCCCAAATTCCCCTTATACCAATTTTTGTAACAGTTTTTATGCTCAAAAAAAAAGTACATAATAAATATCGTAAGGGGAAGGAGGAAATATTATACTATTTATACATTACATATTTGTAATTGTGCGTTATAAAATAATATTGTATTCTCCCTTATATATTTTTTTTTTCATAGTTTATTTATACAAATAGAATAAGTACCATATGTGAATATAATATAAAGTAAATATATGTAACGTTATCCAAAAAAAAAATTAACGCATTTTTTATGTACCTATAAAAATAAGCAAATTTACAAATGATAACTTAATACACTTTTAATTTATATATGCGAATAATATCTATGACGTTTTTTTTTTACATATATAAAGAAATACACTAGTTTTTTAAGAAATATATTCATGACATTTTCTGGCTTAATATATAATAATAGTGCTAAAAAAATAAATAATGCAGTGCTAACAAAATATAGAGAATAAATAATAAAAAAATAAATTCACAAAAATATATTTAAATGATATATTCCCCTCAAAAAATAACTTAAAAATTATTACATAACATGGAACACAAAATATAATACCCATTAAAAAATAACAGTGTGAATATTATATTTGTTAAAAAATATATATAATATTAAATACATATTATTGTTATATCCCTTGTTCAATACACTTTATATAATTGTATTTTTTAAAAAAATATATTATTATATTTATATTATATGTATATAAAAAATATACACAATATCTATAAAATAATTTAATATAGCAAATGTTATATAAAAATTAATCCCCCTATTATTATAATAAATTATTATCCTATATAAAATTTTTTCCCCTTTTGAATAATTTATACATTTTTATAAAAATAAAAAAAAATGTTAAATCATTGAATTAAAAATTATTATATTTTAATTTTTAATATATAAATTATTATTATTGTTGATAAACATTTTATAGAAAAAAGAGTAAACTAATAAATAAGAAAAAAATGAGTATAAATTACTGAAAAGCCCTTATCCACCTACATTTGTTGATAAATTAATTTTATGTTCAGTTGTGCTTTTATTTAAATAAGAAAAAGTAATTGTCTCTTTTTATAAAAGTATTCAAAAAAATTAATTTTAATGATAAGCTTTTTTAAAAACTTTATAATAAATTAAGTTTTTAAAAAAAAAAAAATTAAGTTGGAAAATATATATAGAGAGAATAAAATCTTTGTATATAAATTATAATGCTTCTTGTGAAAAGAAGGATATTCTACAATCGGGCATAATATTGTATATAAAAAAGTTACATATATACATATATAATATTGCTAATAAGCATAATACATTTACTTTTGAGATTAAACCAACACATAATAAAATCCAAAAGGAAGAATACTACCGGAAAATACTTTAATTAGTATAAAACAGATATAGAACTGACAAAAAACTATAACTCTTTAATTATCAAGAAAAAACGTAACGAAGTAAGTTTTTCCCCAATAGTTTATATATATGCGCATGTTTGTATTGTACACTTTTTTATTTGACCTTATGTAGTTACACTTGTTTATTTATTAATTTACTTTTATTTTTCCTTTTCCATAGAATGCATTTCATAACTAAGATGGGAAGAAAAGCCAAATCCGCGGCTGCAGAACCAAATAAAAAAGAGGAGACCGAAAATGGAGCTACACCAAAAAATGCAAAGGAAGCCACATCAAACGATAAAAAACAAGGAGGAGCCAAACCAAATGAACCTAAAAATAAAAAGGAGAATACAAAAGCAGCTGAAACAACAATGAATGGACAACTTAATGGAAACTTGCAAAAAAAGAAAAATAACACTCCTGATTCAAAAAAAGGAAATAACGACGCTGAAAAGGAAGGTGCCGCTAAGGCAAAAGACAATGCCAATAAGGGTCAGAAGAATAATGAAGATCAAAAAAAAACCCAAAAACCCAAAAATGCAAAGAATGAAGGTGGTGAAAATAATAAGCAAAAAGGAACTGCTGCGGACGAGAAAAATAATAACAAAAAAGTTGACCCCAATGCAAAGAATGCTAATAAGAATCAAGATAATAAAAAAAAAGGAAAAAATGAAAATTCTGCATCTCCACAAAATGCTAATAAAAATAACAAAGAAAAAAATGCAGATGAAGCAAAGAAAGAAGAAGCTAAAAAAGATCCTAAAAAGGACTTAAAATTAAAGGAAGAAGAAAGAAAAAAAATTGAAAATGAATTAAATAAAAAGTTTTTAAAATTGTCCAAACAAGATAACTATAAAAATATTAGTGATAAAATAGAAGCAGAAGTTAAAAGAAAAGCAGAATTTGAAGCATTTATTGGTACCATAAATTCTTCGATATCTAAAATTAATGCACAAACACCTAGACCAGTTAATATGAAATTAACATCAGCAGAGGTCGAAAGTAAATGTAAAGAAGCAAAATTAAAGAAAAAGAAATTAAATCCAAAGAGTGAAGAAGAAATAGAAGAAGTTGATACTTATATAAACTATTTAGAAGAACAATTAATTATTACAAAAAATTATGAAAGCTTTAAAAGTTTCCAAAATCGCTTATTTACTTTAAAAAAAACATGCGAAGAAAAATTAAAGGAAAATCAAAAAAGCTTAAATGAAATAAAAGTACATGAAAAAAAATTAAAATTTGTAGAAAAAATAATTAAAATGAAAAAAGAAAAACAAAATATTCAAATAAAAGAAAGTGATATAATAAACAAAGAATCTTCATTACCAAATGATAAATATAATACATTAATTAAACCATATAATTTCCTTAATAGAATACAAGCAAAATATTTTGTATATGTAGATAAAATAAATAGTAATAATTTTGAAAACAAAACAACCTTTAATATATCTGGATGTAATGATGATATCGAAAATTTTATTTCATATTTAAAAAATATCGATTTTACTGAAAAGAATTATGTAAATTTAAGTAATAAAATATTTAAAATTATGCTTAATATATGTGATGGAAGTTTTAAAAAAATGGAAGAAGATACAAATGTATTTGTACATGTAGATAATGATACATTATATTATTGTGGTATGAAAGATGATATTCCAAAATTAAAAGAATTAATTGAAAAAGCTAATAATGAAAAAATTACAAATGCTAAAAATATATCAAAAACAATTAAATTAGATTCCGTATTAGGTCGTGGTTTTAATAAAGGTTTATTAAAAGAAATCGAAACAAAAACAAACACATTAATAAGAATGAATTATGACGCTAAAACATTTGATGCTTCAGCTACTATAAAAGGAAGTAAAGATGCAGATATACAAGAAGCCGAAAAGAAATTAAATGAAATTCTTAAAGGTTTAGATTCTGAATTTATAAAATTTGAAGAAAGAGAACTTTTTGCATTATATAAAAAATGTGCATATGAATTAAATGATATCAGAAAAAATTTAAATTTATTTGTTATACGACATGATAATGGTATTAGTTTAGTAGGAAACAAAGATAACATTAAAAAAGCTCTTGAAATTTTAGATCATGCTAAAAATATAATATCTAGCAAATCAGTTAAAAAAAAACTAACTGAAGAAGAAGCATTTCTATTTAATGCAAATTACAGAAATCAAATTAAAGCACAAACAGGAGCTGAAGTTAAAATATTCAATAAAACAAACTATAAAGAATTAAATATAAGTGGAAATAAAACCAATATTGATGATGCTATTCAAATGATTGATGATTTATTAAAAAAAAGAAAATGTGTTGAAGTAGCTATTAATGAACGAGTTATTGCATTATTATTATCAGCAAAGGCACAAAAAATTAAAGACATCGAAAAAGATACATATACTAGTATTCAAATTAATAAAATTAGTTATATTGCTCAAATATATGGACATGAAGATAATATATACTTAGCTAAAGATGTTTTAGAAAATCTTGTAAAAACTGAAGGTAAAGATGATAAGGATGGAAAAGAAGGACAAGATGGAAAATCATCATCTAATAATTCATATATCACTGTTGAAATGAACATAGATACTGAACATATAGGAAGTATAATTGGTAAAAAAGGAAGAACTATTAATAGAATACAAGAAGATACATATGTTAAAAAAATACATATAGATAAAGAAAATAAAAAAGTTTTCATTCAAGGTACACCAAAAACAGTAGAAGTTGCTCAAAAAGAAATACAAAGAATATTAAGTCGAAGCAAAGAAGAAAATTCATATTATGACAGATATAATAATAGCAGTAATAGTAGGCACATGGCATCAAACAGTAACTACAATAGCAACACATTTTCTCCATCTAACAGAAGACAACACAAAAGTTCAAGAACTGGAAAATCAAATTATAGATCTGATTCTTCCAAAAATGAAGTTTATATTAACACAAATGATGAAAAAGCCTTCCCCAGTTTACACGATGTAACTAATATTCAATCCAGAAAAGCAAAAAAGGCAATAAATTTAGCTAATACTAAAAAACATGATGCAGTACAAAAAGAGATTGTTGCAAATTAAATATAATTTGTAGGGAAAACTGATATATATGTCTTCTTAAAAAAAACAGTAACAACAATTTTAGGTAGAACACAACATGTAGGATTTAAAATTTCATCGAAAGTAAATGATAATAAGCCCTATAAATGTACGGAATTTCCATTGATGCGTACCCTCAAACGCTTAAATGTTGCATGTGAGTACAGTGCAATTTTATACAGGTGTATGGATCCTGCTCTACTTGAATCATAAAATACATTATAAATATAAAAACTAATTAACTATATCAAAAAATATAAAAAAATACAAAAAATTTAAAAAATACAAAAAAATTAAAAAATACAAAAAAATTAAAAAATATAATAAAGAAAAGCATAAATAACATATATATATATATAGTAGTTGTATTTATTAGTGATATTATGTAAGCTTGTATAATGTATATTTGTCTATCTGCATATTCACATAATATATATTATGTAAATATGCCTGTATCTGTGTAAATATAATATATATTTTGTTTACATATTTTTTACAAATTTATTATGTATCTTGTTTGAATTTTTATCATTTAAATTAAAAATAGGCTTCCATTTATAATAATTTTATGTTAATATATATATGAATTTTAAAGTTGAATATTAACTTTTTGAAAACTAATGTAAAGATAATTTATTTTATGAAAAATTAAATATCCTATATATTGCAAAAAAAAAATAATAAAAGTATTATGCATACATTTGGTTAATTTATACCATTTGAAAGCACTCTTAATTTGTCATTTATTTCTTATATAGCTTAATAAAGATCGATTTTAATTATAAAAAATAGGTATAAGTTTTAAAGGTTTTAAAAAAATAACAACAAAAAATACACCAAACAAAAAAGCAGAAAAGCAGCTGTTATTGCTTTTCTCTATAGTGATTAATTTCGATAAGCATTGTGTATAATATATATATTTATTTACATTTATTTGCTTGTACAACAATGTAATGATATTTTATTATCCAAAATGATGGATTAACAAAACTATAATCATTAACAACAATAAATAAAAATGGAATAATAAAATGATCACTCTTTTACATTTTCAAAATGCTTTGTCAAAATCATCATTTTATCAGTGGCATCATGAAGACTAGCCAAAAAATTATCTTTTTCCCATCGTGTCCATTTACGACTCATTTTATTTAAACAATACTGAAAATAAAAAAATATGCATTTCAACATTTTTAAACATATATTAGTGTGCAAACATTTTGGGATATCTAGGCATACAATCCCGATTCCGTTTAATAAAATTTTTAGCTATGCATTGAGTATAAAATAATAAAAGGGAACATAAGACGAATATGCATATGGGGAAAATAACTAATTTATCCACTAAAATATCTTCATAGTATTGTGAATGTTATTTGCACACACACATATTTATTAATTTTTTATATGTAAAATATAAGCATAAAGAGTTAATAATTTTTATTATATAGTTTATATGCTGACCTCGAAATTAGACACATCAGGAACATATCGTGTTGATTTTAATGTTTTAATTATATTCAAATATTTGCAAATACTGTTTAATAAATGCTCTTTTGTTAAATGAAAATTTTTGTAAAATACATAAGAATGGGCTAAAAATTCTGTACAAAAAAAAATTATATTCATACAATTTTTATGGCAGTTTGTATACATATTAGGTATTTTTTAGCTATATGTAAATCATAAAATATTGAAATTATACATTTATTTTATCATAATAATAATTATTTTCTTTTAATAAAAAAAATAAGTTCATATTTTCTTTCTTTAATTATTACTTAATTTATTTTTTTCGGCCAATTCTTCAAGATGGTAAATATAATCTCTACAATATTGGCTAGCTGTTATTGTTTCTGAATTCTAAATGTTCGAAAAAAAATGAAAAATAAATCAATATAAAAATGAAAAATAAATCAAATTAAACATAATTTTTAAAAGTTTTACCTCAACAATGGATGTAAGATAAATTATATCTTCATAAAGATAATTAGTTAACATCATAGGACCATTATATGTTAGAATAGAAAACATATCTTTGTTAATAAGGAAAAGTTCATCAATTTTCAAAAAAATATTGTATAAATCGATTAGAAATTGTATAAATGTCTGCAAAAAAAGACAAATAAATATATATATATACCATAATAAAAGGAATAAAAAATGATTAAATAAAATAGGAATACATAAATCAGGCTATACATTTCTTAATAAAATGGTTGTTAGTATATTCTTACCCGCCTATCAAAATTGGTATTGTAATCATTAATATTTTTATATGTTTCTCTATTTTTTTCTCTTTCCTTCAATTTTTCATTTTCTATTTTAGCTAAAGTTGGAAATACTTCATTTCTAACAAAAAGACTTTATATATGAAACAGAAAATATACATGCATATATATAGGAATAATATAGGCACACATATATGTGTGCATGTAAAAATGTATACAACTACGCACTTGAGATAATAAATGTGTATGCTTCAAATTTTCTATACATAAAAATAAAGCTTACGAATTTTCATGGCTATTATATGAATCTCTTATATTATAGTTAATATCATTTTTTCCTGTTCCGCTTCTTTTTCTATAATCATTTATTCTTTTTAATTGAATTTCTTTATAGTTAACAAACTCCTTGGCATTAACACGATACCTTTTCTTATATTTAAAAAATTTCTTTATAAAAAAAATATCATTACTGTTTTTTTTATAGTCTATGCTATAATATATCTTTTCATTATGGACAGTGGACAAAAATGTATATATTAAAAAAAATAATAATGACGTATAAATCATATTTTATAGTTTCTTCTTAACATTATAATCATCTTTAACCGTGATATATCAAGCATCTTATCATTTTTTTATCTTTTTATTTTTTTTACCAACATAATATATATTTACTTCAGCTTTATATAATTATTACATTAAAAATACGAAAAAATGTATATAATTTTCACACTTCAAAATTTCACGCTTTTTAAGCACTTCTCTGTAATAATATATTCCGACTTTTCAACATTTTCTAAAGCAAAATAATTTTTCATATTATATATTTTTCTTTTATTTATTTTTATTTTTTATATAGTTTGTGCATAAAAATATGCAATTATTTTATACTTAAAAAAAAAAAAAATATAATATAATAAAAAAAAAAAAAGGAGAAAATGTGCATTCCACATATCGTCAAAAAAAATACATATATGCGTATATATATTTTTTTTTTACCAGAAAATTGTTCGATTATGTAACACATTAAAACTTCAAAATTAATGGGATATATACCCCATTATTATACAATATATATTTATATTTCTGTATCTATTTATATATATGAATTTATAATTTCATTATGGTTTGCGTTTTATTATTTTTATAAATTTATACGCATTTAAAACATGCGCTTATAATTGTATTATGTTTTTTCCCCGTCTTTATTTTTATAGTAACAATTTTTTTACATATAACTTAGTAGAGGAATATATTATTTTCCATTACTAAGCATGAGAAAAAGAGAAGGTGGGGAATAAAACATGTTTTAACAGATACATAGATTATTATTTATTATTAATTTATATTTCGCATGCCTATATAAATCCATTTTACAAACAATATTATTTTTTGTTTGTATTTTTTTCTTAATCCATATAAAAATTCGTGTTAAAATACAACCATTAATTTGCTTGTTTATGTCCATATTATTTCCTATATATTTGAATAGGTTAGGCATGAATATATATGATTTTATAATTTTTTGGTTTCTACAAAAAAATTAAAAAAATATATATGAGCCAATATACACAACTGAAGTAATATATATGTTAAACTTAATTTCAAAATTAATAAGTTTTAGTGATAATTTATTAAGTTGTATATTACACCTCGGGTTAACAAAGCCTATAATATGGCGTAACACAAAAAAATAAAAAAAATCTGAGGTGAAAAATGAAAATATAAAATTTTCACTCAGTAATTTATACGGTCAATACGAAAGAGACAAAAGCAAGCTAAATATAATTTACAACAAAACTGGCACAAGAATATTGCCAATTAACAATCATAAAATACATAAAAGTACCAAAAATAATAGCGTGTCAATGATTCAAAATTTTGAAATTAGCAAAGCCGACAATAGCTCAAATACCGACCCCTCGTACATACAGAATAACATAAATGGCAACTGGGAAAATGGAATAGAGGGAACAAATAAAAATAAAAATAAAAAAACTGTGAATGAAAAAGGAAAAAATGCTAATAACAAAAAAGGAATAAGTTTAAATTGCATAGTTAATTATAATAGATATGAACCTAAAATATCAGTTTTAAAAAAAACCGTATGTCTTACTACAGCGAAAAATTTAAAAAATAAACGCAATAATAACCAAACTTCATCAAGTATTTCTAACAATAATAATAATAAAAAACAATATATAAATTGTAATTTTAGATATTATGTATTGGAAAAAAAATATTTAGAAAACTCTTTAGATGGAGATAATATAGAATGGAAACATATAGAAAAAGTTGATTACATTACTTATGATGATACAAATATAACTTGCCCGATTTGTCTTGAAAATAATATAATATCACCAAGGATAACAAAATGTAGACATATTTTTTGTTTCCTATGTATTTTAAAATATTTTATAGACGAAGGAAAAGATAAGGCATGGAAAAAATGTCCTATATGCTTTGAAATAATTAATGAAAATGATTTAAGATGTGTTAATTTTCAATATGTCAAAAGATATAATATAAATGATAGGATAAGTATGTGTTTATTATTTACACACAATAAAAAAATTGATATAAAATCTGAAAAATTATATTTTAATAAAAATTTTAAAGTTACTAATAATAATTTTATTAAAAATAAAAAAAATATGGATTTTAAAGATATAGTAAATTTAGATACAACAATTCAAAATTTGTATTCTTTTAGTCAAAATAATTCAGAAAAAATACTAAAATTAAATTTAAATTTAGGAGTACAATTTTGTAAAATTTATTATTTATATAACCCTCTTTCTTTATTATTAAAAGACTTAAGAATTTTATATTTTATTCGTCAAAATAATAATAATATATTTTTTATATCCGATCAAGATATTATACAAAAAGCTATAACCAATATCAAATTGAGGGTAGCAGAATATATGAGTATACCAATTGAAAAATTGGATTTAAATCTTATATACACTGAAGAAGGAACAGAATTAGGCTCCGAAAATTTGGCTGATTCCTTTTACTTATACAACAATTTGGCCCAAGAAGTTTACGTAATTATGCTACTATTATTTATTCACTATCCAACCAAATAACCCCTTTATACATAATACATACATATACTCGTCTTGCTTCACATTTTTCAATATACAGGATAGCATAGATCAAATTAAAAAAGAGATGCTAATTGATCCTCTGGGAATGCCATCGAAAAAGAGTGTATCTTCAGATCGACGCGAGAGTATTGATTCAGAAAAAAATAACAATGAAACTGGTTAGAATAAATAAGAAAAGAAGTATACTTTTTTTACTCTCATATAATATGTATATAGAAAATTATTATGTTCGATAGTCTTTTATATTATTAATTTTCAGAATCACTTATAAATATATAATTCATTAATTTTATAATATATTTTTTTATCATGTTATTTGCAGAAATATATTTCTATCAGAGTATCGATGGCCAATGCATATTCCTCGATCCTTTCGTTTTAAAGTTCGTATTAAAAAGATATATATCATAAGCACATACAAATATTTTGCTATATTCAGAAAATATTGTATAATAAATATTGCGCTTCCACTTTAATAGGTTAATTCTTTTTGAATATAATAATGACATGGACAAAATTCCCAAATTTTTGAATAACAAGCAGATTACATATATTGAAACATTTGAACTAACTGAAAAAACTAAGAAAAAGTAAAATATACCACAAACTCATGCATGAAATATAATAAATAAATCACTGTACATGCATTTGTATATTTAAATAAGTGGCATATTATATCCATGATTATTCGATTTTGTTTACTCATTCAATATTATTGTTTTAAATCTCTATAATAGATACACGTTTTTATCGTGTTTACCTCTTGGAACAAATGTTTCATTTGTCACATTAAATATTGGTAAGATTATATTCCCCTCATTAATTATATAGCCATATAAATTTTGTGTACACACCCATATCTTATGTATGACTTAATTATTTATTTTATTCAGACGATGTTATATCTAAGCGAACCCAAACCCACTTTGCGGTATTTTTAGATCATTTAATTTGAGATATTTTCATTTGTTTTGTCATAGCTATTTTTTTCATCTTTATTTTATCGTATTCTTGTGAATTATAGAAGGAAATATCTGAACGAAATAAAAAGAATTATAACATTTTAAGTAAAAAAAAGAAGGAGGAAAAACTATTTCAAGCCTTAGCGGTAATAAATCATAAATCATTTTGTATTAATAACACATTATCATATATTTTTCATATGTATATATTACATATATATAATATATTTTGTGTGTAACAGAATGAGGAAATTGCTCGAAAAGAAAAACGTTATTGGGACCTTCCGACTAATACAATAAATATACACATCCCCAAAGTAACGGGAAGTCCTAATAAATTAAGGTATAGATATTCATTTACCTAAAATTAAATTTATTTCTTTTATATTAATATGCATATATATATGTATGCTCGATTCGTGTTGCATTTATATAAGGCTATCAAACCAAATGGGAGAAAATAAAGATTCTCAAACAGAACTTTATGAGGATGATATATTAAAATATGAAGATTTTATACCATCAGAAGAAATATATAATATAAATTCAAATAGCTTAGATTATGATCAATATGAAAACCAATTTTTTGATGCAATGGAGTTAAAAAAAAAAAAAATGAATAATAATTTTGGTGATAAAAAAAAGAAAAAGAAAAATGATATCGAAAATTATAAAAAAAGTAAATGTGACAACAAAAATATTGCCAATAAATCTGCTGCTTCTACAAAACAACAATTCTTAGACGATGATGATAAAATTTATCAAATATCCAAAAGTTTTCTTGATGTTGCGAAATCTAATTGTAATACTAAAATTGATATTAATGAAAAAAAGGAAGATAATATATCTATTGGTAACGGTATAGTTAGTATTAATCTGATGGATTGTATTAAAGTCAAAACATCTAAAAAAAAAAAAGCAGAAAATAAAAACTAAAAAAATGAATATGTTTTGTTACTTTAATAGTTAAAAGTGCAACTTTGCATAACCAGGTTGCATTTATTTTGATTTTCTTTTTTTGTTTTAGTATTACAATATTTGCATTCGCAATTCTTTTCCTTTTATTTTCATTATTTTATGTGCTTTATTTTATCTACTTACATACCCATAACATTTTCATAGAATGTCTTTTAGTATCCTGTTTTGTTGCATTTACCATATTAAATATATATGTGACAACACATTTTCTCTTAGTATTTCCTTTTATTCTTAATACTCTACTATGTTTCGATTTGCATTTTTTATTTGCCTTATTATGTTAAATGCTTTTTTTTCTGTTTATTTTATTCTTAAGTATACATAATATATTCGTCTTTATTATTACTATATAATAGGTGATTGCATATATTTTAAGTAAGCATAATATTTAATTGTTTTGAGTATTAATTTTTTTATCTATTAATATTATGCATAATATGCTTACTATCTTTTGTTCTTTTGTTCTTTCAATTTTTTTAATTTTTAAGCACATTTGTCAATTTTCACTTATATATTTTTTTTTTTTTTTTGCTAACATTTTTATTTAAAAAAAAAATTGAATAGCGAATAAGTATATAGCATATTAATGTAAATGCTTAATGATTTTTATGAGACACCATATGTCTAGTTTGGCAGTTGCAGAATTTCTTTGGTGATACATATAAATAAGGGAAATATTTTCATCCTTATTCTTTCCAATATTTATTTAAGATCTATATATACTATTAAAAGGTAAACCATATTATATATGATAACATTTATTTAATCGACTTTAAAATTAAAAACTTTGAAATATGAATTATACTAAAAAATAAATGTCGTTCATCAAAAGAGTTGATAGTTATAAATGGGATATCCCAAAAAAACATTTACTTTCCGAATATAAATAGGAAGAAAGCGTATACAAAATTAATTAAAAAAAATGAAAAATGCATAATTTAGCGCAATTATAAAATAATAAAAATACAATTTATCGAATTAAATTAAAAAATATATTTACACAAGTTACATAAATTTGTCGAAAAGTATGAAGTGTGTATATTCATCGCAGCTATTTATAAGCATATCCTTCCATAGAAATATATGGTGCTATATTTCTTAAAATAAGTAAATAAATTTAATTTAATTTTTCTTTATCTTTTAAGTATTTTTTTTCCAAAAATGCTTGTTTAGATGCTTCTAATTTATCCTTTAGTTGTATGTAGAACATTATATTATTATTGTCTACACCTTTAGAATAGGATTTCTCTTCAATTATTTTTGAAAGTATAGCTATTTTATCATCAAGAAGTTTAATTTTTTCATCATTTGAGAATGAAGAATATAAAATATGAGCTCTTTGTTTATGTGGAATATCTCCCTGATTATCATTTGAATCATTTTGTTCGAATTGATCTTCATCTTCTTCTAAAAAATCGAATGATTCTTCTAATAGAGTTTTATAAATATTGTCTGTCTTATAAATTTTATCATTATTATTATTTTTATCTTTTACATCATATCCTAAATCTTTATATAAATCGCTAGTGGATATATTTCGATTGAAAAGGGAATTTTCATCATCACAGTAATTAATACTACTATTAACCGTAGCACTAGTAGAATTTGTACTATTACCACTATCAGTTTGATGTATTTTTTTTTTTAAATCCTCAGAATTTATATATAAACTTTTTTTTTGTAATTTGACTAGCCAATATACATTTTTTTTTTTTATATTCGATTGCCTTCTAAAAAGGATAGATTGAGTAAGTTTTTTTTCTAGTGATAAGCGATCTTTTAATATAGCTTTTCTTTTTTTATCTTCTAATATACGGTTTCTAATTATTTCTCTTCTTTTTTTTTTATCTTCTTTAGTTTGTAATAATAATTTTAATTGCTTACTTCTTTCTTCACTAGTAATTTCACTTAGTTTGTGTAAATATTGAGCTCTATATATTTTTCTTAAATCTTTCATTTGTCTTTCCCACATATATAATTCACATTGATATGGAGTTATTCCATTATACATTTTATTATACATTTGTTGGTATACACTTTCATTTGATAATAAAAATTCTAACCGTCTATCCAATACTTCTTTTCTTACATTGGGAGGTTTTATAACTTCTAATATTTTTTCGCTATATCCAGTTTTTGCTCTTGGTATTATACGGGGCATTCCTATTTCACAAAATAATCTTTCTTTTTCTTTTAATCTTGCTAATCTTTTTACAGGATTACTAAAAGGTCCGATTTTTCTTTGTGGCTTTTCTCTTAATTGTGCTCTTTTGAATTTTCCAAACACTCTCATAAAACGAGAGGCATATAATACCCTTTGAAAATTATTTGCATAACTCATTTTTTTTGTTATTTTTTAAATTGATCATTTAAAAGTTGAAACATTATTATATATGCATCTTGTTCTTATTGATTTGTATTTCCCTTTACACCATATAATTCTTATAAATATATGCATATATAAATATTAATATAGTAATAATATTTGGATTTCGTTTTTTAAGATATGTATATGAAAAATGTTGAGATTTACTTTAAAATGCTTTACGAATTTCACATTATTATATCATAATTTTATGTATTGTTCTATAATATCCAAATAAAATACCACATTCTAATAATTCAGGTGAATTATTTTGCAAAGAATTTTAATATGCATAGCTATTTTTTTTTTTTTTTAATTATTTTATTTTCTACACCATGATCTATTTTTCCCGCGACATAAAATTCGACAGCGTTGACCAAAAATTAATTTATAAATCCTGTTTACATTATATTTATAAAATTTTCGAATAATCAGAATTTCCATTTAATTCTATGTATGCATTTTTTTGATTATCAGTTGTGCTGTTGTTTTTGTTTATTTGTCGATCTCATTTTCCATTTTACTGGATATAGCTATACATACATAATATCCGTTGTAATAACAAATATATATATATGTTTATTTATATATTTGTTATTGTATATTCTTTTATGCATACACCTATGATTAAAAATGTATATTTACACATATACACTAGCATATGCATACAAAGAAGGAACACCCCAAACCTCGGATAAATATTAAGCATCAGAAAAACTGGCAAGCTTTACTATATACATTTAATTTATTATAAATTTTAATTTGTTAATTTATATATAATAATAATTTATTTTTAGTAATTTTATGGTTATCTTGTAGAAGAATGGTGGTAGTATATAAATTTATTACAACAACTACGTCTTTTTTTTCATGTTTTACTTTTTTTACATTGATTTTATTAGGAAAATACTTATCTATCGTTTTGTTTATATACTAAAAGATTCATGCACCAACGTACAGCATTAAAAAAACACAAATTATAATAAAATAACTAATGAATAAAAAAATAAAACAAATGTAATATGTTTATACTGCACACAAAATTATAACATATTAAACTGCACTATATCTCAATATATTTTTATTTATTTTAATTTTTATAAACATAAAAATAATTATGGTAGTTTAAAAGGAAATAACATTTTTTGGCATTTTATATTTTTAAGATTGTCTAGTTAATGCATTTTCAAAATATCACCTTAAAAATCGTTCCAACAAAATATGTCTTTCTGTCATATTTCGTATATGTTTTGTTCGCTCTCTATTTTTTATAATTAAATAAAATAATATGCTTACATAAAAATAATTATCACGTTATGCTAATACATAGAAAATAAGCATTATTTTTTCACACATATAGCATTGATATTTATTGATATAAAAAATTTTAGTGTAACATATAATTTTGAAATATATAGAATATTTTGATAGTGATAAAATTATTTACTCTGTAATTTTACTATTCGGGGAAAAGTGAAACTGCACCACAAAGGAAGAATAATAAAAGGGCAACCAAACATATATAGGCACAAATAATAAATATATTATTTATATGAATTTCGTCCAATATATATTTCTATACCCAACAAAATTAATTACACACATATAAACTTTTAAACAATGAAAAAGATCTTTGTTTTATTTTTTGTTTTTTTATTTAAAATATGGAGAGAAACTGCTGAATGCTCCAAATACCCAAAAAGAAAAAGACATGGAGCTGGTGTGAAAGAAAATTATTTAAAAAACGAGAATTTAAATAATTACAGTTTCATGATGGCTAACCAAAATGATGAAAAAGTTATGAATGAGAACGCAAAGAATATCAATAATAACAACGTGAATAATAATAATAACATGAACAACAATGTGAATAATAATGACAATAATAATAATAATAATGATAACAATAATAACAATAATAACAATAATAACAATAACAATAATAATAATGACAACAATAACAATAATAATAATGACAACAATAATAACAATAACAATAATAATAACGAAGAAAAAAAAGGTGATGTCCAACCCGAACAAAAAATTAATAAAGAAAACTTATTAGAATATGGAACACATGACAAGAATGGACATTTCATTCCTTCTTACAAAACTCTAACAGATGAAATATTATCGACAAGCAATGCATTGGTATTTTTTTTACATCATTATATTTATGCATGTCAAATGATTTTCTTTTTCATTTATATGCCACATTTATTATCATTATTTTTTTTTTACTTACAGGAACGAGCTTCAAATTACCTAAAAATCACATGCTCTCATCTCATGAAAATTCTCGAATTTATTCCAGACTCGAAGATATCATCACAATATATAAAGGTTGATAATAAAAATGTCTACTTAAAAGACATTAATACTGATTGCCAAGATATTTTTTTTAATTTAGAAAAATTAACTATGACTACCATTGTTCTTAATTCAAAAATCAATAAGTTGGTATATGTTCAGGACTCTTAAAAATCTTAAAGTATGGGCATAAAACGGAGAAAAAATAAGAGAAAAAACAAAGAAATTAAATATTTTATATAGTTTTCAAAAAATTTCATGATCAGCATGCATACCATTTTATAAACCATTTTTATGTTTGCAATCGTTCTATAAAATCAATATATATATTATTTTGTAGGTATTATCATATTTGTTTTTTTTCTTTTCATATATGTGATATATAGAAAATGTATACAGATATTATGTATACACATGAACCATAAAGCTTTTTGAATAACTTTTTTTATTCATATTTTATTATAATTTATATTTATTTTTTGTATATATTACACATTAGTTTTGTTTTTTTTTCGAAAAAACAATACCATTCGTATTTGTTGTTCCATCATTTGCTCCATCATTTGGTGTCTTATGTTTTGTGATTTAAGAAATATTATTTATTTTTATATTTTTTCCCCTTTCATTTGTTTTTTGTGAAGGGTTTAAGTAAATATTTAGCATTTGAGATTGCAATTTAAAAAAATGCGGAAATATGACCTTTAAAAAATATATACATATTATGCATATATATATGCATATATTTTTTGTATTCATTATTTTAAAAAATGTGTATATGTATTGGTTTTAAACTTTTTATATTTACATTAAAAAAAAATTAATTTGTAAAAAAAGTATATTTGAAAGAATAATAAAAAAATCTCATAACTGAAAGGTTTTCTATAAATACATAGATATACATAAAAATTAGCATATTCCCAAAGCATACTCACATAATTATATGCCACTGAATATGTATAATGTTGGAAAATATTAACTAATGGTGCCAACTTTTGTGTGTATTTTCCATATATGAGCAATGTATTATTCCCATAAAATGTGATTTTACAAAAAAATAAAAAATTAATTAAAATTAAGGAAATATTAAAACGATAATATAAGCATTGTAAAAATAATTGAGTATATACAATAACTTTTGATTTATGGTAAATTGTACATATGTATGGGGGAGCTTATTTTTTCTTTGTATGTGGTATAGCAGCCCCATAAAGATTTGGAATGGATACAAGAAAATGTAGACCGGGTTCCAAATCACCAAATCCTGTTGTTCCACCTGAATACAACCTTCTATCATAGGGGTGATAACCCAATAATTCTTCTTCTTCTTGTAACTGAAATTTTGCTTCTTCAATATATGGAGCTAAATATGGTATATATGGGTCATAGTTTTGTTCTGATGGATGTAAGTATAGTCTTAAGAAATTTATGTGTGTACCTCTTAACATTCTTCTATACCTTTTTATTTTTATGTCTTTTGGTAATAAAGATATTGCTCTTTCGATCACTGGATCTTTATCACTGTACATGTCATCGTACATTAAACCTAATTAAAGAGACAAAAAATTATAAAATTGTTAAATGGTAAAATGGTAATATTGGGATATATGCGCCACAACTGAAGTACTAATATGTAATAGGCAGTAATAATGGATAAAAAAATATGTAATAGCTTTATTTTGCATATAACTAAATAATTAGTTCTCATTTTTATCGAAAAAATACACTTTATTTTATTTCAGTATATCTTTGTTACGATAATAAATGCTCATTCTTTAAAAAGTAAACATAAACATACACAAAATTCGGGAACATAAAACGGTATTTATCCTATGTATGTATACACATTGCAGGAATACACTTATTTATCACATTTTTTGTATTACCATGTTCTCTCAAAAATTTGGTCGTTGCACAATATTGCCATCTTTCAAATGGTCCTCGGATAAACTTAAAATAGTAAGGGAAAATCGCATTTTTTAAAGCTTCAGTTAGTCTATTTGTTTTTCTCTTTGTTGGTTCATATTCTAATTTCTTAATATCTTTTGAGCCTGCTTTTATAATGTATTTACAAATTTCTTTATGCAATGACATTTTTTTATTAATATCTATATTTCATTTACTTTAATTCATTATATGGTATTTGCTATATTTCACATATGCGCACATATATACATACACAGTTACAAAATATAACTGTTACTAAAATTTTCTTTTATGTTAATAAATTATCTTCTAATAGTTATAAATGAAGCATAGTAATATTATTATAAATTATTGCATAATGCCCATTCAGTAAATAATATATTTCCCCAAACTTATAAATATATTCCCCAATTATTTTAAAACATGACAAGTTTGGATATAATATGATTTAACTAAAATAGTTAGTCAAAATATATGTATAATAATGTACAAAAATATAATATAAATGCATAAAATAAACACATAAATAAGTGTATAATATAAATGGAAAAATGTTATGTATTGTGTAATATGTACGTTCCCAAAAAATTATTATATAAAAAAATTCACGAAATTGTATATAGCATTATATATATTAAAAAAAAAAATAAAATGTGGCAAATAAGAATTAAAATGTCACGCAGATTGTATAATCATATATATTATAATGTGTTTATAGTACATTAATGTAAAAAAAAGAAAAAGATAAATTGCCAATAATTTTAAATGCTACCAAAAAACATTTAAAAGTATACACAAATTAATCATAATATTTTTTAATGGAAAATATTTGTTTTTCCCTTTATCCATTTCATAATATAGCTTATGCAATAATTAAATAAATTAGCAAATATTCTATATTTGTACGTTTTCATGTGGGATAACAACTTTTTTTAAATATTAACGAAAAATATGTAATAACACACACAAATATATCATTTTATATATTTTTGTTTTAATTATTATTATACCTGCCCAATTATATTGCCTTTTTTACACGTTTATTTTAATATGCTATATTATTGGTTATTCAAAAATATTTCTTTTCTATTATGCATAAAGCAACTATATTCTATTAAATATATTTTTTAAATACCAAAAAATTTAATGAAGAAATCGTAAAATAAATCGTTATTATCATCACACATTCACATTATAACCTTTTTAAGATAACCATATTCTTGCATATGCATATAATTCTTAATTGTCTCATGTTCATTTTGTGTTTCTTAAATGGTAAACGAGAGGTTTTAAGGAAATGCAACTATTTTTGAGCGGCCAAAAAAACTTCAAAAGAGTGTATTTATTTCTTTACCTTTTAATTTCGATGATATAGTATTAAAAATGCTTTTCTATTTTGAATTATATTTTTTGTTGAAAAATGATTGTGATCTTATGTATTGACAACCTTTAAATTAATTAGATAAATAATTCAGTAGCCTAAATTCTTTAAGCATAGTTTTACTTTTATATTTGTAATAAATAAAAGTTTTATATGTCGTTTTTTGCGTATATTAATATACACACATACATATATATATACCGATCTAAAATAAACAGATATATACATGAAACGAATATATTTATAAAATAACACTTTAAAAAATAATTCAAATTGAATAAACAAAAAATATTGTTATATTCAAATAGCACAAAACACAATTCTTTCACTTAATAAAATGAGTCATGTTTCGGAATTGTGTAGTTATTAACTTTCAAACACACTTTAATTAGTTCTTACACTAATATATATATGTGTGTATAGATGGATTAAACCACACATATAGGCAATGAATACACAAATATGCATTTATCTTTTCTTTGCTCTACACCTATATATGTAAATATACGCACAAAGCACTGTTTAGCCAAATTGAAGCGGAAAATATTAGTAATATATTTATCGCCCTCATATTAAAATATTTTAATTAGTTTAAAAGTATTCTTTTAAGATGATGGTTGCATGAATGCCTTTATTCCATCATCAGCAATTATGCAAACGTGGTTAAGGTCTCTAAAATTTTCATTATAATCTAATCCACAGCCGACAAGGAAAAAATTAGGTACTGAAAATCCAGTAAAATCGGCTTTAAATCCATTCCATAATGGGGTTCTTTTAAGATATAAAGCTGAAACTGCTATTGTTTTTGGTTCGAATTTTTTTAAATATTCACAAAATTTTGATAAGGTGTTACCAGTATCAATTATATCTTCAACAATTAAAACATTTTTACCCTTTAAACAAGATAAATCTTCACTAACTATTTCCAATCTACCAGTTGATTGAGTATTGCAATATGATTTTACACGTACATAGTGTTCTCTGTATGAGTTAGTTGATACATCACCCATATAGTAGTTATGTATTCTATCTAAATATTTCAACAAAGATGTGAAAAAGGACCTTGATCCTTTTAATAAGCAAACAAGATGGAATTCTTCACCATTATATGTTCTACTAATATCAAAAGCCAATCTTTCAACTCTGCTTTTTATTAATCCTTGTGGTATCAAAATTCTTTGAAGGTATTTCTATATAGATAAAAAAAATGAATAAAAATGAAAGATTTAAAGGTGCTATTGTAAAACAAAGAAAAATGCATATGAATATTCTTTTAATTTTTATTATGAGACTGATTCACTTTTGTTTTGGTTTTACTTTATAATGATCGGGGGTTATAAAGGAATCAAATTCATATCCATCATCATCCTTTATTACAACAGGCTCATAGCCAAGTTCTCCGGCACCAGGACTATATATAAGAAATAAATATGTGTATATGAAATAATAAATAGTATTTTATTCGTTATATAAATAATATAATCATTATAAATAAATGGTTAACTTAAATCGGAACAACATGATAATTACATGAATTATATATAAGATGTGTGCACAATTTTATTCAAGTATTTATTGTAAATACATATATATATTATAAAATATTTTTCGGAACGACTTTTCTACACAATGATGAAGTATGCATATTAAAAAAAAGTTAACCAATACAACGGTATATATAGAAAATGAATATAAACCATATATTAATATAATATTTAAATTTTAATTTATTTATTACTTGTTTGGGATTTTCATTTTGATATAAATTTTTGTTTTTAGTAAGATAGGGAATGCTAAATAAGCAGTATATATTAATACTTAAGTATATAAGTATATATTTTATAATAAGCTTTATAGAAGATATAAAGTTTTTTTGTAAAAAAAATAATAATATTTAAAAAAAAAATTATAATAAATGTATAAACATTTAATTATTTTTAATTAATTTTTAAAAAATTGATTCGAATTCAATGCATTATGCATTTTATAATGCTTATTAAAAGGGGTGATAAATTAAATTTCTCGGTATTTTTTACGAGAAAAGTCAATATGCATGCGCTTAAAATGTGTTATAGAAGCGTCGTAATCCTTTAAAAAGGAATAAAACTATAAATAATTAATTATAATTTAAAACGGATACTATAAAAATAAAAACATTGAATTTAATTTTATAAAATTTACTAAAAAATTCGGTAAAAAACGGAAAAAATAAGTATATTATTAGTATCGATTGGGGTGCATGCAACATATATATGTAGGAAATTATTTTTAATTTGTATCAAAAAAGCAATATATAAAAAATCGTTATCTATTTTTTTTTTCGAGAATAAGAAAAACGATAATCATGGTATAGCCTTTCACATAATCTCGAACACATTTCTCTTTTTTTTTTGTAAAAAAATACTATTTATAAAATTCACCTTTTTCACTTTTCATATATAAAATAAGAAAACTGATGTTGTAGAATTTTACAATATAATAAAAATTTTTATTTCCAAATATTAAAATAAAAACGCATGCAACTTTAGTAGAAGTGCAATAAGACTGTGCACCACTAATAATATTATATGTGTTTAGATATTTTATTAAATACTTTATGTATCCTTAACTGCACATATAATATATGTATTTTGTGTGATGCTCTTCTTCATTATCAATTCCCTACATACATAATATACTTATGATTCACTTTACAACATTCTTATTAGAATTCCATACTACATTATCACATCTAATGATATTGAAAAAATATAAAGCTAAGTTCAATAAAAGCTATAATTTTTTTCTTTGTATTTACGTTTATAAGATAAAAACGATACAAATTATAATTTTTATATTATTGGATGGGGGAAAGAAATATGTATATAAATTATTACGATAAGGGCATATAAGCATGTATATGGAGTGACAACTAATAATATTACTAGCATTTCTAACGATGCAACAAAAGAACCAAAAAATGAGTAAAAGAGTTTTATGGAGAAAATATATATGTTAAACTTAATTAAATCTTTCGAATTCTTATATAATCTTACATACATATATTAAGATGGTGTAAAATAAATCAAATAATAAAAGGTGTGTAAATTAACATTATATGCAGATTGATTGTGAAAATAACTTTATACAATATATAAATGTTGAGACAAGAATAATTATTAATACACATTTGTGGACATACATAGATGGGTATATTGTTTTGATTTTCTAATTTCATATTTCTTATCTACTTTCTTGAATTTGAAAGTTATAAGATTTTTAATTTGTTTTATGAGCTATATATATGTACATAATTTTTAAGTATCACACTAGTAACAATTCGATACATTCTGAAAACCTAACATCTTTTAACTTTGTATTTATCTGGTTGCATAAACACTGGCATAACTGCATCTATTAATTTGTCTATGTCATTCTTTGCTTGGTCATAAGTTGCTCTAGATATTTCACCATACCATTTTATTTTGGGTTCTGTTCCACTTGCTCTTATAGTAACTATAGCTGTGTTTTCAAAGTAAAGTGTAATATTTTGTGAATCGGGTGTTGGTGCGATTAATGATTTTTTATCAGGTGTCTGTGAATCATAGCCTGTAGTTAGGTCCCTAATATGAGAAATTTTATAAGAAGCTAGCTGCTTTTTATAATTTCCTTTAGATCTAAATTCATCAAATATTTTAACAACATCATTTAAATCAAGAATAGTGTAATATCCATTATTGCTTACAAAATATCCTATTTCTTTTCTAATATTTTCTAAACATTGATGAAATGTTAATTTATTTTCATATAAATATATAGCTGTTTCTACCCAATAAGCTAAAGCAGATATACCGCACTTATCTCTAATATGCTTTGACAATGCGTGCCCTAGAGCTTCTTCATAACAATATAATGTATTATAATTTTTGTCATTATATTCTATAGCTTTATTAATTAACCATTTAAAACCTGTTAAGGTTTCATCATACATATATCCATATTTTTGGCATAACATTTTTAACATCCTCGAGCAAACAATAGTACATAAAAAGACATGTTTTGATTTATCTATATTTTTTTTCTCATACTCTTTCATAATAAAATATGCAAATATTATTCCTAATTCATCACCTGAAAATATTCTCCATTTATTGTTATATTTTTCGGCGCAAGCAAATCTATCTGCATCTGGATCATTGGCAACTACTAATGGACTATTAACTGAATCAGCTAGTTTCATTGATAAATCTAATGCGCCTTTTTCTTCTGGGTTTGGAAAAGTAACAGTTGAAAATTCCGGATCTGGTAACGCTTGCTGAGGTACAGTCAATAAATTATTATATCCAACGATTTGCATGATTCCTTGAATAAATTTTCTGCCTACACCATGCATAGGTGAATAAACAATAACTAACTTTGTACGCGAATTTCTACGATAGCTAAAAGTAAATTCCTTTTTTAAATCAGATGTAAACGAATCAAACATCTCATGATATATATCTTCAACTAGTGATGTATCTTTTAAATAAAAATCGTCATTTAAATATTCATATATGTCCTTCCATGGCTTTAAATTATCTAATATACAATCAGATACATTTTTATCAACTGGTGGAATTATCTGTGCCCCATTTTCAGCATATAATTTATATCCATTATCTATCTTAGGGTTATGAGAAGCTGTTACCATAACTCCGCATAAGCATTTTTTTTTAAAACTTGAATAACATAAAATAGGGGTAGCAACTGTTTGGCTAAATAAATATACACGAAATCCTTTTGATAAACATACAGCTGCTGCAACATGAGCAAAAGATTCTGAATTATGCCTTCCATCAAAGCCAAATATTATTCCTCGATTTTTACATATATTTATTCCATATTTATTTATTAAATATGCACATAAACCTTGGGTTGTTTGAATTATTGTAACTACATTCATTGCATTGAACCCGACGCCCATTTTTCCTCTTAAACCAGCGGTTCCAAAATTCAGCCTTTTTAGAAATAATTTGCTTAACTCCTCCTCATTGCAATTATTTATTGCTTCCTTGGTTTGATCGGACAAATACTTTGGTTTCGAAAATAAGTTCCACAACTCAATACTCTTGAGTAATTCTGGACTTTTTATCTTATTCATTTTGTGCGGTTTTGTTATAACGGTATAAATATAGGTTCTTATTTAGCTAGCTATATATAATATAGTTATGAGCGAATTGTTTTTGCTATAAATAATGCCGTTTATTTATTCTAATTTTAATTATTTATGATATTACAGACGAATAAAAATTATCAAAATTAAAAGCACGTCAAATATCCGAAAATATCCCGAAAAAATTAAAAAAGGAAGGCGCCCTATATTTAATTAAAATTACGAGTTGTACTCAAATTGTGTACATAATAATATGTAAGCGCACGATAATATTACGTTTTGTATATTAATTATGCGAAAAATTAAGTAAAATAAAAGTAAAAAATAATATAAAATGGAAAAAGATAGAATTATTAAATGCAGTTGTTTCTAAAGTAAAGATATTTGTGTAGAAAATATATGTAATTATAAAAAAACGAGAAATAATAAAATAAAGTATGTCAGGTAGCGAATATATGAGTGTAGATAAATAAAATTTGGAAAACTAAAAAAAATTTGAATTTAAATAAAAAAATAACGGTGAGCCTAAATAAATCAAAACTACATAATTATATAAATAACATAGCAAGACACGGACGATATAGTATTTTTACATATATTTTATACTATATAAACACATGTGCATATTATATGTGTATAAAATAATAGATAATAATTCCATTAGTGTACAGAATTACAATATTATGGTGGAAAATATTTGTACATATAATAGTACAGTTTGATTGCCCATAAACTTCTCAAAATAAATAATTCATTCCAAATTAAGTACACAGTAAATATAGTAAAAATATATAATTATAGCACCATAAATAATTTCTTTCCGTTTTTTTTTCTTTCATATTTAATTACATAAAAGTACATATACATATGTGTTGATCTCGTGAGTCCTCTATAGGCATGCTATTTTTAGTGTCCCATATTTAAAAAATATTATAACTATATTATAGGATTTTGAATGCTAATATAAAAAAATGATATAGCACTTATATAACTATTAATAAATATGTCTGTATGTGCGCCAATTAAAAATTTCGAGAATAATATGATAAAGGGCATGTTGACCCTTATAGTCTTTTTTATAAATTATAATGAACTTCCAAATGTTCCGCATTTAATTAAATGGTATAACGCTATAACGATAAATTTGGCATGCATCGTGAACTATTATGTAATATAATTAGTATTTATACAAAACAATCCGACTAAAGAAATGTGAATAATTTAAAAATTAAAATAATTCCAATTAAAATGTTGAAGTTAAACTATTAAAAGGTTGTTATTCAAATATCTTACGGAGACATTATTGTAAATAAATGTGTAAAATATTTTTTATATACATTTTATTCTAATTTAATTCGGTTTACCATTTTGTTTGTATAAATAAAAATAATTAATCGTCTTGCTTTTTATAGGCCCATTAAACTTATGGGTATATTAATTATATCAATTAATAGAACGGTTTAATATACCATTTAATTATTTTCCCATATTCTTATGTTTTGTTATAATAACAGTTAATAAATAAAATATATAACTTTAGATATATGTAACATACAATTTTATATTTACATTCGTATGACATGTATATCCATTGTTATGTATTACATCAGTAGAATATGTTATTTTCCAGAAAAAAAATAATAAATGAATATAAAATATTAAAATTTTTAAAGCATAAAATAAAAAGATTATATATTAACATATTTATCGAAAAAAATAACAACTAATAGGCAATTATTCTATTTCTTATTTTTTTGCTTATATTTTTTTTCTTTATTTTTTTATTCAAATTCTATTGTGGATGGGGGTTTAGAAGAGATATCATAAAGTATTCTGTTAACTCCCTTGACGTTACTCAATATACGAGTAGTTATTTTTTCTAAAATGTCATGTGGAATTTTATAATAACTTGCTGTCATATATGATGTTGTTTTTACGGCCCTTAGTGCACATATATGATCATAGGATCGTGCATCTCCTCTTACTCCTACCGATTTTGATGAAAATATGACGGCAAATGCTTGCCCTATATCATCATATAGATTAAATTCTTTTAAAGAATTAATAAATATATCATCTACTTCTCTTAAAATGTCTAATTTATGTTTATCAATTTCTCCAATAACTCTTATTGCTAAACCAGGTCCTGGGAATGGGTGTCTATTTGTTAATTCTTTTGGTAAGTTTAATTCTTGTGATAATTTTTTAACATCATCTTTAAATAAAAATTTAAATGGTTCAAATAATTTGAATTTTAAATTTTTTGGTAACCCTCCTACATTATGATGGGTTTTAATAGTATCGGATAAATTTTTCGAGCATTTACTTTCTATAATATCAGGATATAGTGTTCCTTGTAATAAATATGTTTTTTCAATATCTATATCCATACTATATACTGCTTTTTCAAATTCTTCTATGAATAATTTTCCGATGATTTTTCTTTTTTGCTCTGGGTCTGTAACACCTTTTAATTGATTTAAGAAATTTTCAGAGGCGTCAATTTTTGTTATATTCATGTCAGGAAATGTACTTTTTATAAATGTATAAACTTTTTCTCCTTCATTTTTTCGTAATAAACCATTATCTATAAATATTCCAAAAAACCTGTCTTTAAATATTTTATGTGTCATTGCAGCAGCAACAGTACTATCGATACCTCCTGACATAGCAGCAATTACATAATGATCCTGTGCATGTTTTTTGATGTTATCAAATTCGATTTCATGATATTTTATAGGATCAAATGTTTTAGTGCATTTACATATTTTATATGCAAAATTATAAAACATTTGATCTCCGTCTAATGTTTCATATACTTCTGGATGGAATTGAACACCATATATGTTATCTTCTTTATTATAAATTCCACAAATAAAACAATTTTCACTTGAGTTTATTAAATAATAATTTTCAGGAATTTCAGTTACCTCTTCTGTATGATTCATCCATACATTCATTTTGCTCGTATCTTTTATATCATCAAATAATATGCAATTAGTATCCTTTTCTAATAATTTATAATTCTTATATAATGCATTGCCTGTATAGTCATGTGATATGAATGTTACATCAGTACTTCCATGTTCAGAATTTTTTGATTTACCAACTTTTCCGTTCATGTGGAAAGCTATTTCTTGCATACCATAACATATACCAAATATAGGAATCTTATTTTCTATAAAATAATTTAATACTTCTTTTTTTACATGAGGTCCATTTTTTGCATTAACGGAATGTGGGCTTCCTGAAAATATAACTCCCTTTATATTTAAATTCTGAATATCTTTTAAATCAACATTATAATCTTTTGTTTCACTGTATATTTTTATATTATTCAATCGCTTGACAATTAAATGAAAATATTGAGATCCAAAGTTTAAAACTAATATCATATCATAGTTGTTTCCTTCCATTTTGATATACTAAGTATAAAAATAAGGGGAACAAATTTTACTTTTGTATATATATGGATATGTGTATTTTATATTTATGTTTTAATTATATTTACAATTGTTTTATTACATACATATCACAATATGATTATTATAACTTAACTAGTTTTTGGCTAACTTATTAATTTTTTTGATTATTCTTTTACTTTGTTATTTTATATTCGTTTAACAATCACTATTATAATAATAAATTATTCTATAAACTTTTTAAATACACTCATGCCCATATATATATATGCTGAGTATGGCTTGCCATATAGACACTAATTGCATATCCAAAACTGTACATTAATATCTACAATTTTTTATAACATTAAGCAAGTACTTAATTTATTTAAAATTATTACAAATGATAAGTGAAAAAAATTGAAAAAACGAAATGCCAAAAGAGTATATTTTAATTA
Source organism: Plasmodium vinckei vinckei (assembly GCF_900681995.1). Classification (NCBI taxonomy): domain Eukaryota; phylum Apicomplexa; class Aconoidasida; order Haemosporida; family Plasmodiidae; genus Plasmodium; species Plasmodium vinckei. The sequence goes on from NC_051304.1 coordinate 390,751, forward strand.
TAATCTTTATATTTTTTATCATATAAAGGTATTTAATTAAAGCAAGATTTAAATTTTTTAAATTATTTTAATTATTTTAACCGATTTTAAGAGACTAACATTGTACTTTTATATGAGGAAATTAAAAAAATAGTCATTAATATATATTTTTTCGAATAATTACGAATATAAACTTAATCAATAAATAATAAGGAACAAAATTATAGCAATTCCAATACTACCAAAGGAGGGGAATATTTTTGCCGCTGTTTATGCACATATTCATTTATAAATATGCATGTATATATACCTTCAAATTCGCCAATACGTATTTTCCTGAAATATAAGATCTAGTTAAGGGAATATTTAGTCTATTTATTTCATTTTTTTGTTTGATAATATAAATTGTAATATTTGGCATATTTTAAAAAATTATAAATAATTATATTTAAAAAAAAAACACGCAAAAAAGGTAAATTTGTATGCTTAATTTTTTTTTGGAACATCTTTATATATTTGTAGTACCACAATTATAAATTGTTTTGTAGTGATAGCAAAAATAAAATAATTGAATTACATAATATTCAAAATATTTATTAATAAATTAGCAATATAATAATACAGGTGAAGGGGAATTATAATTAGATATGTATAAATTTATGCATAAAAAATGTATAAATAATACATATATAATAATATAACCATCAAATAATAAAATAGCAAAATTTGGAAAAATAATGATAACATAAAATAATGGCAAGCAACCCATTATATTTGGGAATTTTCTTCGAGATACCTAAAACTTTGTTTTTTTAAATTTTATATGTTATCCATTAATCATAATGCGTATGTGTATGCATGCGAGCATCCATATATGCATGATATATAAACATATATATAAATATATTGTATAAAGAAAAGTGATCGTTGGTGTTCCCTTTCATTGATTTATGCTTTGTTTTTGAATTCCGTATTTTATTTCCCAACTACTTTTCTTCAAATTTCCCCCGCCCTAGCATATCCATTTCCTATTTTTAGTTATTTGAATATTTTATTTTTATTTCTTTTTTTTTTCACAATATATATATATATATATAAGAAAATCCTTGTAGAATAATCCTTTATATAAGCACATTGAGCATGTTATTAAAAATAAACTATGAAATATTTTAGAAGATATATTATCATTTGAATTCATTTTTTTTTAGTAAATTGTTTTTTTTACCATTTTTTTAATTGTAACATTAATGGACACAAACAAAGTGTATCTACCCAAAAATATAACACTACCCTGTAAGCTAAAATGGGCAGTAGATGATAATTCTATGGTTAGTTCAAATCAAATAATTGCTTTTATTATTGAAACTAAAAATGAAGATATAAATATTCAAAATGATGAATTAATAAACAATAACAATGACTCACAAAATATCAATCAACATAATTATGACCACAATATATATGAACAGAATAATGCAAATAAATGTATTAACAGTATAGGCAATTTAAATAATGAAAATGAAGTATGTAGCGAAAATACTAAAAATGACATAAATGATCAGAAAATTGTAAATAACCAAAATAAACTAAATGACGAACAAAATAATGCTATAAATTTTATACTAAATAGTAGAAATACTCGTGAGATTAAAGAGAGTAATCATATATTCTTGCGATCTAATAACAGCGGTAGAATAAATATTTTAAAAAAGAATATAAACCCCCAAAAAGATGAGTATATATATATTGATAGCCCTAATGAATTATTATGTGAAATTAATGATGAGGAATGTAAGCATGAAATAATATTTTCAGGATTATGCGCAAATTGTTTTATGGGGCAAGAAGAAATAAATAAAAATAAAAATGACAAATATTTTTTATCACCTGGCTTTATAACAAATGAAAAAAAATTATTTATAAATACAGATAAAGCTATTGATCTAGAAAAAGAAAGAGTACAAAATATTATAAATAATAAAAAACTATGTTTAGTTTTAGATTTAGACAATACATTATTACAAGCTTCTTTTTATATTCATTCTGTTAATATTGAGAAAGACATAATAAATATAACGACTGATTTTGATGATGACGAGTTTGCACATATGTGTAATAATTTTGGAAATGAAAACCAACCTAGTGATAATAATAAGTTTGAAAACGAAGAAATAAATGTTAAATCAGAGGATACTCCATTGAATGATGGTAAAGATTGTTATAAACAATTTGATAACATTATAAATCAGAGAATACAAAACGATGAAATAAATTCTGAAATGCTATCATTTTTTTTTAATGCAAACAAAAAAAAAAACAAACTAGAGAATGATGCTTATCATGATATAAAAATGAACTATGAAGAGTATCTTAGTTTTCTAGCTAAGGTAAATACATTAAATTTATTAAAATATAATGGAAAATATATACATTATGAAGATTTAAATGATGAAGCCATAAAAACAAAAATAAAAAAATTCGAATCATCAGTGTTAAAAACAACTGTAAAATATGATAAAGGATTATATACTATATATTACAAATTAAGACCAGGAGTAATTGAATTTTTACAAAAAATGAATCAAAAATATGAAATATATTTATATACAATGGGAACAATAGAACATGCTAAATCATGCTTATTTTTATTAGACCCATTGAAAAAATTTTTTGGTAATAGAATATTTTCAAGAAAAGATTGTACAAATGGAATGAAACATTTAAATCGAATTCTTCCAACATATCGTAGTATGTCAATCTGTGTTGATGATAGTGAGTATATTTGGAAAGAAACAAATTCTTGCATTAAAGTTCATGCATATAACTATTTTCCTGAAATTCAATTTTTAGGAGATATAAAAAAAAAAACATATTTTTTAACAAAATTTTTTTCTATGGCTCAATCATATTTAAACTTTTCAACAGATATTTATCGATTTATTAATTTTAAATGCAATGAATATGAAGAATTCAAAAAAAATTATTTAAATAACTTTATGATAAATAATATATATACACAAAATTTATCGATTCCTTATTTGCCTCCTATGGGTATACAAATAGGAGGGGCGCATGCAAATATGAATAATACATTATTTGTTAATAATTCGAATATAGTAAAAACTAAAAATACTATAGAAAATGCAAAATTTTCCGAAGAAAACAAAGGCAATGTATTTAACGGAGTTGATAACACACTAAGTCTAAACTTTGATGAAGACGATGACGATTTTTCTAACGACATGCTTATAGATTTGGAAAAGGAATTCGAAACAGATAATGAAAATGATTCAAATTTAAAAAGAAAATCACATAATTCCAATAAAATAAATTTGGTAAATGATCAAGAACTAGCTAATTATTCATATCCTCTTGATACCACATATGATGACCAAATAGAAAATCCGAATGAACCCATTTTAAGTGTTCAAACAAATGCAAGTAATATCGAACATGCTAATAATAATATAAACGACAATAGTAATGACCTATTTACAGCATCAGATGAAGGTATTCCAGCAGATGCAAGTATGCCTGAAATTCAAAATAACAATTTAGTTTTCTATATAAATCAAGATCAAAATAATTCCTTTTTAAATAAATCGAATAATGAAAATAATATTGACATGGAAGATTATTCTGAATTCACTGACTCATTAAATAATAATACAAATTTATCGAATGAAGAAGATATATTAACTGATAATTTAGTTCAATTTTATAGTAAAGATAAAAATGATGATTTGGATTTGAATTTAGATGAGGATGATGATGAAGATATGTTTTTTCTAAATGATGATATACTAAATGACGACTTCAATAAAAAAATGAAAAAAAAAAAAATAAATAAAAATGATAATGTATCAAAAATATATACACCGAAATATGCACCTTTATATGGTGAACAAAATATGCCAAATAATATTAATCAAGCTAATTATTTACAACCAAAATTAAAATATATATCTCCAGAAGATGAAATGATTTTTAAATTTATATCTGAAAAAACATTTAAAAAATATGAAAATTACGTAACACAATTTATAGACAATTATTTTAAGGAGCGCGATTGTAATAGCAATTACCAAATTAAAAAGGAACCACAAGACCTTGAAAAAAATATCACCGACTACATGGTATCAGAAATTCCGTCCCCGTTTAAAACAAAAACGGAAGAAATAAACAATAGTAATGATGTGTTTGAAGGAGAAAAAATATATGATGAATCATATATCCAAGAAATGAATAATAATGATGAAGAACAAATTCAAAGATCACGAAAAGGTAGAAAACCTTGTGAGGATGATTTAATAGAATTTCAAAGTGTAAATAAGAAAAAAAAAACTAATATGGAATATTCAAATGAAAGCGATGCAAACATATTAAATAACAAATTAAACTATAACGACGGAAATGAGAAATATATCAACGAATATTATGAAACTTTTTTTATTCCAAAAAATTTAAAGGAAAATAATTTTCAGGATAATGATAAGCAATTATATTATTTAGTAACTATACTAGACGAAATACATTATGTGTTTTATAAACTTTTTGATGACTTTAAAGCAAATAAAATAAATGAAAAAAATGAAGACTCAAAAATATATAATTATTTTTTACGATATCCAATAGTTAGAACCATATTAAGGGAATTCCGGAAAAAAATTTTAAACAGTAATCACAATTTGCATATATTTATGTTTACTATATATTATCATATGCCTTATTTTTTGTTAAGCCATAAAGTGGATACACCCTTGTATATATAAACATTATCTCCTTATCTTCATAAAATTAATATATATATGCATAACAATATTTTTTGTTCCTCACCTCAGATTGTGCATTTAACATATCTCATTTACCTGATGACATACAAAGAAGCGATTATATAGACAACATTGTTAAACTTGGGGGGCTTATAAATAATAATAATTACAGTCATATGCTGACAATAAATAATCCATTAAAAACTGAAAGCGCAGAAAAAGCAAAATACTCAAATTTAATGCTAATTGAAAGAGCCTTATATACTTGGAAGTAATTATTTCAAAAAAAAAAATTGTTTACTAATGTGAATATATACAAGCTTATACATAATGTAACTTTTGTCATATAATATATATTTTCATACATTTCTATTATTTATTTTTTATGATAGATTTCCTGATGCAAAATATTATGACATGAACACGTGGAAACAGCCATACAGAAATTTCTGGGATGTCCTTGAATATGAAGAAAAAAATTATAAAATATAATTTTGATTTATTTTTAAGATAACATTTGCGTGCCCTTTGAGCCATTTAATGCAAAATTTTTGATTATTTTCGACATGTATTTTGGCCATAGTGTGTATATATATAAGAATATATATATATTAGGGATTAGTTTCCTTTCTTATATTCTACAACGTGTTTCACCACATATTCGTAAATAATTATGTAAAAAATATATGTTTATTTTTTTTTCTTTTTTTTTTTGTTCTATAATGAAATTAAAGGATTAAACATACCTATGTATGTGCATACATGAGTATATACGTATGAAGGATATAAATTTCCTTTTATTAATTATTTCTCTCTCTCTATATATATATTTTTATTTATTAATTTATTTATTATTTCGCATATATTTATTTATACGCTTATCAATTCGTTAATTATTGATTTTTATTATTTTAAATATTTATAAAATTTTTATAATTTGAATTATTTTTTCTCTTTCCTTGCTTTGCTAAGTAAACAATGAACCACGACAAATCCTGTTTTAAAAATTTTTTCAAAACTATTTATTAAAAATATAGAACATGAATATTTCAATGGATTATATATTTCTACATATAATGTAGGGGAAAATATAGCCAAAATAAAAAAAGTAAAATAATACTAATGTGAAATGGTCAGAAGTTCTCAAGCTTATGTGTATATTTATAGCTCAATTATAAAACTGGTATAAAAAGAAAGAGCTACATTTATCTACATAAAGAAAGTATACACATATTTTTTATAAGTATTATGAAGCAAATGAACCCGTAAAGATGTAAATGTTCATATTATTAGGTTTTCCAAAAAATAAATAACATCATGAGACTAAGCGGGATAAGAAAGAAAGTAGACCCGTTATTAATCGTTAGCAAAAGACTACCATCTTATTTAAAAAAAGAAAAAATAAATTTATCAAAAACGAGTAAGAATAATAACGATAATAGTAACAAATTTAATAAAAAACATGTAAAATATAATCAAATCCCCGCATTTGTTCAGGATATAATTAAATTCACAAAAAAAAATAAATATAACTATGAAACAAATGATGTATCAATAGATAAGAATAAAATTATTTATTTTAATAACTTACTAAATGAAATTGAAAAGAATAAAAATGTATTAACATCAACGTTAATACATGATATATATCAATGTTTATACAAATTAAATTACTTAAAGATAGATATTATTTGTAATCTATTTAGTATATTAATAAATAATACTATAGATTTTTCAAATTTAAAAGGATATGTTAACTGTGATTTTAAGGAGCTAATAAATATTACGCAATATTTATATCATTTTCAAAATATATGTAAAAAAAATATACAGTCTATTCTTTATAACAACAAGGAATACTTTAATCTCAAAGTTGTTCAACGATTTGTTAAGGAAAATGGGGATAATATAAGTTTCGATAATAGTAGTTATAAAAATATAATATATACGAATATATACAATTATATAGCTAAATATGATCAAGCAGAAAATATAGACATCTTATTACATTCTATTATAAAGGCAAATAATCATTCAAATAAGAAAAAAGAAAAACAAATAGACGAAATGCCATCCCAATCTGATAGCCTACTAATTGACTTAAATACACAATGGCAGCATTCGGATCAAATAAAAATACTTGAAAAAAAAAGCCCTATTAAATGTGGCATTATAGAAAACAGTGGTTGCTTAAATAATGAGCATACAGAAGAAGATTACAAAAAAAATGAAACCTCAAACTTGTCATATATGCATTCAAATGAAAAAAGTGTAAAAGAAGGCGAAGAAGAATTCTTGATTGAATATATAAACAGCTTTTACAAGTTAAATGATATGTTTACATTTATACTAAATAAAGTACTAAATTATTTTAACGAAAACACCAACCTATTTGATTTTTATAATTTAAAATTGTTATTCTTTTATCTAGGAAAATATAAAAAGTTCGATATAAATTTATTAGAAAAAATATCAAATAAGCTTATTGACGAAATAGAAAATATTAAGACAAATCACAAGCTTGTATCAGATAATGATGCATTTGAAGAAAATAAAAAATATAATTATGCAAATAATAATCAACGAAAAAAAAAAAAAAAATTTATAAACACATTTTCAAAAATTGACTCGAAAGAATTTTTAATTATACCATATACTATAGGTGTGTCTATGAATACACATTTTAATAATTATTTAATTGAGTATGTAAATATTTATATACTTAGTCTAATAAATTCAAGAATTAATTGTGATGTTGTAAATATTATTTATTGTTTAGTTGGATATAAACATATTATGATCATTTTTTTTATTATGTATAATATTTTTAAATTTAAGGAAAATACTATGCAAGATATTAATTATTTAAATAAATACAATACATTTTTAAAAAGAATAATTAAAAATAAAATTAATATTTCACAAATATATTCTGAAAACTTAAATATAATATCAGAAAAAGAAAATGAATTTACAAACAACATCAATGGAACTAGTACCGATCTTAATGCTCAAAAAAAAATGGAAGCATTTTTTGAAAACGAAATGAATAATAATTGTAGATTAGAGAAAATGAATTTCAATTTGAAAAACCAAGAGGAAAACGCTAATAAAAATATAGATCAAAATAACAATATTAATAATCATAGCTGTTCATATAATACAAAAATAGATCACAATATAAACGATTTGATAAACCCTGATTATGTTTTCAATTTTCTATTGAAGGAATTCGAAATAAATGTTAATAAAATATCACTAATAAATACAAATAAAAATTCTTTGAATTATAGTTATGATAGCAAACAACTGGAAGAATTTTATATTTATTATAAAAATATTTTTTATAAAGTTTACCATTATTCTATATTTTTACTGAATAAATATGATATTAAAGACATGCTCAAAATATATCAAAATTTAAAATCAATTTCGTTAAATGATGATATTATAAATAATATATATACCGAAGTACTTTGTGATAAAATTACTCTTAATTCACCTAATAACCAAAATGCTTCAAGTTTAATCAACATTATTTCAGAAAAATAAAAGAGGTAACGAATGTTATAATATATACATTTTTTTCTTTTATTAATATACTTTGTGTGTGTATACATATATGTGCTAAAATATGCATACACTTTTTACATAAACTTTGTAACTTTAAAATTACTTTTTTAACAAAAACGTTAATTAACTGTTTAAAACTTCCACTTATGAATATAAAGTTTAATAGTGGGCATAAAAAAATATATAATAATAAACATTAAAAATCCAAAGGAAAAAAAAAAAGTGAAAATACAACACATAAATTCATCAAAGACACGTTACAACATATATTTAAAAATTTCAACTAATGAATACATAAAATGCACAAATAAATTATGCAAAAAATATAGATAAGAAAAAAACACTCTTAGCATAATATGATTAACCTAGATATGTATTAGGCATATATCCATGCTTGTATAACTAATTTTTTTTTCGTACATTGGAAGCAATAAAGCAAATAATATCCCATGCAGTATCTTTATAAATATAATATGTACTTTAAAAACAGTGAAACAAAAAAATTATTATATATATAAAAAACCATACATGTGTGTGTATACATACCTATGTATTGCATATGTAAAAAAAGATATTTATATTATCCATAAAATATCACATATATCCAACTTTATTAATAAACTAATTAATTATGCTATCTTTCACAACAAATGCAAATATATGTTGTGAACGTGTGCTCCGAAAGAGCAAATTCAAATAAATATCTAATCGAAAATATTATATGTCTATCAAGTATAGATATATATGTGGTGACAAAACATGCGTAAAATATGTATATGCATGTATTTTATAAACTTATAAAAATTTACAAGTTATATTGGTCCTGCGGAAGTAGTAGTTATATAAAAAATTGAATGCGGGTCTTCTATTAAATGATAACATATAAATTTTTAATCAAAGCTATGGGAAGATATCTTAAGCATCTCTCCTCCTATATGTTCATTAAATCTCAATTTATAAATTAATCCATTTGAACATATAACAATAATACAATTTTGGTCGCTTACAAATGCACAAATTGATGATATTTTTTTCCCGGGGATTTTATATGATGAAAAGCTCCAATCACTATTTAAGTATGGATGACAAGGTAATAAACATTTAATAGATGATTTTTTATTTTTTGGTTCTTTTTCATAATTTAGCATAACATGTGATGATATATTTTTTCCTTTAGATATTATATCTACTTTTCGTGGTGGTCGGGTTCTTTTATATATAGAAAATACATGTACAGTATTTCTATTTGAAGTTAAACACAGCCAATTATTATCATTACTGATATTTAAAGATAATATTTTAGCCGTTTTAGTACCTCTTCTAAATTCGTTTAATATACTTCCATCGAATGTGTTAAATAATCTTATAATTGTTCCTTTTGTGGAAGCGGTTACCAATAGTTTTCCATCATTACTTAAATTTATACATGCAATTGGATTATCATGAGCATATATACTTAAATCTGTTTTAAAATTTATATAAGGGAGTTCTTCATGAACATTCTCACTAGCATTTTTTTCAAATATATGAATATTAACTCGACCTTTTATAGGTGACAAATATGCAATAATAATATTTTTATCAATGTTTGATAAGCAGCATAATCCTGATGGATTTTTTGCTGTATTTAGGGTTTCTAATAATATTATATCTTTTAATCTGTATATACATAATTTATATTCTAAAATAACCACAATTATTTCTCTTAATAATCTCACACCAATAATGTTTGATGAAAATGTCAATTTTGCTATTTCTCTCATTTGTCTATCATCCCATATTATTAAAACATTTTTTGCCCATTTTCCTTTTCTATCATTTTTGTTTCCGGTTATTGCTAAAATATTACAACGATAAAGCATTTCTGCTATGTATAATCCATTTTTATTCCGATCAGTTAAATCTAAAATAATAAAAAAATAAAATAACAATGTTTTAGTGTGGTTTCGTCATATATCATGCATACATACAAACTGGTTTTTACATTTATAGTGCTATTACCTCTACTATATGTTTGAGTGAAAGGATTTGTATTGTAAATTTTAAATCCTTTTTCGTTGGCCATACACAGACAGCCATAATCTTGATTAAAAGCTATATATCTATTATTATCTAATCTTAATGATACCATTTTATTTTTTTGTGTATATAAATTGGGAATAATTACATAAAAGCAAAAAGAAATAGAGGATTATCACAATAGTTCTATTATTATAAAGCAAGATCGCTAAATGCTCCCTACATATGTATATAAATATATATGTGAGTATTTGCTACATACACATATGTATATATTATGTACTTGTATATGTAAGCATATATACACATAAATATATATTCCCTTTTTTTAATATAAACTATATACTGTCATTATTATTTTATGCTCATATAAAAAATTAACCACTCACAAAGAATTAAAAGAATATACTTCAATTACTAAGCTAAATGATGAAACAAAAACTAATTATATATATTTACAATTCCATATATTTATTTAAAAGTTTAAAGTGGGAGTTCTAGGCAAAATAATTTCTTAGAACAGCTAATATTTTATACAAATATAATTACATATATTGCATGAAAAATAATCATATACTTAAAAAATCATATATTACAAACATTAATTATAATAAATATATGCTTATTCATGTTAATATATATCTATTATGATAAAAAAATACTATAATATATTATATATTTACTGGGACTTGTAAGAATAAGAAAAAAAAAATGAGGAAATTTCCATGTAAAATATATATAATATATATTGAAATTAATATCATAAAATAAGGAAATAAACTGACAGTAAAATATATAAATTATTATAAATGGAAATAATTATATATTATTAATTAAAAAATATAAAATGACATAAATAATGAAATCTTATAAATTAATATATAAATATATATTTTTTTTAAATACTATTTATTTTATTTTTTAATTATATAAGCATTTTAAAATGTAGAAAATAAACTCGTACCTAAAGTAAATTTTGGCGGGTTAAGTGAATATAAAAAAGGGAAATGTCGTGCGAATACTTTAGTTTACACAAATAATACAAAATATAAAATTAGCGCATGGTAAAATTTTGACTCTTTAATATAGGTAAAATTTATATATAATGCATTATAAATATATTTAGTATAATTAAAAAACATATGCATTATTTTTTTTGTAGCGTATTATCCAATTTCATTATGCGTATAAAATACACTCATATATACTATTATATTATATATAAATAATATATTGCTGACATATATTTTTAATAAATAATTCGTAAAAAAAATAATAATAAATTCCTTAAATGGGCATAAAATATGTTGACAATTTTTTTGAAAAAAAATATACATTTATAATTATCCAAATTTTTAAGAAATACAACATTATTAAAATTAATACGCTTTTAGGTATAGCTATTATTTTTATTTTTTTGTCAATTCAAATAGAAATACAAACTTATTATATGTGTATAATACATATATTAATACATATATATATATGATTTATATGCATTATTTTTTATGTAGATTGATATTTATAAAATAAAAAAGCATACTTAAGAATTAAATATCTCGTTTTGTTAAAAAATTAAAAAGAATAAATTTCCCCACCACCATTTTGGGGGTATTTTTTCCTACTGTCTATTCATTCATTTATTTAAAAAAATATATTTTTTGAGTTTTTTTACATTATACCTATAATATGATAATATATGGATATAGGAGCGTAGAAACATATTAATTATAAAGGAAATAAACACATATTTTATAATTGCAAAATATGATTATGAAGGGAATTTCAATAAACAGCTATTCCCATTAAATATATAATAATATATTTTATTATATAGCGTTTTATGGCAAATATAATTTTTTCTATAAAAAACTAATTGTATCATTTTTTTTGTTTTATAATAAATTATAAAAATATACGATAATATAAAACCCTTGAAATAAAATAACGATAACATACAATAATATATAGTAAAATGAGCATGAGCGTGCTTCCGCTTTTTCATATTTGCTCATCCTTTCAACTAAATAATTGCTTAGACCCAAAAAATGTATATGAAAGTAAAATACCAAAAAATAAAATGGATACATATAAATATGTTGTGATACCTAATATACGCACGCTTAAAATTATATTACATGCTATATACGCTTAATTGGTTTAACATAATTGTATTCCGTTATTTTTATTATTTTACAGACTTTATTTGCTCTGTGTGCTTAGATTTATGCGACACCCCTGTAACAACTGCATGCAATCACATATGGTTAGATCCCCATAAATATATACGCCCATAAATGCTATTCTTTTATATTTATCCGTGTCTGGATATTATATGTTTCACACTTCTGCAAAATAAATCTAGCTATTCATTCTTTTGTTTTCCCTCTTATTTATAGCTGTTACAAGTGTATGTATTATTCTTTGCTTCATAGAAGAATTTGTTCAATATGCAAAAAAGTAATTAAATATGATGAATTGAAAAAAATATCAGGTAAAGAAATAGCACTACATATTAATTAAAATATATGAATAAGGGCTGAGGAATATGCATATTTTCTATATAGACATAACTTCCATATATACACAGCTATATAAATGCATATCGCCCCTATTGATGCATACTTATCATTCCTTAAGGCTTAACTGCCTATTTATACTTCACCTCTCTTCATCACCCATTTTTATTTTCTTTCAATAAATTTCTTATCAGGAAAATTAAAAAAAGAATATGGGCAATTAAGAATAAAATGCTCATTATGTAATGAAAAAATAAGAATGAAAAATCATAAAAAACATTTGAGTGTGTGCAAATACAAAAAATGTAAAAATTATATATTAGGATGTGAATATTTTAATGAAAAAGATAAAATAGAAATCCATGAAGAAACTTGTGAACACAGATTAATAAATTGTTCAAGTTGTTCTAATCTGTTTCATTATAAAAATATAGTTTTTGTATTATCATTAAAAGATAAATATGAACTTAATATAAGATCCCCATACACATATTATTCATATTATTATAACTTATTATTAAATACAAATTTTAATTTTTTTAGTTATAGTTACAGTATAAATAAAAATATACTTAGTAATAGTTATATATCTCGAAAAATTCAGATTTTTAAAAAACTTCAATCTAATTTAGATCGCCAGTTATTTTCTATTAATGATAAAAATCGTTTGCCTCTCCCAATAAACAGAAACATTCCTTTAAATGTCTGTAATCATAATACATATTATGGAGATAACAATATCAATCACACAAATAATCGTGAGCATAATATAGTTGTCGAAAATAATGTAAATGCAAATAATAATTATCCGAATTTGCCTGAAGGGGAGTCAAATATACCAAATACACAATCTACATCCAACAGGAATACTCACCCCCCCATTAATAATAATGCTAACAATTTTTCTATAACAACATTCTTACGGAATAATGCGGATTTTGAATTGAATATAGCAAATGGTATTGATGAAGGTAACATTGAGATAGTAACCAATTTTAGTGATTCTATTGGTATTCGTAGATTCGCTGATATTAACCGTTTTAATGATGGTGATCATAATTATATAGACAATAATAATTTTATTAGGGATTATAGTGATGTAGAACGGATAGGGGAAAAGAAATATCTCTGTGGAGAATATCATATGCGCGAAAAAAATAGACACTTAGAAAAAGATATTTCATATTGCTCTTCAGAAGATAGTGGTAATGAAGAGACAAGTGCTGAAGAATGTTTAGATATACTACCATTAAGAAAAACATACAATTTTAATGAAAAAAATAGTAAAGATACATTAATTATAATAAAAGAATTATTTCAATTTGATAATGTTGATTTGAGTAGCATTTATATTGATAATAAAGATATATTTCTTTGTAATAAAAAATGTTTTATTAATACAATTAAAAACCTTAAAGATGAATTAGAGAAATCTCTAACTCTATTATATTTTTCGTGCTGCATTGGAATGCCAATAATGTTTTCACTTGGATATATGAGCTTTCTTACAACTAAGGGGATTTTTAAATTTTCCTTTTTGGTAACCACTACTTTGATCAATTTATCGCGTAGAATTTTCAATCATTTATTCAAACACTAAATAAGAATAAATAATTAAGAACCCCTAAATTTTTACCAACTATGTTTAGTATATTATTAATAAATGATTATGATCATCGTATTTATCGTTTTATTTGTTTTTTCAAAGTATGAATGCATATATTTATTTTAAACAATCATTTTACTTATAACCTTTTTGGTTTCAATTGTTGTATGCTTAAAGGGCATAATTTTTAAATGTATTTTAGCATAATATATATTCCACATTTTATGAAAAACAATTATATGTTTTCAATGATTATATTTTCTGTATTTTATGTTTTAAATTCGTTTTTTTTATCTTTTAATACTATAAAATTAAGACATTTATGATGTCTATGATTATTTATATCATATATATGACCCTTTCCTCTTCCTTTGATAATATATTGTTGTAAATGTGTGAACATATTTTTAGTTTTATTTTTTTTTTATAAACACACCAAAAAATAAATCAATACTAAAAATGAATCTTTCATAAGATAATTTAGATTATCATAATTTAATACAAATTTTATTGTATTCATATAGTTTACAATATATAAGTGTCAGTAGCTTTCGCTTAAAAAAATTTTGATTACACAAAATATTATAAAACAAAAATATGTAGAAAATGCCAAATTAAAAATTTTTTTTAATGTTTTACAAAAAGCATATTGATGCACAAGCATAACATTTAGTATCAACTAAAGACATTGAAGGGAAATCATTATTCCTTCAATGTTACAAATTTAATTGGTGTATAGGAATTATTTGTAATAATGTATATATGGGCATTCCAACTTAACTTTTTATTTGTGCGCATCCATGGGTTTTATCCATTTTTTGCGACATATCATTCCTTAATCTTAAAATCGTAAACTTTTAATTCTAAATTAGTTCATCATTTTAATATCCCCTTTGTAGTAATTTATATTTATTAACTCAAAGCATTTCGATTTTTGCAAATCCTTTAAATATCTATTTTTATGTCTTGGTATGTAACTGTTGTAAATATCAAAAAAACGCTGATAGTTGTTAATCTTGCATATATCTGAATAACTGATATATTTAATTAAGCTATTTAGAAGAAAATTGGCTATATATGCAAATCTATGATTCATAACAAAAAAAGAAATAAAATCCATCAATTTGTTAAGATACAAAAAGTAAGAATGCTCACTTGTGGCTTTCATTTTTTTTAAAAACATAACAAAATTTTCATCATTATCTTCATCTTCTTCTTTTATTTGCTTTGAAAAATTTGATTCACTAATTTTCCCTTGATCAGAATCTTTAGGCATTGCATTATTTACTAACTTATCCGATTTATCAGATTCTAATTCTGACAACTTTGTATAAATGTATTTTTCTAATATATCAGCATTTTCTAAATGATTTTGAATATTAGTAATTTTAGAATCATCATAATATAAGTTCTTTAATTTATTTTCTTCCATATTAGTATTTATAGAATCGATGTTGGAGTTATTTATAGATATATTACTTTTTTGAGAATTTCCATTTAATAATTTATTGGAGATTTCTTCATCTTTATAATAGCTTGTTTCTTTTTTGATAGGTATTGAATTGGAGTTATTATTAGTTTTATCCATTATTCTTCTTATACCATATTCATATTCGAATTGTTTTAATATATTTAATATATTAAATGTATAAGAATTTAAATAATTCTCGATGATTGTTTTAAACTTAAATTTTTTATTTAACTTTAAACAAATAAGTAGCGATTCATTAATCTTATTTTCTTTTAATAAATTTTCTAAACAATTTTCATAATATATATTTTTTTTTTTTTCATAAATATTTTCACTAGCTTTTTTTTCGCTTACATTTTTAAAAAAAATTAAATCTCCATTAATAGAAGAAGAAACGATTTCATTATTATTATTGTAACTTTGTAGACAAAATATTTTATCATTATGATAATTAACAGTTGATAATTTTTCACTATTTTTTATATTTATAATACTTATATTCCCATTACTGTATCCATTAATCATGCAATTGTCATTTAATATTAGCATTTTTGTAATATTAAAATCAAGACTTTGAATATTTTTTAGGCACTGGTATGTGCTCATATCCCATATTCTTATACTTTCATATGTACTGCTATACAAAAGATTGCTTGTTTTAGAAAAGCATATACTCTGAACTGATTTTGTATGCCCTTCTAAAGATGATATCAATTTTAGAGTATTCGCCTCGAATAGTTTTATTGTCTTATCTTTGCTGCAAGTAGCGATCATCTGCAAAAAAGGGAAATCATTCAATTATGTATATATACGTATGCACACAGAAAAATTAAGAACACAACATCAAAAAGAAACACAATTTTTCAAGAATGAGGAGTATACTCTCATTTTTCCTTACCTTCGAATTTCGGGATATTGTCACATCATTTATCATAGCCTTATGAGGGTATATAGTCAAGTTGCTTTTAATAACCTCATTATCATAAATTTGATCAATTTTTCTTTTTTTTTTATTATCTTTTAAATTATCTAAATTAAATGAAAAGTTCCATAGTTTTAAACTACTATCTTCACAAACACTAACTAGTAATATTTTTGGAAATTTTTTCAAATTAACATCAATAGCATTAATAGTATATAAATTATCTTTTAATATATATAAACAATTATTATTTTTTAAATTCCATACAAATATATTTTTATCATTAGACCCACTAAATAAAAGAAGGTTTCTTTCACTTATTTTAATGCTTGACACAACATCTTCATGCCCAATTAACAATTTTTGTGAAATTAAAT
The DNA here is from genome assembly GCF_900681995.1 of Plasmodium vinckei vinckei. Taxonomy (NCBI): domain Eukaryota; phylum Apicomplexa; class Aconoidasida; order Haemosporida; family Plasmodiidae; genus Plasmodium; species Plasmodium vinckei. The sequence goes on from NC_051304.1 coordinate 407,989, forward strand.
TATCCTCAAAATTTAATATTCTTATAATGTTATCCCCTATTAAAATTGCACATTTATTTTTTATTATGTTATCTGATTCAAATACTTCTGTATCATATTTTGAATTTATTGAACCCTCATCTTCATCACTATTACTATATTCATCATTAACTACAGGCTTAGGGTTTGGATTAAAAAATATCATTTCAAAAATTCCTTCCAATTTACATGCATATATTTTTATTAATTTAAAGTTTCTTATATCATAAATTAATATAGAACTGTCCTCTCTAAATATATACAATTTATGTTTTAATAAAACGAGTTTAATTACATTACTTTCATTAATTAGGTATTTATTTTCTTTAAATTTATATATTATATTTCCTTTTAATGGATTATAAAAAATTAGATCCCCAGAATTATTATGGGTAAGTATTAACCATTTTATATTATCATCTTCTATACTTAGTTTACTTTTTTGATTTTTAAACAAATTTGAAGGTATAATTATAGCATTATTTATATCATTTGCTAGATAAATTTGTTTAATTGGACTTTGTGTAATCAAATTACTATTTTTTTTATTCTTTCTCTTTTTATTACTACTAGGATTGATGTCATTATGCTCATTTTTAAGCTGATCGAAATCTTCTTCGCTTTCCAAATTTAAAGCACTTAAATTCCATACGTTCATAATTTTATCATTACCTATACTAATAAATCCTATCAATGTTTCTTCTTTTCCCTCATCGTTCTCTTCTTCATCCTCATTTTCATCTTTATCTTCTTCCTCTTCTCCCTCATCGTTCTCATCTTCGTCCTCATTTTCTTCTTCTTCTTCTTCTTCTTCTTCTTCATATTCTCTCTCTATGTTTTCCTCGTCCATATTTTGTGCTTCAATCTTTATTTGATCGTTTCCACTTTTAATTTCCAAAAAAAGAAAATCCACAATTCCACTCATATGATCTTCACATGATATAACTTTTTCTTTTTTGTCTATATCATAAATAAAAATATTTTTTGTTATATCTGAACTAATAATAAAATTTTTGTACATTTTTAAATTAGTAATTCTACTGTTATGAATTTTATATGAAAATGCCAATTTATATGTGCTTAGATTATATACATTAATCAGTCCATTAATATATCCCACAATTAATTTTTTATATTTTATATTATTATAACTAAAACATGATATGTTAATATTATTTGTTTTCCATATTTTTTTTTGCTTTAGATATATCCAGTTGTAACTATAACTATATAATTTTTCATCTTCGCTATTTTCATAATCATATAAATAAATATTTTTTTCTGTACTCTCATCATTTATATCCTTTTCATCGTTTTTATTCTCATTATTTTCTTCTTTTAAATTATTAGGAACTAAAATATAATGATGAATATTGTTATCATCTGTTGATAAAAAAACATTTTTATCAGAATAATAAAAATGTCCTATAGAATTAAATAAGGATATACAATTTTTGTTTGAATATTTTTTATAATGATCTTCTTTTATGTCATCAATATCTATACATGATTCCAAAACAAGAGTTGGATACATAACGTTGTATAAACTTTGTGACTTTGCATTTTTTTGGTCATTAACTTTGAAACAATAAATGTTGTTGTTGCACAAACTTAAAAATAACTCATACTCTTTTGAATAATATACATTGTTATCCCCATCGTAAAAGTCTGAATGCTTCCTATCAATTTCTATACTAGAAATTACCGGCATTGTGGGTAATTCAAAACATAAGAATGATAAAGGAGAGGGGAAAAGTAATAAAAAATATTAAAAAAATATAAATAAACAAAATAACGCAAAGCGTTGTAACATAAACTTATTGCCAATGAAATGCTACATTTATGCTTTTAATGCAAGTATAGAACTATAAATATATTTTTCCATATAATTATGTAGAGACTATTTTTAAAAAGCTATAGACCAAATTTATCAACCAGCGTTCAATTATTGTTTGATTTATTTAGCTATTTAAAGAATATGTAAGAAAATAAAAATATTATATGCATTTATTCTCGTAATATTTTTATGTATATCTTTCACTTTTATTTTTATTTTTCCTTTTGGGCCCCCATAAAATTAATCTGATGTTTTGAACGCTATTAAATTGAATACTAACTAAATATATATAAAATATAATATATTTTTTCGATAGTATAATTAAAAAAAAAGCGCGGACACAAAACGAAGAAATAATAGCTCGAGAATAAAACAAATTGATAAAAAATATATAAATTATCCCAATGATAATATTTTTAATGCTCCCAATATATAGTATACTCAACAAATTCATTTAAAAAAATTCACGTGATGGAAATTTTTTTTTGTTGCATTCAAAATAATTTAGAATGGAATTTTCTCTTTATATATATATGCATACAAATGAATTATTTTTTAAAATAATAACATTTAATTGAAGTAAAAAAAATTAAAAATTGATTCAACCTTTTAATATGTATTTTACTTTTTTTTTGCATAATCACAAAATTTTTTAATAATTATAACATACATAATTGTATAGACGCTATATTGTTTATTTCCTCATGATTTATAAGAACGACTAATTAAAATGTGATTATCTCTTGCAAATAACATTTTTTTAAGTCAACAATTTTATATTTATCCATAAAAGGGTAAACATTTACATTCCAATATATTTAACATCCTTTACATTATTATAAAGCGGGTTTCATAATTGGGGATTAAATTTAAAAATGGACAATCCAAAAAAAAGGTTGAAATAATGCATAAATAAATATTTAAATGAATAGTATATTGAAAAATAAAATAAATATGCCCATATATTATAGTTGTATAAACATAATACTTATGGGGTCGTATTTCGTATAAGCATAGGTTATGAAAGGATCTTTAATAATTCCATAAATTTATAATATGATGTATTTATATTTATTTAAAATGTGTATGCATAAATAAATAATGATTATATGATAATATGAATGATATTTTTATTTATGTTTTTCATAATAGTTTATTTTAAAATCATCACCAATTTATTATATGAGTTAATATATAAAGAAATATCTTTGTACGCATTTAAAATATAAACATAATATACAACACATTATGAGTAATAAATATAGAAAATATTTATACCCATAAAGATTTATGCACACATATTGTGTGGCACATAACATATTATGCTAACCATCTTAATTTATAAATTTAGCAAATCCTTCCATGCTTTGAGATTATTATATTTTTAAATACTTTATTATAAAAAAAATTGTAGCTATACTAGCAAAGCGATAAGATTTAATACAATAGTGCATATTTATACATACGTGGATAATATTTTATTTATTTACATGACGATTCATAATGTGTAAAATGTATTAGTTTACACAATACGGTAACGTACTATTAATTTCAAAGCTTCCATAGTATCATTAAAAAAAAATAGCATTCATGTTATTTTATTTTTTTCGATAATAATATATGTGCTAAATAAAAGTTCCTTTTTAGCCATAATATTAAAGGTTTTATTGTTTTGTAAAAAATTTATAGGCTCCACAGAGATACATATATTTTTATTAATCCCTCTTTAAATAATAAAATGCACTAGTTATTTTTATGTTATTTCTTTTATTTTATATTCATAGATTTTTAATAAAATAATCCTTTAATTAAAATATTTACTTGCATGTATGTATTATTACTATTTTAACTTTATTAAAATATTTATCATAAAATCATATAATTAATACATATAATAATATGCATATGTATACCACATAACATGAAATAATAAGTATATATTTTACCTTAAAAACGCAAAAATATATTTGTAAAATAATATATATAATTCAAATATTTGTATACTATTTAAGCGCGAAATGCTTTGTTATACTAAAAAAAGTGAATATATTATCACTATTAAAAATTATTATTAAATTTCATTATTTTATTTTTTGCTTATACAATTATTAGATTTCAATAAATCAAAATAATGATTTTTGTAATACATTTTAATATAACAATTGTGGAAATATATTGATTGGAAATTACGTATATATACATATACATTGCCATTGATTTGTTTCCTGTAGCATCTGCGTATAAAAAATGCTTCATATGAAATAAAACAGAAGTACATAATTATATATATATATATATATATATATAAATTGTGGGGGAAATATATGATCGATATATTATAATTAAAAGAAAATTCAGAATAAAATTTTTTACCATTTTGGTAATATTATAAAAGTGTTTAGACAATTCACAAAACGGTGAATTTATATTTGAAGAAATAAATATAAAAGGTGTAAATATCATTGTAAAAATATATATACAGTTGATGATAAATGTTATATATTTATTTATAAAGTCATTTGTTGCTTTATGCATATATAACAAAAAACAATTACACATTCCTTAATTTAACAATATTGTGAATAGTACTAATTAAATATATAAATGCATTAATAAAATTACACGCTCGCATTTACATATATATTTATATATATTGTAATATTATATATATATTTGTTTAAGTAATATTACCTTAAAACAATAGATTTAACAAATATATAATACATAATTTATTATTGTTATTTTGTTTTAGAATATTTACAATGTAAATTTTTGGTGCAATTTTTTTTTGATAAATTTTCTTTTTGCCCATTTTAGATGGCATAGTGTTTGAAGTGTTTATGTTAATTATTTTTTTTGTATGGGAAATTATTTGTTCAATTTAGCAGATTTGTTCAAATTTTAGTTTTGATTGACAATCAAAATTTACATAATTTATTAATAGTGAGATTTATATTTCATTGATTTATGTAAATATATATATATTATACAGAGAAGTATTGTTTATGGAAAAGTTAATAAATAGTACGTGTATTGACGCCACGTCTGCACACACACATATATATGCAAGTTTATAACATACATATACAACTGCTTAACTATAAAGCACTACATTTTATTGTTATTACTATTGTATTTATTAATGTTGAACAATTGCATAAAGACAACCCTCTTTATTAACAATAACTGAACGCAGTTGTCTTTAACCATTTCTTACTCCACGTTGTTATATAACATTTATGCATTGTATATAAATAAATGAATAAAAATAATATCTTTTAATTAACATTTAAATAATTATTTTCATTTCATATTAACCTCATTTCTACATAAACACCAATATGTATATGTATATTGGAAAACACCATGTAAACCTAATTTAACAATTTTTATTTAGATGATATAATATCATTCAAATTTGTATTTGTATTAATTTTTTTTTCGTAATAACATTTCAAGTTAATAAATTCATATTATCTCATGTCTCCATCTGTGTATATACAAATTATAATGTTTATATACTTATGTATTAATTTCTGTGTATCATTAACTTTTTATGAAGTTATATAAGTTATCTAGGTGTCTTTAAAAAAATAATTCAGATATGCATATATATATGTATATGTAGAAAGAAAAAAAATACAATGAGCAGCATAGATGAATTAAATAATGAAGAAAACAAAATATGCCATCATAATTTGAGAAAAAATAGAAAACCAAGAAATTATGATTTTGAATATTATGAAGATGCATTAAACAAGCCAAGGCGAAGAAGGCGAGGAAGGAAACGAGGTAGGAAACCTCACAGCGTTTTAGTTAAAATGAATAAAAAATTAAGTTCATTGAGCTTAGAAGATGGTAAAACTCAATATATTAGAAGAAGACAAAAAGATAGTATTACATTTGAACAAAATGATTTAGATCCAAATAGAAACAATGATTATTTAATTAATAATAATATGTTAATACCAGAAAAATTAATAAATGATCAACCTCCAAAAAAAAGAGGTCGAAAACGAAAAAATTTTAATTTATTAAATCCAAATATACCTTTAAGAAGTAATAATATCAAAATTGATAGAATATGTGAATATTTATCTTATAATACAAATACAATCTGGAAATATATGGGTTCAACTGTAAAATTTCGATTAATAAATGATCAACAAGAAAAATATATTTTTTTAAAGAATATGAAAAAACACATTATATTTGAAATTATTAAAATAGCAATGTTTGCATTACTAAAAATTAATATAAATGATAATAATATTTATGCACTAAATGATATAGCTAATAAAAAAAATGATAATAATAAAATTTGCAAAAATGAAAACGTTATTATTGATTCAATTGAAGAAAATGATAATAAAGTAATTCAAAATAAAAATAATAACAACGATTGTAATAATAATAAAAATAATATAAATAGGGAATCTCCTGAAACATCTGTGTCTGATATTCCCAAGATCTACATCAATAATGTTTCGAATAATCCCAGAAAAAATAGCACAGGCAGTAATGAAAATAACATCGAGAATAGTGATGAGCAAATAGTGAGAAGTAATAGTGTTGAGAATATTGTGATGGCTTTTGGAGATATAAATTATAATAATTCTAAACAAGAAATAATTAACAGATTGGAGGACAAAAATGATATATTAAATCAAGGTGTAACAGTATCGGAAATCCTTGATTTTGTAAAAGAAAAATATGAAAAGTATTATGAAAATGTTAAACAATATATTGTAACAACATTGAATATTTATTGTGCTTTAAATATGTTTAAATTAATTAGAAGAGGCAGATATACTATTTGTAAATATGTTAATTTTAATATATTTAAAATCAAATATTTCAAAAAATATTATAAATTCTTTTATACATTAAAGGGTGAAGAAGAAGTATTGACGAACGTCAAAAATTATTTAAAATCATTTTATTACGATAAAACGAAAAGTGAACTTATCGGAAATTCAGGCAATTCCAGATCAAGGGCAAATTCTTGTAATAAAAATTCAAATGAAATTAATTGGAATGGCCAAGTACCTATTAAAAAAACACGAAAAAGACGAACTAAAAGTCAGATATTAGCTAATAATGAAATTCCATTAAAAAAGGAATCTATTGATCAAAGTACTACTTTAATTGATTCAAAAGAATCGGTTCAAAATGTTAAAGAAGAGGCACCTTCAGGTGATACTATCCCTGTTCCAGACTCTATCGATACAAAAAAGGAAATTCAAATTAATGAAAATATAAATAACGCTACCCCTATTATCAACGAAGACCCTACAGGGCCCATCAAAAATACGAATACAGTTGAAGCGGATTCTGCAAATCAACCACAAGTAACAAATGAAAATGATATAACCAAAGAAGCCTGTGGGGAAAAGGAAGAAAAGGAAGTAAAGGTGCCTAAAAAAACTCGAGCAACAAGAGGATCCAGAAACTCTAGAAACAGCGGTGCTAACAAAATTAAGCATATTAATATTAATTTAAAAAATGTGAATATAAAATGTATTAGGGTAGCATACGGAATAAAACATTTTTTTTGTTCTTATGATACAAATGAAAAGAGTTATGATGATTTTGAAATAATAAATATTTCGAAAAAATATGGCACTTTAAGAAATAGTATTGTAAATATGAATTTAAGATATAATTTTTTATACAATTCCAAAAGATTATTAAATAATTATATGGCCAATAATACTAATGCTAATAATAACACGTCAAGCATGGTACTAAGTAATAATAATAACAATATGAATTTAAATAGAGATAATCCAAAATTAAAACATTTACACTATGGAAAAAAAAAAAAAAGTATTTGTGAAAATGATTCAACTAAACATGAAAAATATAATTATCTTAATTTTAATATAAGTTATAAAACATTACGAAAAAAATTAATGTGTCTAAGACATGTAAATGCAAGCAAAAGAGAAGAAAGAGTACATCGACCAAGGAATGAATTAAAACAACCAAAAGAAAAAGCGTTAACTATAAATGATGACAATTTAGTACAAACATATTCAATAAATTCTAATTTTTCTAATATTGTTAGTGTCGACGGATTATCATCCATGAACTTTGAAAGTGTATGTTCACAAAAAAGCCAATAAAAAAGTAATAATTTGCATTGTATTTCATTTTAAATTTTGTTAAAAAATATAAAATGTAATACAATACGATTGGAAACTACCTTTTCGATTTTTTTTAAATGACAATATATAGGTTGGAGTTAATAATACACACATATAAATGTATTATGCATATATTAAGTTTTGTGTCTGTATTTATCGCTTTGTTTTTAAAGAAAATACAGATTGTCTCTAGTTAAATTATATTTTTAATGTATTCCTTTATCCAACGAAATATATAGATCATTTGATGATTTAAGGTGGTATTTTATTTTTTAAAATAATTTTTTTTATGCACATTTAACCTTCATTTCCATTGTATTAAACTTTTTTTTTGTTATTAATATTTTTTGAATAAAAAAAATTTTACTTGTCATTAATTTATGATTTCCTATTTTAGCAACATTGCTAAATATATTTAGTATGATAACTTATTTGATTTAATATTATATAGTTAACGCTATCATTTATGCGCAACCATTTTATAAAATATATATTTATATGACCGCCAATCTGTAAAAAGGCAATAAGACGACTACACTTTTTTAAGTTAATAAATAAATAAATATATATATATATATATATATATATGTGTGTGTGTTTGCGCACATATTAATCGTGCTAGTAATTATTGTAAGTAATCAATAGGTTTATATAGACAAATTCCCTAACCTTAAAATTATAAAAGTTTTTTAAAATATTTATATATGTTTAAAAATTCCAAAAAAAAAATAAGGAAATGAAAAACTATTTATAAGTACATAAACATCATAATGTCTATTTATTTATTATTAGCAATTTATTTAGAATTTTGATATTTAATAAAAATATACAGAATATATGTTAAAATGCCAACAATAATGAAATGAATATAATGGAATAAATAGGATATAACCATATAAAATGTAATTTTAGAATGTGTTTGATAAGTATATTTTAATGTCTTATCAACTGGGATTGTAAAATCTGTTACTAAATAATTATTTTTTGTATCTTGAGGATTTATTAATGTTTTAATATAATTAAATAGTTTTACTATATCATCTTTATATAGAAAAAATTTATTGTATTTATTAAGATTTTGATCAATAGTGTTAATCTCTTCATTATTTTTGATATTATTTGTATATACTGTTGTATCATACTCTATTTCTTTTCCATCTTTACTTGGTTTCATGTTAGGTTTTACATATGTATAAAGGGCTTCGAATAATGCCTTAGCATGTTTTCTAATATTATCTTTTTTTAATTTATTCTCTAATAATGGGGTTTTTGCAAGAAAAGTGGAATTATTATTTTTTGAACTTAAAGTAAAACTATTAAGATTTTTCAATACAAAATATTCATGAATATTTGGTAAATGCTTATTATTAATTTTGATTTTGTTCTTTTTAATTTTTAATTCTGTTTTGAAATTACTTTGAATTTTTTTTTTTAAAATATCATAAAATCGTGATAAATTATTTTGTTTTTTTGCTTGTTCGGCTTGGTGGAGAAAAACATTTGCTTCATTGAAATCATCTAAACAAATAACGAATTCAATATTTTCTTTAAATATTTGATTTAAAGAGTCTATAAAATTGTCTATACCATAATAATAATTACTAAAAAAAAATAAAATATTATAATTTATGTCTTCTTTTTTGTATACTTGGGTAAATAACGATATTAATTCATTCATTAATATAATGCCTGAATTTTTTGAAGTAGTGTGTGATGCAAAATCACTGATAACATTAAAGACATTATAATCTAGGGTTATTACAATTGTCTTTTTTTTTGTAAGTAGAAATATTTCATCACTTTGTTTTTGATTAAATATTGTATTTATATTTATAGAATCATTACTTAAAAAATAATATAAACTTTTTCCATTAAGTTTTTTAATAGTCATAGAATTTGAAACAGGGACAACACTAACATTTCTTGTTAAATCAAATATTGAAAGTTTACTTGTATATTTTTTATAAATGTCTTCTACTTCTTTATTATTTATAACAAAATAAATAGCTTGATTTAATTTTAAATTTAATAATACTTTTTGAGCAAATAAAATTCTTTTCTCTAATACGTCATTTGTAACATTCGCAAATTTCTTAGGGTCTATATTATTTATCTTAAAATATTCATCTCTATCAATATATAAGTTTTCAGGTAATATTATAACTAGCCCACCACTCATATTTTTTGTTAAAAAATGTATTAAAAAATATATATTATGATCATGTATTATTTCATATAAATTTATAAAACCTGAATATTTAATCATATACTTACTATTCGCATTTTTATTAATATATTGAATTTTTCCTTTTATTATACTCTCAACTTTTGTTTCATCTTCTAGTTTTGCTATGTTATCAATAGTCGCTTCGTTGCCCTCAATTTTTACATTCTCATATAATGATAGTAAATTTATTAAATTGTTTTTAACCAAATTATTGACAGATCCAATGGTTTCATTATTATTCGAAAGGTGTATTAAAGGGTAACCCTTCGTTTCGTATGTTCCTTCAACAAGTAATTCATGGTTTAAAACAAAAAAAGCCAAAACCAAAAGCACTATTTTTTGTAAATAAACAAAATTGCTAGCTTTTACCTTCATCTTTTCCTTTTAATTTTTTTTCTTTTAATATATTTATATTTTACTACAACCCCACTATTTCACACAATCACATATGTATACACACAATATATATATATAATATATATATATTATTCCTATCTTTATTTCTTATTTATTCATTTATTTTTCATGGGACATATTGTATATACAGATTAATGCATCCATACTGTATATTAACTTTCTACTTTATTAACAAATATAAATATTATTCACTAAAAACATATAATTGTTTTAAAACTTCATAAGTTAAATTTCCTCAAGGAGTATCTCAAAAAAAAAAATAAATAAAAATGAAAAAAATAAATAATGTGTATTATGTGCATATATTTGTGAACGAAAAAAAAATAAACATAATTTTGTTTTTGTAAAAAAAAATATTAATCTCGCATAAAATGAAATAATTGTATTCCTGAAAAAATCTTTATATATTTTATACTAATTTTTAACTAATACTAAGTTTCTTTACATCCTCCCAAAACCTATATACAGTTTTAATGTGTTTGGAAATTAAAAAAAAATATATAATAAATATTAATAGCGCATTGATCATTTAGGCTCATTCATAAAAATATGCGAAATACCAATGGTATAATAAACTATTAAAAAATATATAATATGCCTATATATATATACTTATAAAACATACATATAATTTTGGGGAAAGACATTAATTGATAATTTTTACCTATGCTATTACACTTCGAGGTATAGTATTATACAGCACTTACAATTATATTTTCCATTTTATAGAAAAATTATGTTTTAATAAATAAAAACTCTGAGCATAATATGTGCAAAAACAAAAATTGTATTTTATTTAAGAAACAAACAAAAACTTCGTAAACTGATATGTGCCTATATTTATTATTTGTTTCTCATATACATATTTTTATTTTATACGAATATAATAAAAAAGGTAATTGAATATACTCAAAATTTTCTTAACATATTTTTGGGAGTTACATAGTTTAATAACTACTAAAATTAAAAAATATATTTATGTATATTATGGGATTGTGAATTAGATATCCTGATATAATCATCCTACATACAAAACAGAAATAATTGTCTTATTTTAATTTTATTTGTTTTTAAAAATTGCTTACTTCCAATTTACCATACACAGTTGTAATAGTTTGGTGTGCAACCTTTTTCGCTAAATGCAGTCGTTCCCCCTAAAATAGTAAAACAACAAAATGGTAAAATAATCAAATAAAATTCTAATTTCTTATTATATATACACATATTAAAAATATTAGATGGAAACAAATGCGGTTACTATTTATATCCCCATAGGAGTAAATGTATCTTATGTTTAATATATCCTTTACGTCCATTCTCTTTAAAAATTCATTTGCGATGTAAAATTCCACATCACTGTAATTTTCATTATCTTGAGGATGGGTAGAATTATTAATATAAAAAGAAAGTAAACAAAAATGTATATTAGTGTGATGAATTTACAGAATATTCCTTTTGTTGTTTTTCTGTTTTGAATATGTGCAATACCTTTATAATTTCTATATTGAAGAGGGTTATTTTTAGTTATATCTACAGCCTTTACTTTTATACAGCTCGCTATTTTGTTGTCTTGAGGATGTTTTTTTCGAATATCGGTATCTTTTGGATTCAAATAAAAATAATGAATTACATCAGATTCGGGAAATATTTCTTTCGTCATTTTTATCTTTTTTTCTTCTATAAATGTAAATTCTTTATTTTCTCTTAACTTCTTTAATAATTTAATATATTTTTTATATAGCATTTCATACTTATTTTTTAATAAATTATTTTCATTATTTAAATTTTTTAAAAGTTTTTTTATCCCTTCAACTTTTTTGTCTCGATTACTATCCACTTCAAAGGATTGATTTGTATTATATAATTGCACTAATGATTTTCTTTTTCTGGATATTTTTACAATGGGCTCGTATTTAGATGGAGAAAGATAACCAACTTTCCTTTTGATGATACTACTAATAGGTTCCTCCTTTTTTATTTTTAAAAAACATACAAATTTATATATGATATAGGACTATATAAAATATAACACCGATTTATGGGCACACACAAAATCGATATTAATGAATATAAAAGTTCACAAGGATAAAAATTTTGTAATTACAACATATACCTTCGTCAGATGTAAATATGGGGTTTCTATTTTTTTCATTTCCGATGCAAAATGCTTGAGATATGAAATTTTCTTATTTAATGAATCTATTTTTTTTTTTTTTTTTTTTAATCCTTTAAATAATTCAAAATTTGTTTTTGATAAAAAATAACATTTTTCATTACTTTCTAGTAATTTATTTTTTACCCTCAAATAGTTGTCTAAAATTGTATCACTTCGGTATCTATATAGTGTTAATAAAATAAAAACAAACATCACAATGATAGCTACACAAATATAAAGAGTTAATACGCATATATGCATAAACGCACATGCGCTATATCCTTGTCATAACTTCTATTTTCTACCTATTAATTGTATCCTTTTTTATTTTAAACTGAATCTTTTTTTGATTTTCATTTTGAACTTTCTATAACATAAAAAAAGGAGATAGAATATTTTATTATTAATATTATATATTTATTAGAGTAAACTATAAAAATATATTTATCTTAAATATGGATAGAGCAATTGTATAATAAATATCATGCTTATAAAACATATTATATGTGTGTTTACGATTTATATATTAAAATAAGTGGGATATATATATACAATATTTGTAAACTTACATAAGATTTACATTCCTTGTCTTTTGGTTCTAGTGGTAGGAGTATATCATTTTTCTCTACAACAGAAGCATTACTTGCTCTTATCTAATGAAAGAATATGCAAATATATATAATTATTGCTTATATTGATGTAACATTTTGATGATACCCTACAAAATAAAAATAATATAACTTAATAAAATTTCGCATTTTTAAGAAAATTTCCTACTTTATGTTTAGTGGTATTAATTTTTTTATTTTTTTCTTGAATTTTTTCTTGCAAAAGTAGTTGTTCATCCTTTATTTTATCATTTAACGAATTCACAATATTCAATTCTTTTTTCAAATTTTTAATTTCTCTTTCCAATATATTTTTTTGTTTTTCATTGCTTTCTTCCTCTTTTATTAATTTCTGTAAAAAAAAATCAAATATTATAGTGAACATGCGAAATCGCGATAAATAATTTGTATATTTTTTTTTTATTTCGTCGCCCAAACCTTTGATTTATTCATATCGAATTCGTATCCTTCGATAATTTTATTCATTTCGATTTTTTCTCCTTTCATTTTGGTTATTATTTTATTTAGATCTCTAATTTCTTGAACCTACAAAATAAAGTATTTAAAAATAAATGAATAACTATACATGTATACTATTGTCTACTATATTTCTGGAAATTGAACAAAGTTTCAAGATTTATCTATCATATGCAGTTGCCTATATTTTACTTGATCATCGTTATGTTCAACAGCATCTTCGAGTTTGCGGCTTAAATTAGCATTAGATCGATTCAACATGTTTATCTGTATTAGAAAAATAGAATAACTAAATGAATGTTTTGCCTTATTTTTACGCAGGCACAAATATATATAATTGGATCATGAATCATATGAAAACTTAAACTTACCTTGCTTTTATATTTGTTTATTATACCATTTATATTGGTATTCAATTTATGTATAATATTTTCTAACATTTGTTGTGTGTGTTTTTGATCGATATCATAATCTAAAAAATAAACAGAAGATAAAATATATTTTAGTCAAGCATATTATATATTTTTTGTAATTCTTATATTGTATCATTTTGCTATTATTTTACATATATATTTTTTTTTGTTCTGTCTACCTTGGCCAATGCTAAGCGAACTGTGATTATATTTTCTCAAGTGAAATATTTGCCCTGAACTTTCTAAAGAGTCTTCATTTAATATTTTATCGGTATATTTCACGATTTTTTTTTTGTGTTTAATCATTTTCATAATACTTTTTTTGTTTTCATTAGAATTATTAAATACTATCAATTCTGAATCGCTTAAATTCCCTTTTAGAATATTGAATGCCTTTTTTTTAGATATCAAATTATACGTATGCCATTTATAAATGGGAGACATGCAATTCGAAGATGAATATATTGAAATATTCTTATCATAATTACTATCATCTCCTAAAACATAATTACTCTTCATATCTATTATTCTTTTATTGCTATTACTATTCAATTTTGAATCATAACTAGATTTGTTATGTAGATCATTATTTTGCTTTATATTGATAGGTGTCTTTCCATTTTCTACATATTCCATATAATTTTTTGTGTCGTTTACAGAATTATTTCCTATTTCCGATTTTTCCCTATCAATAATATCTGTATCGACATTATTATTATTATCATCTTTACAAACGCTTATAAGTTTTTTATATGATAATTTATTTTTTTCATTTGAGTGTGATTTATTGGAGAAAAACAAAGTCTTTGATATTTTTATTTCATTAATTATTTTATTAGTATTTGAATTTAAAGGATTTTGTTCACAACTGAATGGAAATAATGATCTATTAGATTCTAAGCTATTAAAGGTTTTTGATATGTCATTTGACACAAAGGGTCTCAATCTTTTACAACCTTCATTTTTTCCTTCATTACATTCACATAATTTGTCTAACAAATTTATAATTTTTATTAATTTTTCTGTGTTCTCTTTGTTCATTTCGAATAATTATCATTTGTGTGTGTTATAATGTGTATAAATATATAATTATTATATTTAGTGTCCCTAATGAATAAATATATCTCTTAAAATAAATAGATTAAAATGGATTAAATAAAATAGCCTAATAATAATTATGTTCTTTTATTTCCTTAGCAATTATAATTATGCTTTGGGGATTATATTGTCTTTTTCATAGATTAGTTCTCAAAAATATTTTAATATAAACAGCTTTAACATATATTTTTTTTTATGGTGTAAATTATAATAAATTAAAAATTAATGTTATTTATAAAATTATAAATTTTCTCATTTTAATAACCATTAGTTTTTATTTTATTGTCTAAAGGTACACAAATTAACAACGCTATATTAAAAAGTATAAAAAGCTAAAGTTTAAAGGTAAAATAAAAAAATGGTACCTCAAAGCTATTTATGTGTGCCATTTATGTAATTTGTTCTTAAAAAATGTATTATAGTTTAGTATATAAGGGGATAAGAACATATAGAATGTATTAGATAATATATACGAATCCCAAAAATGCTACTATTTCAGATTTTTATAAAGAAACCTAAATATTAGCAATATAATTTGTTAATATTATAACAATCTGTCTTTTTCGTGATATTCGCTGGCAAACACCCCGATTTATAAATTAAAATTATTAATATTCAGTATTTATATGTGCTTAATTTAGGATGATAGACTAAATTATTTAAATATAGCGAGGGTTTGCATGCATGTAGCTATGCTTGAAATATATATTTTTTTTATTTTTAGAAAATATTGTTAAATCAATACAACTTTAAAGCCTTAAAAACATTTAAGTATTATTAAATAATTTAAAAAGAAATCCATGATAAAAAAATAAAAAGACAACACATATATGCGAATTAAATATATTCATATAGATCCTTGATTTACATGCTGAATATATTTACATTTTGTTCTTAAAATAAGCTTGGTTTTACTAATAATCATTAATTTTTTATACATAAAAATATAGGACATTATGATATATTATAAACACATAATGAGAATTATTAAATATATTTTTTAATAGTTACTGTAACGCCATAACTAATTTTATTATTGCCATAAAACAATTTAAGGCGTCAGACAATATGCGCATATACATATGTACTTCCATATTGTGTTGGTTTTTTAGAAATAAAAATACGGCCTAGAACTTGTATTTATATAGAGAACGGCAAAACTTGTTTTAGCATTCCTAGATATAGATGTTATTTTATATTTTCCTTTTTTAAATTTAATAATCTTACAACTTCTTTGTTACTTTTTATTTTTCATATATATGCATATTTTTTCGCTAATATATTAAATCTATTATGCTCTTTATAAAAAGTTTAGATTCTGTCATTATGATTTTTACCCATTATACAAATGTTAATAGATATGCAAATATGTATATATAGCATGCCAAATTTTAAGATCATTTATTATTTTTATTTGAATTTATAAGAGTTCAACCGAAATAGAAAAAAGAAAATAAAAAAAATTAAATAAAATGAAATATGAAAAATTAGAACAATGTGAAATGCCAAAGAATCACAAGCACCCAAGCAATATTTTGCTAAATATATGGTTATATTATGGACAGGATCATATTTTTTTAAAATAAAAACAGAGCGAAATAAAAGAAAGAAATATTATTTCGCTCCCTTTGTTATGAAAGTTACCAAATATTAAAAAAACAAAAAAAAACAAAATATTTTTAATTTAAAAAAAAGAACCTCTTATATATTTTGTTTTCTTATATATCATCATGCTGTAATGCATAGGCCCATTAAAGCACATATACATAATAAAAATATAAAAAAATGTAAAATAAAATATCAGTACAAAATGGTATATATAATAATATTTTTTTCCATTTATCATATATTTTTTACTTCGATATTTTAAAGTTTGATGGATCATTCATACATAATAATAATAATATTCACATAATAAGGCCATCATTATTATTATTTATTAATGTATTTGAATTGTTGTATATTATATATAATATAAATATATATACTATTTTTTCATTATATATATATATATATATATTATAATTTATTTAAATAAGCATAACGCTTTTATAGAAATTGCCATTGTGTATATATCATCATTTAGAATATGCATTTTCTCGCGCTCTTTTGCGTATTCGTTTATGAAATCATATGGTTTTAAAAAATAGCATCAAATATATTTATATATTGTTTTATGAATAACGATAAAGCGATTTAGGATTTTAACATTTTTTTTCTTTCCATACTTATAATTATTATACGTATTAATAATGCATTTATGTTGATGTATAAATAAAATAAGTCGTATAATATAAAAAATGTATTAATGTCAATAAATAACAAAATAAATCAAAATATTTATAGCTTTAGGTTTCTTTTAAGTGTTTTCTGCACAAAAGACTAATTAAAGCAATTAAATATTATTGAATATGCAATTTTATTGATATTGGTGAATAAATTGGGAAATTTATTATCATTTTTTATGGGAATACATTACTTTTTATGCATTAACTATTCTTTATTTATTATATAACATAAAAATGATACATACTGATTATGTAAAGAAAATTTGCATTTATAATTTAATAATGTTGCATTTACATATATAAATAATAATATATATATACTTTTTGAAATACATATAATGTCACACACAAGTAAATACTAATAAATATATATATTATGCATATATAGAGAAAACGAAGGCCAAATTATATAAAAATATATATATACACACAAAATATGGACTAACATTACTTAATGTTTTTTTTGTTTTAAATTTATTTTATTTTATTTTTTTAAACATTTCAGTAGTTTTATATATTGACGGCGAATTAAATAATACATATATATGTTTCAGAAAACATGAAAAAATAGTAGCATATATATGGCAAATTGAAGAAAAAGCCAATGGAAATGAAATTATAAACTTTTATATACTTTTAAATAATATGTGAATTGCACTTATTTCTTCATTTATATTTTTTGTCTAATTATCACACTTATCATTATAACTATTCACAGTATAAACATTGTTATTGTAGTGACTATTGCTAATCGTTCTTTGATTTATGCGTGAACATTTTATAATTCCATTTTATTAATACAATGCGAAAACTCAATTAATATATAGCATACATATTTTTATTAAAGTAAAAAATTTCATGGATATATATTTAAATTAATTCTTGAAAATTTATATTTATGTATATATACATATCTACACACTTATAAAGATATATAGACTTGTCATTTTTTGTTCCAATTTGAATAAATTATTCTTAAGCGTGCTATATTTACAGTATTTTTTGTACTTTCTATCTTTTTTATACTTAGTATATATTTGAAGTTCGTGTTTAGTCATTCGTAATATAGCATATGTTTGTTTTAATTTTAAGAATATATATAAATGAATATGCTTTATTTACAATTTTAAATTAATTTTAATTTATTTTTTTATCCTTATTTACAATGTTTTATTAAATTGAGAATGTACTTATATCAAATGTAGTTACTATATATACATGAACAGATAAGTTATATTTTTCTCGAATTCGTATATATATATATATGAGTAAGTACCGACGAATGTCTATCTGCATATAATTTAATGAATACTATTACTATTTCGTGATTTTATGCAGCCATTATATATATTTTATGTACTTTTTTTTTGTTCATTCTTTTAGTGTTTCAATTAAGGCAAGTTTTCGTGTGTATGTAGTATATATATATTATTTACATATGTTTAATACATCTTTATTACTATTCTATAATTTTTTCATATATAGTTCTTTAAACTTTTTATTAACTTTTTCTTATGCAAACTTCTATCTAATTAAGGAATATAAAAAGGACAAGGAAGATATAATATAAATAAATAAACTAAAATATTGAAGACAACAAAATATATAACTATTTTTGTAAAGAAGCTTCGGAATGTATACTTAGTTTTACATAATAGGAGTAACGCCGTGTAAATATTAAGGCAATTTTTAATGGCTTATCCTTGTAACGTACATATAAAGAGATACACAACTAGTTATATAGACAGATATATATATTTGTGTTCCTCATGAACCTTAATGAAAATATTTCTCAAAATGGGTTTAATAACACGATACAAGAAGATGAAGATTCAATGGGTTTAATGTCAGAAGGTTTAGACGGAAGTGGAAATGAAGGGTATCGAGAAAATAAAATAAAGAACTATAGGAAAGAAAAATATGAGGGTAACAAGAATGCTAATACTCATGAATCATTGTTAAAAAATAATAAGGATAATATTGATACCAAGTTAGGTTTTGATATAAGGAATGTTCTGAGACATGCATATTTACCTGTATGCATAGAAAAAATGAAAGAAGGAGAATACGTATATAAATGGAATAATAATAATATATTTCAAAAAAAGACATTAAAATTTGTTTATTTAGATACAAATAATTATTGCATAAGATGGAATTCCAAAAAAAAAAAATTAAAAGAAAATAAGAATCTATCATTATATATATGTGATATAATAAAAATATTAGATGGATCTGAATCTCCATTTTTTAAAAAAAAAGAAGAAGAGAAAAGTTTATCCATTGAAATTATAAGTATAGATCGAAATTTAAGAATTACCTTTTTAGATATTCAAAGATGGAAAATGTGGCTTTTTGGTTTAATGTACTACCATTATAAATTAGTTAATAAAAGTTCACGAGAGCGAAAAAAATTAAAACCCTTTATATATGAGTCTAATAAATTATATGATAATTATATAATATCAGGATTAAAAGATATTAATGTTTTAACATTATCACAATTATATATTATTTTAAGAAGTTTAAATATTTATATAAATATGAAAATATTATATCATTATTTTTCTATATATAAAAATAAAGGAACTATAAATTATTATGGTTTTACAAAAATATTAGAACATATATTTTCAAATAACCATATTTCTATTCATTTTAATATGTACAAAAATAATGATACAAATTATATAGATAAAAATCAATTTATTAATTTTTTAGTTGATATACAATGTGAAGGCAAATCTGAAGAACGCATATTCAGAATTCATAAAAAAGATAATTGCATTCGTTTAATTCAAGATCAGGTTGAACAAAACGAGGTAAAAAAAAAAGAAGATAATCAAGCGCAAAATTGCAATAATAATGAAATGGATACAAATCAACATAATGTTAAAGACAAAATAAAAGATAATCAACACATTAATGAAAAAAATGAACATAATATTAGTGAAAATATTTCTAATGATAATAAAATATCGGAAAATAATTCTATGCTTGATGAAATAGCAAATGGTTATAATTTAGATTATTGTGAATGGCAGAATTTAATGAAAACATTAGATGTTACTGACAATCAAAATGAACATAATTTACAATGTAATGCTAATATCGAACTCAACAGTTTTATGATTTCTGACCATACAAAACAATATGATAAAGATTATACAATGATTTTAAATACATTGAAAGATAAATATGGAATTTCGTCTACTACTAGTTGTTATGATGAGGTTAATATAAACTCACATAATAAATCAGAAAAAGAATATAAACGTGAAACATATACATATGAAAAAAATGACGGAAAAGATCAAACTAATGAAATCTCTAAAGAAGATAAAAATAAAGACGATTTTTATTTTATACGAACCAATATTATATACAAGTCATTAAATACAATAAAAAAATATAATATTCCATTTGTTATAACCAATGAAGGTAATCATTATTTGACACAAATTGGATTAGTTTATTTTTTATTATCAAAAGAAAATAGTATTATGTGCCCAGAATATGCTAAGGTATATCAAAATATGAACTTGCCTTTATGTAACTATTGGATTAATAGTAGCCATAATAGTTACTTAGATAGAAAACAAATTTTTAGTGAAAGTAGTATTGAACAATATATATATATATTAATAGATGGGTGTAGATGTGTTGAATTTGATTGTTATTATTTTAATAAAAATATTGTTGTATACCATGGTTTGTATGGATACAAATTAACATCATCCATATTATTTTGTGATACTCTAATTGCTTGCAAAATGTTTGGATTTGCAACATCACCCTATCCAATAATATTGTCATTAGAGATTCATTGTAAAGATAAACATAAAAATTTAATCGCAAAAATATTAATATATATTTTAGGTAATCAACTTTATATCCCCAAAACAAAAGACGAAATTAATAATATAACACCAAACAATTGCAGAAATAAATTCTTAGTTAAATATAAACATTTTGATAATAATGATACTTCAAGCTTTTACAACATATTTGAAGGCTTAAAAAGTGTCATGTATGATGAATTGGGATATTTCTCAGATATTATTAATGAGGAGGAAGCCATAAATGTTGATGAATCCAAAGAACATGGAATTATCGAAAAAATTTATGAAAAGGACAATAAAATTCGCGTTGAAAATCAAAACATGAAATTAGAAAACCAGGTTAATAATTATATCGAGCAAAGTAATTCGAATCATACTAATTATAAAAATAGTGATGAAAACAATATATGGGACAATGAAAATGTGGCACAAAGGGACCTACATGAAATGGGCAGTAATTACAGTAGTAGCTCTAGTAGCAAATTCCTATATGAAAAGGATATTATTCATAAAACTCAAATTGATGAAAAACATAGAAAAAAAGGCAGTTTCCCAAATAATAATTCACGATTCGACAATAGTAGTATTCCCAATAATATTAGCACTTCAGATACTATTACAAATTGCAGCAAAAATGTCTCTGGAGGTTCTCATATGTTAAAGGATGAAAATAAAAAAAAACAAGATAACGAAAAATACAAAAATAATATATTAAACAAATGCTCATGCTTAAAAGGATATGTATTTAAAAGTTTTCAGGAAAATAGAACATACAATGAAATATGTTCTATTAGTGAAAATAAATTTATAAAATTAATTAAAAAAAATGAAGATGATGTTATCAAATATAATCAAAAAACATTAATGCGTGTATATCCATCTGGTACTAGATTAGCTTCAACAAATTTTAACCCAATTATTTTTTGGAGTGCTGGAATACAATTTGTTGCATTAAATTATCAATATAACGGCTTAAGTATGTTATTAAATAAAGGAAGATTTTTAGAAAACGGAGGAAAACATTCCGGTTATATATTAAAACCTGAATTATTACGATTTAATAAAAAGCATGATTATGATGCCTTATCATTAAATATCCAAATATTATCATTGCATCAAATTAATTTACTATTTTCAATTAAAAATAAATATCAAGAAAAAAAATTAAAAAAGGAACTATTCAAAATGGATATGATTCAACGTATACAAACTCATAAAAAAATTAGCAATAAAAGGAAAAAATTTAAGTATTTACAAAAATTGGAAAGAGAAAAGAAGAACACACTTCTTTCAGATATACAATCAGATGATAGTAAACAAAAAAAAAAAATTAGTAATGAGACATTATTAAAAAAGTTTAAAGATAATGACAGCGATGTTAATTATATTCATAAAAAATTCGCACATATTGAAAAAGAATATGAAGATATGTTAACAGAATACAAATCATTTTTGTTATGCTCCACATTGTCCCATAGTAGTAGTTTTAATAGTTGTAGTAGCATTACAACAACATCGAATAATACCACAGACTCAAATAAAAAAGTATCATCGAAATCCAAAAAAAAAAACTTTTACCAGGCTTTTCTAGAATTAAAAAAAGCAAATAATTTATTTTTCTATCTCTATGTTACTATTTCTATACATGGATATAACGAGCAAAAATGTTATTTTAAAACAGAAATCGCCAAAGTTAATTTCTATGACATAAATTATTGGTAAGCTCATAATTAAAAGTGAATTTGTTTTTCATTATATAAAGCATGAATATAAAAATTTAAATAGCTAAATTTACAAATTTTCATATGTTAAATTGTTTAAACATTTTAAAATTATTTTCCTAATTTTTCAGTTGGCCAAAACCATCTAATTTCCAAATGAAAATAATGTACCCATCACTGGCTCTTATTGTATTTGAATTAAAATCATATGTAAGTTAAACTATACTATTTTTTCACCTGTTTCTAAGAAATAATAAATTCAATTAAACAAAATGCCCAAATTATGACTACATATGAATGTTTATACATTTTTTAATGATCAAATGAAAACATAATTTTTTTTTTTTTATACAGGACACTGTAAAAAGTGATATTATTGCATGTGCTTGTTTCCCAGTGAAATGTCTAAGAGAAGGGTAAAGATAAAAATACAACACAAAAACGAAAAAAATAAACAACAAAATTAAATTTTGTCTTTGCATAAATATATCTAAAACACTTTTTTATCATTGTATTTATAATTTTTTTTTAATGTAGTATTCGATTCGTTCCGCTGTGTGACAAGCATTTAAAAGACATAAAGGGATCAGGGATTTTAGTTAACTTGAAATTTGATAAAATAACTGAGAATACTTAATAATAGGTCTTTATGTATGTTTAAAGATTGTGAGATTATGTATGAAGTTTTATATGGTTTTATATTATTTTTCATTTTGTAATTTTTTTTTAAGCTATGTTTTGTTTTTAATTTTATTTTGTTTGCATGACGAAAATATTTGTTAAGGTTCAACGTATGTTTTGTCATATTTTTAATTATGTTATATTATACATACATATATGCGTTGCATTTGTTTAAACATTTATTAAATCTTAATGGGGATTTCCCCTTTTTTCATTAAACTCTATAAGTCACTTATTTAAACAAATAGAGTATATTTTATAATATTACACAAAATTATAATTGTTACAGTTATAAAAGTAAATATATTTAAAAAAAAATAAGTAATATTTATGAAGAAGTATATATAAATATATAGTTGTATATGTGTACGAAAAAAAAATTTAATACATATAATTTTTAAATATTTCTTAAATAAGCGCCATAGAGATGTGAATAAAAATTAAGAATGATAATATGCCTTAATATCATAAAAAGGTGACAATTACAATAATAATAAATATGCCATTTGAATGTCTTTATATTTATATTTTAAAAATCGAATTTGAAGTATTCCATTTATTATATGCAATTGGTTACGAAAAAAAAAATTGTTCTACTATATTATTTAAAAATACTACAATATCTCCTTTTTTTTAATAAATTTATTATTGCATAATTACATATGCATAGTATATTCATAATTTTTTCCCCAAGCCAAATGTGTTATTTAATTATACACCATTCTTAGCTAATAAATAAAAATATATATTATGCATGTATGCATACAATTTTATGTGTATCAAACCGATCATATAATGTCCTTATCGTGTATGGTCTGTAAATACACATATGCAAATTATATGCATACAATCGAAATCCCTTTAATTTTAGATCTTAAAATACTTATGCATTATGTATATTTTTCATACATAATAAAATAAAAATTTATTAAAATAAAACGAGAAAGCGAAGTAAATATTGCACCATTGTATTTTGTTAGACTACTAATATTAATGAGTATGTATATACATACCTTAATTGTATGCAAAATGCATTTCTTTTAACACAAAAAATATAACTATTTTTAAAAAAACTTACAAAAAAATATAATAAAACAAATAAAATAACCAAAAAAAAAGAAAAATACACCAACAAAATATTGCTTAAATTGTTTTAAAAAATATATTATGAAATATGCTATTTTTAAATTTGTTCAATACAAGTTTATAATATCGTTTAATGATACGGTCTGAAACTCTCAACGAAAAATAATACCAGATCGTTTTTTTTTTTTAATAAAACGTTTTCGTATCATGTGTAATTTATTAAGCTTATATTGAAAAAAACTGTGTTACTTATTTTACTTTTGTTCTCTTATTTTTTTTTGTCCTCACATATTGTGCTTATATATGTATATATATAGGTAAACAAGTGGTATGTATGCATATACTTATTTTATTTTTTTCATTTTTTTATTTACTTTTTTTTTGTAATTTAATTTGCATGAATTATAAACATATGTCAAAGTTAGTAACTAGTAAATGGATTTGAGATACTCCCTTTGTATATTATTTTTGTAACAGGCTGTTACAATTTTTTGCAACTATCGCTTATCTGTATATAAGCATATAAAATGCATGAATTCATACATTTTGTAAAGAAAAATAAATATATTATATATACATATTTGATGATGAAATTTATTTATACTTAACAAATAACAAAGAAATTTATGAATATATAAATGCACGTACACAAAAAAAATTCATGAGTATATACACACACAATATAATTGAAAAAAAGACAAATTAATTATATAATTAAAAAATGAAAGGCGTAAAAGGGAATACTAAAATGATGAAATGTAATGATAATATTGAAAATAAAAAAAAAGCGTGGTTAAATAGTTTAGATGAAAAAGATAAACCAAATTTAAAGAACGTAGGTGATAAAAGCATAAAAAATGTAGCATTAACATTTTTCAAAGAGCATAATATTTACAATCGTGAAAATATAGAATTATTAAATTATTTTTGTCAAGAAAAATTGGATGAAAATTTAGTAGATGGTGAGATAATCGAATTTTTACAAACTGTATTTTTTTTATTTGAATATTTTATTAAAGTTAACACTTTTAAAATAAATAAAAAAGAATTTATTGAAAATGTTTGCGATTGTTGTAAAAGGATATTATTAAAAAATATTATAAAATATGAAAAAGAAATATTAGACTTTTTATTAAAAAATTTAATTAATTTTATTAACAAATATTCATTTTCCTTTATTTATCAATCATTATTTAACATATATCAATATCAAAACAAAAAATTTAGAAAGCCAAATGAATATAGACATGATAATTTAAGCTTTATTCTTAATATCGAATCTGTTATTGTAAATAACCAAACCCTTTTGGTTAATAATAATGAATTCTTAGCAGACACTTTACTTTTATTAGATGAAAATGATGAAAAATATATCAAAGAAAAATACTCTACGATTAGGGGACTTTGTGAAGACGACAACAATTTGGACTCTCGTAACAATAGCTATTTTGATATAGATAGGCAATATAACTACATAAGTAATGATCTTATGAGTAATGAGACTGAGTCAGGTGATTTAGAAAAAGACGACGACAAAGAAGATGACGAATCGAATGATGGGACTGGAAAAAAAACAAGAAAACGAACACGCGCAACCAGAAAAGGAAATAAAAATAATGTAAAAACATCAAAAAAAAAAGACACTATATTAAAACAAATAAATGATGACTTATCAAATATTCATAAAATAAATAAAGCAAATGGAAATTACATTATAGACCAAGAATTTGTTTGTCTATATATGTTTGTATTTTTTAAAGGTTGTTTTGATAATATTAATTTTTATTTAATAGAAAAATTTATTGAAAATTATTATATGAATGAAAATAAAGAAAATATTTATAAAGAGTTGTTTTTATTCTTATTTTTAATATACAAAGACAAAATGCACAACATTGTTAATAGAATACTAACGGATACAATAAAGAGTTTAAATAATAGTGAAAGTATAGATATAAGAACACGAAAAAAAAAAAAAATAAATAACGAAGATAATTCATTAGACACAAATTCCTGTATTTCAGATTGTTTATTTTATTATGAATTACTAATAAGTGTAATAACATATAATAATTTGCAGTATGAAAACAATTATGAATATTATATAAACATTCTTAAATTATTAAATGAAAATGATAATTTTCAAAATTTGTTTATACATTCCTTTTTTTTCGTTTATATCAGTACAAAAGATGTTAATATAAGAAGTATGCTTTTAATTAACTTTGTAAAATATCATTCAAAAAAGCATCATATTTTATTAAAATTACTTAGTCAAATAAAAAACATTTTCGCATTAATATATGATATAAACAGTAATAATATTATATATAATATTAATACATTTAATCAGATGTCTATTTCAGATTTTATGTGTTGTGGAAATAATGACGAGTTAAAAGTTAAATATAGCTACCTTTTTCATATCGCAGAAAATATTGTTATCGATAAATATATAGACTTGTTTTTTAAAGAAACATATTATATTATTAGTAGAATTAATCTCAACTATTTTTGTCATGCTACCAATTTATACCTTTGCATATATGACAAAATTTTTAATAAAACAATAAATATTATATATGAAAATGAGATGAATTTAAATGATGAAGCTTTTAGTGCGTGTAAAAAAATATTAAAACCCTTTCTATTTATCTATGTAGAATTATTTGATAGTTTAACACAAAAATTAAAAAAAAATATGTTTGATGACAAAGTTATGTTTTCATTTTCCTTTATAAAAAAATACCTTTTAAAAAACATGTATGAAAGGACATACCTACAAAAAGATTTATTTGGTGTCATATATCAAATATATTTTTTTATATACACACTGAAATATAAATTTATTAACTTTTTAAAAATATATGTAGAAACAAAAAGAAACATAAGAGATAATCTCGAAGATTTTCTCAAACTAAAAATCGAGTATATAAAAACGAAGAAAACTGATGAATTAGAAATCGATCAAATGCATTATTTGAATATGAATGACGATGATGATTTTATTGAAAATATCAAAAGAGATGTTGTAGATAATAATAAACTAGCTTGCCTTGATCAAGAAGAATCCTCAACTTCTAAAAAAAATAGTGATGACGATATTGACGATGATAGGAGCAATGAAGATGACGAAGACAGTAGTGATAGTGAGTATAGCTATTCGTATATGTATAATAACAAACGAAAGAAGAAAAATGAAAATATAAAATCTCAAGAAAAAAAAATAAATTCAAAAAAAACTGTAAATAAAAAGGATGAAGATAAAAAAGAAAATAAAAAAAACGATAGTGATGAAGATGAAGAAATAAATACAAATTTGGATGAATATATGTTGATGAATATTGGACAAGGAAATGATTTACCATGCAATCAAATGGAAACGAAAAAAATGAAATTAATTCATTTTTTCCAAAAACATTATCTTTTATTAAAATATTTTGATGCTAATGTAGAACAAATATTAGAAGAATATTGCACGGATGAAACTCTCTCAAAATTTTCTTCTAATACTTATACATTAGAAGGGAATAGCAATAGCATATTTAATGGAATGAAAGATAATGGTAGTAGTATCAAAAATGGGAACTTGATCGGAAAAAATAAACATATAACTGTAAACCCTGAAGATAAAATAAGATTTATTAAAAAGTTAAGAATATTTTTTGATAAAAACACAAGTGTTGATGAGATAATAAATAGTATGTTTATAAATAATAAAGATAATGTTTATAGCAAGATTTTAAAAAATAATTTGATAATAATAAAAGAGTTCAAAAATCTAAGACTAGATGTAATTTATCCTATTTTTAATGCTAGTTTAGCATTACTATTTGACGATTTTTATTTTTTCATTATACAAAATATAAAACTAGTGGTCGAGGAAAAAGAAAGATGTTTTTCTGATTACAAAATTTTTTTAAATATATCTTTTATTTTATTACACATGTTTGCAAAAGATATTAAAATAGAAAAATATTTAGTTTCGATTTTTTATATGTTAAAGTTGTCTCTTAACAAATTAAGGTCAATTGAAATTTTCGAAGAAAATGAAAAAGAATCTGCAATGGATATTATATATAACAAAGAAGAAAAAGCTTTTAGAAACAACGTAGAATATTATAACCTTAAAAAAGAGAGTACCATTTTTAAAAATATAACAGAAGAAGAAGCAGGACAAACATCCTTAGAATCGAAAAATAAGGAAAATAGTTCATTACATAAGATAGAAGAAAAAATGCAATTACATCAAAATATTTTATATATATTTTTAAAATTATTGCAAAACATTTTAAGACAAAATAATTTATATTACAATTTTAAAAGTATAATATATGATATACTATTTTCAGAATATTCAAATAGAAAAATCGTATTCTCATCTTTGAAATGTGTTATAGACAGATATAAACTAGAGGAAGTATACAACTATTGTCTAACTATCTTGGATTCTATAACCGTAGAAAAAAATCATATATTATACAATATAATAAATAATGATAAAGTATCTTTGTTAGAACCCAAAATAGGTCATAATGATTTAAAAAAAGACGAAAATGATGATGATAATAATACAAAAGTGAAGAACGAACAAAAACAAACAAATAAAAACATAAAGCAAATTAATAAAAATAACACTCAAAATTATAGCCTTAATAAAAGAAGAGGTACTAAAAAAGATCAAAATAGTATCTCTAATAAATCCAATAATATGGACAAAGAAAATAATAATGAAGTCGAACATGAAATGAATGATAATAATGGGGAAAACAATGATGGTAATATTAATAAAGGTCGAAATAATTTATTGTTAGCGATTTTACAAAATACGAATGAATTGAAAAAAAACAGTTTTTATCTAAAAAATGGAAAAAATCCAAAACTATCTTCTCTCTATATAAATTTACTTATATTATATTATGTATTTTCACAAAAAGCAAAATATAAAAATCAGAAGAGAATATATTATAATTGTATAAAGACAGACATAAGCAATTGCTATAATATTATAAATAAATTGTTATGTATCTTTTATCATAATGATAACTTTAATTTGTACTATCATAAATATTTAAAATACTTATGCTTAAAAATTTTTAAGAAAATATATAACCTATTTTCAATAAAAGAAGTAGATCTATATATCGATTTTTTGAAAAAAGGAAATAAAATAGACGACAAAATATATGATGATAAAAATATAAATGATATAATTTGTTTAAAGAATGAAATAATATCTTTTTATGAATACATATTAAATGAAGAAGTTGAAATATATACAAAAAAAAATGGAAATAAAATAAATAACAAGATAGCCATTTCTGAGAATTATAAATTTTATTTTGTTAATAACCTAAAGTGTGATAATATTGTATTAAAAAACGAAAACTTTATATTTATGATTAATTCATTATTATTTATTTTTAATATAAAATATGACAAAATAACATTTTATAAAATCGTGTCTATAATTTTAATGGAAAGACCAGAAAATCGAAATTATATTTTAGAAAAAGTTATATCATCAATAAAAAACTTTTTCAATTTAAGTAATATATATAATAATTTAAAAAAAACATTTAATAAAAATAATCAAATAAGATTACCAAATTATATTGAAAACCATTCAATGTTGTTGTATATTATTAGAACAACTATACTCATATTTTTATTAATTGACTATAATCATATAAATAAACAAGACACTGAAAAAGAAGACTATATAAGCTATGATTCTTTTAAAAATGATTATATCAAAAAAAAATCTATAAAATATTATTATACTCAATTAAACTTATTACTTTTTAGAATTTTTTATAATGAAAAAAATATACCTTATTTTTTCAAAATATTCTTTAGCACTTTATATTTTATATCATTTAAAAAAAGTGATGAAAATATAGTCTACTTTTTTGAAAGGGTATTTGATCATAGGGAAAATAATCAATTCTCTTTGGATAAGAACGAAAAAAGCATCGACTCAGTGATAGAGGCATTGGCTAATAAAAGACAGGATGAAAATGATTATTTATCAGAGAAAAGTGAGGAATTAGAAAGCGATGAAAATATTAATGTGGATATTGACAATAAAAATATTAAAACAAAACATAATGCTAAGAAAAATAAGCAGAATAAAAAACATAATGAAAAAAAACAACCCTTAAAAAATAATAATAATAAACGTAAAAAAAAATCTTCTGAAACTGAAAGCTCAGAAGAAACGGACGAAGAAATATTATTTGAAGGTTTCAAGAAAGATTATCATAAAATTTTAAGAAATAAAACACAAAAAGAAAAAGCAATTCCAAACGATTCTAATGAAAAAAAATCCACTAATAATAAAAATTGTAATAACAATGATAAGGACTATAAAAAAAGAGCTGCTATAATCGAAAGTTCCGAAGAAAATTCTTCAGATTCAGATGTGTCATACAAAATAATCCTAAAAAATAACAAAAAGAAAAAGACTAATAATAAGAAGAATGTCCAAAAAGAAGATGAACAAAAGGAGGAACACAACATAAGCTCGAGTGATGAGCAAATCGTAAAAGAAAATGAAAACGATGATGAAAATTCCGATGCTGAAGAGAAAAATGAGGAAATTACGAAAAAAAGAGAAATTGAATTACAAACAGAAAATGAAATGATACAAAATAATGAAAACCCATACGAACAAAACACACATCAAGAAATGGAAGACCCAAATAAATTTTATAGAAATTACCAATTTAATGGATCTTTATCCTTAAAAATTTTTAACCATTTTATATTTTTGTGTAAAGGATATCATGAAGATTTAGAACTAAAAATATACAATGGGGTAGTTACACATTTAAAGGAAAATAATAGTGATAGAGAAAAACTAAAAAAAATTATAAGAACAAATTATAATGAATATAGAAAAAATCCCATCAAGTATAAAAAAAAAATAGAATTGCTCAACATAATTGAGACGAAAATTATTTTCCTTAATTTTATAAAAGAAAATTTAAAAAAAAGAAAATCTCTTATTTCAAGACTTAGTGAAGTTAATCTGGATATTTTTAAAAATACATCCATGTTTCATATTGAACTGGATTTAATATAAAAAAAAATACATATATAGTTGCAAAAGAAAAATTAAACGTCTCATGTTTTCGTTTTCTTTTTTTTATCTGTTACACTTTTTCATTCACTATTCTTTTTTCTAATAAACTTTGTAATATTTTTCAATTTTTATATTATTAATTTTTTAAAATACTAAAAATTACTATGAATGCTTATGTTATCCGTAAAATTGTTACGAATAACTTTTTGTATCACAAAAGCATATGTAGTATGCTCTTGTGGTTTAATATTTAAAAGACTTAAACCAAATTAAAAAACATTCTTAAATTTAAAAAATAAAATTAATATGCATTTTTTTCATTACCAATGATATTTCACATTTTTTTTTTACGTATTTCTCTAATGAGCTGTAAACCAAAAATAATAAAAAAAATGAATAAGCCATAATATTTTAAAAATTTAATTCCTTAAAAAATGGATTTTTATTTTTAGTTAATTTAACCCTTTTTTATATGATTTTCTTATTATATTTATATTATGTATATATAAGAATTTCAAATTTATATTACAACACACTATTTCCAGGGTTAAAATTTATTCCCTATTTGTGAATAATTCCCTATAAATAAAATGAAAATATTAATATTTGTTTTGTTTTTAATTTTTATTAAAAATATTATTTGTGAAATTAGGGAATTAAGTTTTCACGAATTCGAGCGAATGCTAACAACAAACAATTATCATCAAAACAAAAATTATATATTAGAGAATAAAATCAATTACAAAAAATCCCATGCAATTAATGACTATTTATATTTAAACACTGACAACGATTTTGTTCTTTATCTATATGCTAAATGGGATGCTGATTCAAAGTATAAATATATGCGTATATATATTAGCTAATAAACCAATATATGCCTTTCCTATGTTATACCCAAATTAGCACACTCCTCTCTTTATCTTATTATATATATATATATTTTTTACTTATTTTAGCAATCTAATAACAGTTTTTAGAGAAGTAGCAAGAATAATAGAAGAAAAAAACCTCAAAATTCCCTTTTATACTTTTAATGTAGACAATGCTAAAGAATTTTGCAACTCAATAAACGTCACTTCCCTTCCATTGATATTATATGTATCATCTGTTCATAAAAAAAAATATAATTCCTTACTTCAAAAGACCTTAAACTCAAGTAAAGACATAAAAATAGGCAACGCTTTCAGGTAAATAAAGAACATTAAAAATTAACGAAATTCATAAAATGTACCTTAAAGTATAGCAATTTTATTGTATTTTACATAAGTATATATATAATAAGACCTTAAAAAATACATTAAAAAACAATGGCATATCACAATTTCATGGTTTAATTATTCTATAAACAAGTTGTAATTTTTAAAAAATGTGCAAGTATATATTGCTATATTTTTGTCCACTTCTTTCGTTTTTACTATTTATTATTATGCGTTATTGCAAATTTTAAATAATTTATTTAAATGTTCATTTTTTTATTATTATCTTAGATATGGTGGAGATATGTATTGCTATGATTATATAGTGGAGTGGGTGGAAGTCCATCATTACTTTTCAAAGGCTCTTTTATTTATGAAGAGGATTTTTATGAAAAGAGTATAACAAACCCAAATGAATAAATACTATCCATACATCTATTTATAACTTTATCTAATCTTTAATTTTGTTTATAGAATTTCACTACCATGAACTGAATATTTGTTGATAATTTATAAATAAAAAACTAAAACTCTATTTTTTTTATTGTGTTTGATTTTTAATTGTAATAAACATTGTTTTTTTAAAATGAATTATTTTAAATAATTAAAATGTGTAAAGTTCTGTAAATTTATAAAATATAAATTTATTTTTTATACACTTTATCCGGGTTTCATATATTGTGTATAAACATAAAGTAATATACTACCATCAATATTATGGAATACCAATTTTCCTTTTATTTACTTTCGAAACTATTTTCTATGCATGATTTATGTTCATGCATATATGTGCATAGAAAAAATTATTGCACAAAACGTTGTATATAGGGACAATATTATAATTTCACTATTACATATTATATTATTTTTCTATTATTTTTGAATACTTCTATTATAACATTTTTATTATATAGTTTTTTTCAATTCTATCGAATTATACAAATTAGTAAATAAGAGTAATTTTTTTTATAATATTTCTAATTTATCCTTGTAATGATTCCATTTTGGGGGAATAGCATATAAAATATAAGACACTTGCTTATATTATAGAAAAAAAACATAAAATAAAAACATCAAAATACAGAAAAAGGAAAGAGAAAAGATAGAGAGACGCACTAAAAAATGAAAATATTGTATTTGATTATACTATGTTACATTACTTCCTTTAGACACTTTCAATTTTGTTTAAATGTATGAAAATTAATTATTTGTATTATTTCTATTTTTATTCAATTAAAATTATATTCTTTATTTGTGTACTATCATTCTTTTATACATTTCATAAAAATGAAAAACAAAATATATATAGCCAATTTTTTCCTAAATTATACATATATATGTTAACTTTTCAATGGTTCTTAGAATAATGCTGTCGAAAATAATGAAACACCACAAATATTAAGGAAAAAACACCGCAAAAATAATAAAAATGATTTAACTAATGTAATAGGTAAACCTCAAAAGGAATAAACATAAGCAATAAACTGATTGAATAGTATAGTGATAAAATCACTATTATATCCATATATATAGACTGTCGATATTGTGATATGATCCTAAAATTTATTTATACAATTGATTCTATGAATTTTTGTATTTTTTATATTTATAGACTTCTCTTTTATAAGCACAAGTAAAGAGGAAAATAAATCTGAGCATCACGAAGATGAAAAAAACAAAAATAATGAGCACGTCGAAAATAAAGATAACCAAAAAGGCAAGGATGATCATGATCAAGGAAAAAATGAAAATAAAGACAAAAAGGATAAAAAGACAGACAAAAAAAAAGATACAGATGATGATGATTATGATATAGATGATATTGACGACGATGACGATGATGATGATGAAGTAGGTGAAAAGAAATCCAAAAAAAAAGAAAATAACGATAAAAATAAAAAAACAGAAGATAAGAAAAATGATGACAAACAAAAAGATGACAAGAAAAAAAATGATAAGAAAAAAAATAAAGACGATGATGATGATGACGATGATAATTTTGATGATGAAGGTGATGATGATGAAGAGGATCAAGAGGATAAACCTCCCCAAAAAAATAAAGGAAATAATTCAAAGGATGAAAACAATAAAAATAAACATACAGAAAATTTAAAAACTGAGAAAAAAAAAGATAAAGAAATAAAAAAACATAAAAATAACGAAGATATTGATAACCATAAAAAGGAAAATCACAATAATAAGAAAGATGATAATAATAATCATCATGAGAATAATAATAACACAAACACAACTAATAGTCATCATGAAAATAATCACAACGAAAACAATCAACCCAAAACAAACTCAAATAATTCAAATATGAACCATTATGAACAAGATCATAATGGAAGTATCGGCATGCCTAATGCAGTGGGAGCAATGCCACCCATACCTGGAGCTAATTTTCAAAAAAATGACAACACACCTGATACCCATCCTATTAACACGTACGTACATTTATTGTCAATCTAAAACGGACATAAACATATGAAATTATATATATGCATATATCTTTATCATATAATCACCAATTAACTGGCACCTTAGATGGTGCCCTTCTTACGTTATATTTGTTCATTTTAGTAAAACCTACAATAGTTCTATTCTTAATTATTTATTAATTTTTATATATTTTTATTTCTTCTCACAGGATATCAAGTGAAAATATAATTATTCCTGAAGATATTAAGAAAGACTTTATGAAATTATTGGCAAGCGTAATTAAACTTAACACTAAAGATAGCTCACATCCTTCTAATCAATTTATAGAAAATAATAAACCAATGAATCCACTATTACAGAATAATCATAACCCTGAGCATCCAAACAACTCATCATTTATAAAAAACATATATTACCATTTCAAAACCCATTTATCATATTACATAATAGGGACGATAATTTTGTTTATTTTAACATTACTAATTCAGGCTTCAAGTGTAAGTGATGATAATAATAAAAAAAAAAAAAAAATTAAAAAAGATAGGAGTCAAATTTCCAATTACAGACGAACTGTTGAATGCTGATAGATATAACTTTAAAAAATATACATATGTGTATATATATGTACGCAAAGCAGATACACTTATGTATGTATGTTTACATATATAGACAATAAAAAATTGCATTTTGAACAAAATTTTAAACTTTTATTATACACTCATTGTGAGTATATGCAATATAGACCATTTTAAGGGTTTTTTAACATCTTTATAGTTATATATATTTATTTGTATATGCTTACATGTATATTATTTTATTATTATTTTTTTTAGTAGAACGAATCATAAAACTGTTTATGGGAACTCCACGGGTTACTATAATATTGAGTTTTATTTATTTTTATACATAATTAATTATAATTTTTGCATTTATAATTTTTTCTTTTTTATTATCCATTTGCTTATGAAGCCATAATTTATTATTATTGATAATATTTTTGTTTTTAATAGTGTTTTTGTACAAAGTTTTAAAATATAAATTGTTATGCTATTATTACATAACATGTTTTTACTATAATGAATTTTTTCAGAAGAAAAAGCATTTTCCGTCTCTTTTTTTTTCTTTTAAATTTCGATTTTATATTTTAGACACAATAAAACTTTTGTTTTAATATTTATTAAATAAAATAAAAATGAAATAGAAACAACCAAAACAAACATCATTAAAAATTATATTCGTTGGATACTAAAAAAAGAAACGCAATCTAGGCACATGTATACATTATTAATAAATATCATATGCATAAATATTACTTATATACAAAAAAATAAATAGGTAAATATACGGATACACATTAATAAATAAAAAGACGAGTAAGGGATAAACACAATGAAAAAATTTTACATATTATTTTGAATAAAAACATTTAAGGAGTTTTTATTTTCACTTGTATATACCCCCACTTCGGTAATAATGTAACTAACATAATTAAGTGGAGTGACGTCGTTACATATATTAGCTACATAAAATGATTTATCGGCATTTGCTTTTATTTTATCAATGTGTGATAAAACAGAACTAAATAAATTTGTTTCGTTATGCCTATCTATGCATACATTTTTTATGTTTAAATTTCCAATAGATTTGCAAATGGAATCACAAACATGATTGCATGGAGTTCTTTCTTCTTCAATTATATTTTGTTTTATTTTAGGGTTTGAATTATTTGACGGCACATCTAAATAATTTTTATAGTTGATGAAATAACTATTTTTTTGTTCATAAAATGTTTTATCATTTTTTATATTATAAAATTGTTTATTTTTTTTATTCACATTTTTACAATCATTTGATACATTTGTAATATTGTGCTTATGATTAATACATATATTTATAGTTTCTACTTTTTTATTATCATTTGATTCATCTACTATTTTCATAATGCTTTTTGTCGAAACAATTCTTTCATTACTTATATCTTTAACTGTATTTCTGAAAAATGGAGTTTCCTTTTTTTTCAAACCAGGTCCGCTCGAGCTTGTTTGATTTACATTATTTTCTCCTATGCTAATTTCATCTTGATTCATTTTATTAATGTTTATTTCTTCGTAGCTGTTTTCCTTCATTATTAGTTTATTTGTTTTTTCCTCTTTAACAACTTTTATAAAAAGAGAAGTTTTTTCTTCTTCATGTACAGCAAAAATATTTTTTTTTAATACATTGTTAGATGCATGATCATTTTTATTTTCTATATATAGAGAAGATGTTTGATTATCATTAAAACTTTGAATATTACTTTTCTCAAACCTATCGTTATCATGCTCATATTTTATAGAAGCATCATTACATTTTGGAGACTCATTTTGATCACATATATTATTGATATTGTGTTTTTTTCCACTTTCTTTTCTTCTTTTTTTATAAAATTTATTGGGATTTCCTGAAGAATAAATAATAGGCGGTTTTGGACTGTTAATTTTTTGATTCAAGCAATTTTTGTTTCCTATGTAACTTTGATTGTTTATATTGCTAAACAAAATTTGATTTGATTTTATATCTGGATATGATTCTATAAAATTATTAAGTTTTTTATTATATTCCAAACTTGAATCTACTACAATTTTATCATATCTTCTTATAGGTAATATATTATTATGATGATCCTTTGAATTATGATAATGATGCAAATACATATAATCATATATTTCTATATTGTTATTTATATTATTCATACTAAAACTATCTATAATTATTTTATTACTTATTTTATATGTTTCACAAACTATATATACAGGAACATTATTGACCTTTGAAATCATGCAAATCATACTGGTTCCTGCATAACCATATATATTATTATGCATAATAGAATCAATACCCAATAAAACTTTAGTACATTTTTTAATATTATAAGATAAGCTACTAAGTAATGTATATGTAACAGGTATACCTAATTTTATATATAATTTTATATTATGGGAATTTTTATATGGTTCTGAGTCTACTAGGAAAATTTCAAACATTTTTCCTTTTTTTTTTGCATTTATCATAGATATATATATATCATAATCAAATGTATATATTAATAAAATATCCTTGTCTTCAATTATATATTCTGATACATAATTTGATATTTTTATAGATGGAATTATTATCTTAGTTCTTATATAATTATTAATATTATTAATAATGATTTCTTTTATTTCCTCTAAAACATGTTTACCTATACTTTCTGTTACCATGTTTTTAAACCATCTAATTACTTCTCCCATACTTATACTATGTTTTTTACACATTATAATATAATTTAGCTCTTTATCAATCACAATTTTCATATGCCTATTAATTGGCTCGTAAGGGGGTAGTGTGTAATCTTTTATAAAAGATTTCAATGCCATTAGTAGATCAACATTTCTATGATTATGTGTTGTATTCATATATTTATTAAAATATATTCCTGTTCTTAATATATTAGTGTGTATTTCATTTTGATTAAGATCTAGTAATATTTTATCATATATACTTATTTTATCAAACACATCAAAATTATATAAATCTAAGTAATTAATTTTATTATCATGCGATAAAAAATTATATTGATGGATATTCGACAAATTTAATTTCCCACTTAGTATATTAGGAAATGGGCATGTATTAAATAAATTTGTTTTATTAGAAGGATTGTTTTGTTTGCTATTATTTAAATTTAATTTTGGTTTATTGTTTATCGTATTGGTTTTTAAAGGGTCATATATTATTGTGTTTTTACTTTCTTCACAATTTTCTCCTTTTTCATTCTTATCATATTTAATTTCTTCCCTTTTTATCTTATTTTTTTTTATTTTATTATCATCATTATCTCTTTCATCTTCATTTTCTTCTTTTGCATTTTGCATCGACACATCCTTTCCTTGCTCCTTTTCCTCGGTATCAATTTTAACACTTTCTTTATCTTTGCATGTATAGGAATGATCCTTACCCACACAATTATTTGAAATAGTTTCATTACTTTTATTAATATTTTCGAGGTTGTTGTTACTAGTGCTTGGATTTGAAATATCGTTTATATCGTTTTTTTTGTCCTCTTTTGCCATCCCACTTTTATCTATCTTCCTTCTATTATAGTATGAATTATATTTCAAGGAGGCACTTGGCTCATCATCAATACCATCACTTTTATCATTATCTTCATATTCTTGTTTCAATTTTAATAGCCTATTATAATATAATGGCTTACATATTAAGCATCGATGCTTTGTGAAATAGGGGCATTTATATATATTATTAATAATACATAAAATGGAATAAAATACTGTACTTTTTTCATTACAGGGTTTTACAAAACCTTTAAATAATGTGTGTAGAAGAGTTTTTTTAGTTGTGTTTTTATTTAATATTGACACTTTAACATATTTTTCGCTTTTGGAAAAATTCTTTTTAAATTTTTCTTTATTTATTGTTCCAGTCACTTTTTTTTTTTTTCTTTTAGAAAAAGTTAAATAAAACTTATCATCCATTTTCTTCCATAGAAAAATGAATAGTAAAAAAAAAATCGTTTTTTTTGAAAATGTTAAATAATATGGAATACAACAAAATAAATAAACGAGGGTAAAGTAAATTATATATATATCCAAATATACATATAAAATCTATATTAGTCAATCAAATATATGAGAAGCCAATTCCATAATTAAAAAAATTGGATATTTATAATATGTTTGCGTGAAAGTTCAAAAGCAATAACCACATATCTAGTATTTACATTTTCTAATATATATCTATAATAATATAAGAATATATTTAATTGTATGTATATATAAAATACATAGTGAATTTTATATTGTATATATATGCACATATTCTTATTCATGTGTGGTTTCTATGAAAAATATGCATATATACCTTGACAATCTCTTGTAATATTTCTGTACGCATTAAATATACGAACATGCTTATTATTATATTAATGCTGGGTATTACTAACTATATTTTAAGAATGCATATATTTTTTTTAACATTGTGCTTAAATTTCACCGTTGATAAAAACTTTGGTTTTATGTAAAATTAAAAAATACGTCATTTAAAAGATATTTCATAATATGAACATGTAAATAAAAAAAAATAATATATGTATATAAGCATGCAGCAATATATATGCTAAAAATTAAAAAGGATTTATATTAATATTTAGATATTGTATTAACTCATGTAAAGTTGTATTTAAATATACACAGGTAAATTTTCTCCAAAATTAATGTAACATTATTTAAACTCTTACATATTTTGGGTATTTTCACACACATTTTGCTTTCTATAACATAATTTTTTTTATGGATAATATGAAATAAAATGACTAAAACTTAAATATAAAAACTAAATAATTATAAAAACATAAATCACAAAATATATTATTTTCTTATATTTTTATATTCAGTATTGAACCAATCAATAGTTTCTTTTAAACCTGTAATCCCACATTAAACAATATTTTTTAAAAATGTATAAACATACACATGTATAATTAATATAGAGTGTAATATGCTTCACTTAAGTTATATAAATAACTTTTAAATCTAAATTTCATAGTTTTATTTTATTTGTAATTTTTTTCATGTAACCTTTATCTATATCAGTAAATGAGAAAGAGCTATTTATTATGGACAATAGTTTATCGTTGCACGCCGTCTGAAAAAACAATATATATGTGTTTTATTTGATATAATATTTTTGTTATTATTATTATTATCCTTATAATAGTATTAAATTGAAACCTTCTTGTGAATCCCATTGTCTTGCGTATCATCAAACTGGAAAAAAAAATAATTTATATATTTTTCACATGCCATACATTTGCTATTATGAACAATAGTAGTACCAATTGATTGTTTTTCTATGTATTTACCAATATTTCGTTATTAAATTTCATGTAATGCTTTATTTTGTTCGCCAGCTCTTTAATACTTAATTCTGATAGTGGTGAAAAAATATATTAAATTAAATATTATTTGAAAAACAATTAACAATGAAAATTAAACAGATATATATTATGGTTACCATTTGAAGGTAAATTCGTGGAGAGAATAACATTATAAATATTATCCTTAATAATAGTTAAATTATGTGAATAATAAATATTGAGAATATAGTACAAAATATTGCTTATATCTCTATTGTAAATAAATTGTCGAATAGCTGAACCATCTCCCATAAGCTTTACATTTGTATTATTAACTAAAAAAATATTAACATTTTGAATTATAATATAATTAAATTATCATTGACTTATAACTAAACCTTTAGAATTGATATATTTTATGTAGTAGTGTGTAAATTATATTGTAAAGAAGCTATATGATTTCAATTACCTTTTGCTAAATATATCTTATGAATAATAGAAGGTATTACATGAGCATTTTCTAAGTTAAAGTTATCATATTTGCCGTATATATTTGTAGGTATTATACACATCCATTGATAATTGTATTTTTCCCTATAATACCGAACCAATATTTCTAAAACTCTTTTCGATGTACTATAACCTTCATTACTTAAATGACACCTCCCATTATGAACATTTTCTTCAATTAATGGTAAATCACATTTTTCAGGGAAAATACACGTGGATAGTGTAAATATACCTCTAGTTATCTATAAAGACGCCAAAAAGAACATATATATATGTATATTTTAAATCAAGAAATGGCAATTTATGTATTGTATATAAGGTATTATTTTTTAAATATGTCTTTCCAGCGTCTTTTCTTTTTTTGTTTTACATAATTTTTTGTAATTATTTATAATAAATATAATTAACATATTCGTATTGTTGTTACTTTTTTTTTATGAATTCAATCATTACCGAATATTTGTGACAAACTTTGACTATATTTAAATTAATATCTAAATTATTTAACAAAAATTGTAAATTGTTATTTTTATTCGCATATAAACCTCCCACATGGGCTGCAAAATGTATTATATCAGTAAACTTATTTTTTTCAAAAAAATTTTTCGTTTCATCATAATTTTTTAAAT
The DNA here is from genome assembly GCF_900681995.1 of Plasmodium vinckei vinckei. Taxonomy (NCBI): domain Eukaryota; phylum Apicomplexa; class Aconoidasida; order Haemosporida; family Plasmodiidae; genus Plasmodium; species Plasmodium vinckei. Next base: position 450,769 of record NC_051304.1, read on the forward strand.
TACACATTTTAGAACTTAAAAAAACGTATTTTTTAATTACATTTTTATCATTAGAATTTATAATGATTTCATTTTCAGTTTCAATGAAATCTTTGTTTTCACTCTTTACCATTTCCCGAAAACTATTTCCCAATAAACCGGTACCACCAGTAATTATACATGTTCTTGACATGTTTTAAAATATGTAAAAAATATATAAAATAAAAATAAATGAAATTCAAATAAAAATATAAAGATATTAGGAATTATATTACCCTAAAATAAACATAAGATAAAAATTAACATGCATTATAAAATAAAATAAAATAAAATAAAATTTTTCTGAGCACACTGTAAATGTTATAATGTTCATGTGGTTATTTAATTAGACGAATTATAAAAATTATATTTTGTAAAAATGGTGTAGCATGATTTTCATAATATATTGTCTATATTTATATTTTTTTTTAAGTGTAAAATTAAAATTTGTTTCGTTGCAATTTGTTTAATTTAATTATTTTTTTTTTTATTTTGAGGGATTGCTATGCTTTTATTTTTTGCATGTGCGCATATCGCTTTATTAATATATACACATTTTTTTTTGTGACGTTATAGAATTTACCAAGAAAATATTGGAAATTTTTTTTTTATTGTTTACTATTTTCCAAATAATTAACAGGATTATGGAAATTTTACTTTATATAGATTCATTATTTTGGGAAATTATATATTTTTATTATAGACATAATATTTTAAATATTATTTATATATTTATTATTTGATTTATTTATAATATTCATTTTTTAAAATGTTCATGTAAAATTAATATATTAATTACTCTATTCTTAATTATTAAAAATCCAACAATTGAATATTTTTCTGAGTCTAGAGTAATAATGTGCTTACACACACACACAACAAAACTAATTTTAAATAAATCAGAAACAGAAAAATAGAATATATATATATTTTAAAATTAAACAACAATCGCAATAAAAAAATAAATAATCGATTGTTATATTTATTCATTCATATGTCGATAATTTATCTAATTAAATTTTGTAATTAAAAATGTTGAAAATATTTTCTTTTTTTTATGTTATATTTTCTTTTATATTAATTTCTGGACATAATGCAATTCATAACGATCAAAATAGTATTAAAAAAGCTATCTTATTAGCTTTATTAAAAAATAAATTCATTGATAAAAAGGAATATACAAAATATGATGATATAAATAATGCATATCAATATATAAAAAATTCAGGATTGAATATAAATGACGTTAATAAATTCGAAAACTTTTTATCACATTTATTAAAACATCACAATATAAATGCTACATTTAATGATGTAGACACTAAAATATTGTATTTGTCTGGTATACTCAATAGTATTTATGTTGACTTGGATTCATTAGACAAAGATTATGTAGACACATATTTTAATAATAACCATGAACAGTCTTCTAATATAATTAAATTAATTTTACGCAGTAAAGCAGTGACTCCAGAATATATAAACACTCCATATAAAGAAGAAACTTATGAAAAGGATAATGATAATTTGCTTGATGAGAAACATGAAGAGATTCATGAAAATGACGAGGGAAAAAAAAATGAAAATGAAATATTTGATAACAATGAAGAATATAAAATAGAAAATTTAAGTGAAGAAATAGATAAAATTAATGATTATATCTACAGTTTTATTGGAAAAATTAATGATGAAATTAAAATGAATAATATGGAAAATTATATTAAAGACTATCCTATAGTGGATGACACTAAAACAAAACATAAAAGGGATAATATCATAATAAATATTTATAACACATATTTTGGATATGGTGATCCAAATGCAGTAGAAAATCCACAAAAACTTTCAAATAAGCACCCATACATTGCTAATTTAAATTTACAAATCGGTAATAATACACTTAAAGATGCAAATGAATTGAATACCAAATTTAATGAAAAACATAATTATATTGGATATAATGAAAATAAAGATGATATCCAAAGCTTTGATAACAAAAATTTCAAGGATTATGACGAAAAAATTGATAATAAGATTGAGGATTATAATAATGATTTATATGCAAAAGGTGAAAATGAACCATTAACTTTTCACTACACATATGAAAATCCATATTCTATATTTACTTTACGTAATAGTTTATCGGATCAAAATAAGGAAAAAGACAGCAATTCTGATGTAAATATTGATAATAACAACGAAAATATGGATGAACAAAATAATAAGATAGATACAAGCGATTCAAAAGATGATTTTAATGATATATTCGCTAGTTCAACGTCAAATACTGCGGTGGTAAATGATAATGATGGTAAAAATAACAAAAACCTACATGCCTTATCAAATAGTAGTGAACATAGACCTGTATACAAAAGAAAAGAATTCAAAGCAAAAAAAATGAAAACAATAACGGATATTATAGATAATAAAACTTTGGATACAATCCAAAATAGGATGTATGTTAAGATTGGACAAAATGGGGCAAACAACTTTTCAAGCTTTTTTGAATTTAGAGGATTATCATTAAACAGAAATCTTAGAAATTTATTAATATTTATTGATTATTTAAAAATATTCAATACAACTGAAGCTATTGTATTTATAGAAAAAATTACTCAATTAATTTGTGTATCCTATTGTATGACGATAACTAATACATTAGAGTTATCAAATAATGACATGTTATTATATGACGGTATGACTATACTATTTAGCGAAAAAAGTATAGATGTAAAAATAAACGCCAAAATATATCATATTAAACCACAAGATTTTAAAACTATATTAGGTTTATTAAATATAAATAAAAAAACAATACCTTTAGTATGTCCATGTAAATCTTATTCCAATACCATACTTAGCTATTTTAAAGATTATGGAACAAATGCAAGGTGCTCTTATTATCATTATGATAATCCATTATATTTAGAAGAGTATTCTCCATTTTACGTTTTATCCCAATTAATCTCGATGCAAGAAAAATTGCCCTTTATTAAAAAAAACGGAAAACCAAAATCAAAATTAATAGTTGATGGCAATGGAGAATCAGATATTTATAGCACTATTTTTTATCATAATTATAGACATTCTCTGCATACTAAAAAAAGAAAATCAAACAAGACTAATAAAATAGATAAATCCATTGATGAAAATAATGATGGTATTAATGTTTATTATAACGCTAGCTTAATAAATATTAATGACACAAATGATATAACTAATATGTTTGTTGACGAAATTAAATCAAAAGTATCTCGTATAAACTCTTATAAAATAGGTAAACAAGTTTTCACTACTTATGGTAACCATGGAAAAGATGATCATGATTTGGAATTAAAAGACACAATGCATGACCCCAATAATTCACGCTCACGAAGACTTAATAACTATGTTAATAATAAAAATGAAAAAACTAAGAATGATCCAAACACAATTAAAAACGTTGTACATTCCCAATTAAATACAAATAATGAAAATAAAAATAAGAATGATAATGCTAGTAATGTTGAATATTCATCTTTGATTAATGATAACGATCAAAAGAATAAACTCTTGGCAGAATTCTTAAAGTTAGAAAATTATGTGAAACCTAAAAATGATGTACAAAATGAACGTGATAATAAAGTAACTGAAACAAATATAAATAAAATAATAAATGCCAAACATTTGGTACAATTTTTTAAAGGTACAGAAATATGGAAGCCACTTGTTTATTGCCAGCACTTAGCACATATAAATATGGCTCTTAATAATATAAAATATAAGGAGACTATTACATTTGTGGAAAACTTAGATAATAATCAGGTGGTTCTTTACTTTCCCAATAATGCTAAAAATCCAATTACAATAAATATAGAATATTTTATGTTTTTATTAGAAAAAGTATCATTAGTAAATTATGTTGAAGATTTATGTAAGAACTTTGAATTAAATGCAATTCCCAAAACTGGGCGTATTGATCCAAATTTAGTTAGCATTTCAAATATACAATCATTTTTAGAAAAAAATATAGTAAAGTTTGGTGACCAATTTTTACAAAGAAATAAATATGCAAATGAACTATATAATATATCTACATCAAACATGTTTTCATCTAAAAGAGACATAATTTTAAATACAGAATCATATAACAATATTGTTTTTAATGAAAAGGATATATTTGATATATTCAGGTTATATTTGGAAGAAATCATAACAGAAAAAATGATTGAAGAAAGATTTTTTACTCCTTTTGCTTTTATAATTCATAAAGAAGAAATGTCTAAAAATGAAAAATCAACATTACATGTATATAATAATGAAAATATAAAAAAAGGCAATAAAGGCGCAATAAATAAATATATGTTTTATGGTTACAAAAATATTATAAATAATATATCTGATTATTATGACGATATAATCCCAAATGTGCCTCTAAAAAAACAGGATTTGAAAGAATACACATTAGTTATATATAGTGATAATCCATCTATGACAAATATAGTTATTAAAACAACAATTAATGTTATCAATGTAGCCTTTTTGTTAAGCATATTGGAATTAGTGTTAGATACAAAAGCAGAATACCAATTCTTTTCACGTGAAAAAAAATTCTTTCCATTAAATTCATTTATTATTCTTAATGACGATGTTAATTATTTCTTCTTTAATTATATGCCCAATGAAAATGGCTCAGAATCTCAGCTATAATATACATCCCAAATTATATCCAACGCAATGTAATTCGAATTTTATAAAATTATATAAATTTCACATACATTGCACCAAAATTTGTTATGTATTCCCAGCATTAATAGAAGCACAAATATTTATGAATATCTTTTGAGAAGGGTCTCAACAGGCATCATTGAAAGGGCTGTATTTTTTATTTTCATTTTGTCTTTCATTTTAAACTGTCATACTATACACCATTTATAAGGATAGGATACATAAATATTAGTATAATAATAAATATAAGTTATAGATACCGTTTATATCCTTTCCTTTTTATTTAAAATTTTTGTGTTCAACCTTTTTTTTTCGTAGAATTTTTTAGTAAGCCTTTATTTTTATCATTAGCTTTTTTATTTGTTTGTAATTCTTAACTTTTTTTTGTATAATATTTGATTTATTATCTATTAACTTTAATAAATATTTTATATTTTTACTAGTTCATCTAAATAACAACAATTTTGGAAAATTATATTGCACTGATACATATATATATGTGCATTATTATTCGGTCATATAAATGGTTATAAATTATACTATAATATCACTCTTAGGGAAATCATAAAATATATTATCATTGATTTGTATTCTATAAAAATATAAATTTATATCTCTATAAATTGCATAAAATAAAAATGCAGAAAAAATTATTTCAAGACAAAACACCTCTTGTGGTCATGATTGGGAAAAATAGGCTAATTACTTCTTGATAATTAATTATTTATTCATATTTTGTATGCATTAGTTATATTTTTTTATTTAAAAAATGAAAAAGAAGGAAGACAAAGTTCGTAAGTTCGTATATTTTTAGATACCTGAAAATAATTTTTTACAAATATATTTCTCTCTTTATATAAAGACAAAAACGATGTAGAGATCCAAACATTAAAATTAAAGAAAATATAAAGAATGGAAAAAATAATAAGAAAATAAATAATAAAAATAGAAAAATAAATAAGAATAGACAAATATCTTTAACAGTAAAAAAAAATGAGATATATGCTGATGTTCAAATACTCGAAACTATTATTTTGTTTGCGCTTGTTTATACTCAAACGCATTGAAACGCCAATATAATATTTGAATATGGTAAAAAAAAACATGCAAATAAAAGTATATGAAAAGAGGGAATTTATAAGCTTCACAAATGAAAAAAGGATTTTAGCTTTTTCTATTATTTTCTTTTTATAAACCATTCTTTAATATATCATTTAGAAAAAATGCGAAATAAATTGATAAATTTAAGATCGAAACGTATATATAAGTTGATTATTTTGTTGATTTTTTGTATCATTTTAAAGTATTATAAATGGTGTGACTTTAAAAATAAAGTTTTTTTTATTCAATTAGTGTATTCTTTTGCAAAAAAAAGTGTCTGTACTTCATCATCAGATGATTCAACATGTCATACAGTAACTTTCGGTGAATTGGACGTTTCTAATAATTCGGTGTGTATTTAAGACACTCTCAATTATCATTTTCTATGCATCCCTTTATGTTTGATTAATTTTTAGTTTAATTGCAATGGGCATAAAATTATACTATAACCCACAGTTAATATGCATAACCATTCATGTAGTTCATTTTAATTTCTTACTTGGATATGTTGAAATATTCAGATGCTTTTTTTCTTTTTGTTTCAGGTAGTAAGATTGAAAGTGATGAGAAAAGGAGGAAAAGGATATTTCCTAACAATTCGAAGGGATTATGTAACTGTCTCATATTATTTGAAATATGTGAAGGACATTCCTTTAGAATTCAGAGAAGTTATAGATATATTTAATAATCATAAATTTGAACAATATACACAAGAACAAATAGATAAATATACATATGCATGTAATGTACGTAAAATTGAAGATATAGATAAATATGATGAAAAAAACCCAACTAATTTTCATGAATATACACGAGGAGAAGCATGTAGATGTCAATCATATAATTACTTTAAAGATGATGAATTTATAAAAAGAGCAAAATTAAAATGTATTTATTTTAATATGCTATTTACTGAATCAGCGACAGTATATAGTAGGCATTGCCCTATTATGGATTCAATGCATTTTGCAGTTTATGAAATAGAATATCCACCAATATTTAATACAACTGTTAATATAACAATAGAAGAATATTATTACAATGATGTAGCGTCTGTTTTAAACAATAAATCAGATTTAGTTACAAAAGAAAAAAAATATCAATTAAATGATAGTATAACAGAAATAAGAGATGATTATTTTGATTTATGGTTATTTTTAAAAGGTGAAACACATGGAAAAAGAACCCTCATTAATTTATCAAACGAGTATATTGTTATTCCATCATCACCTATTAATAATAAAGATGTTATAGCTAGTGATATAACAAAAAATTGTGGACTATCACATGATTCACCGTTATTAAAAGGCTGTAATTATTCAAATATATGCGATACTATGCACCCATGTTTACGAAAAGCTATGATGCTACCAAAATATATGTTTGATTTAAGTGGTAAAACATGTGGTAAGTTAGGTGTATCTTTAAATACTTGGAGAAAATCAGAAGGGAACTTTTGTGGATCAGAAGCTGGACATTGTATATCAAATAATCTCAAAAAATATTATGATATCCATAACTCTGCATCTATAAAAGATGGTGTTTCTCTTTCAAAGTATAAAATAAAAAATATATATAATTCTGAACCACAAACTAAGATATATGAATCCTATAAGATGCCCAATCATTTAAAAGATAAAGTTAAGAATAATAAAAATGCACAAATAGATGAAAATGATTTTGATAATAGCATTTTTTATAAACCAAATGTAGCTGCACATGCCCAATTCATTGATTACAAATATAATGGAAATCATAGTGTAGAAATAAAATTTGAAACAGATGCTATAGAAGTATATGAAATAAGACCTGTTTCCATTGCAACTATTACTCATGTTACTATACCAAATGAGTGTGCATCTAGTAATTCAAATTCAAATGAATGTGTTCTTATTACACATGTATGGAATAGTAGTAAATTCATAGGGTCAAATTTCTCTTGTTCAATTACATGTACAAATAAAGAAACTGGCCAAATGGCTAGTCACATTAACCCTATCGCACCAGTGCGTGCATTTATTGGACCAAATAAAAACTATGCTTTTTATTTTATAATAAAATTTTTAATCAATAAAGAAATTACAACATTGTGCAAAGCTATTATAAAAGATTCCAATGGGAAAGAATGCTCTACAGAAGAATTCGAATTACAATCAAAAGAGAGTGTACATGTTGTTGAGACAGAAGTAGATGGAGGAACAGAGGAAGTAGTAATAATAGAACAGCATACACCATCACCTGATATTAAAAATCCGGATGAATATGCATGTAATTGTACTATTAATTTATTATGTTATGTAATTAATTTTAAAACATGTTCTAATTATTATATAAATTTAATTAAAACCCTAATTGGTAAATTTGCTATTATAGCTATATTAATTATATTAGCCCCTGCCTTAATACCTCTTCTACCATTCATTTTGAATTTCTTTTTTCTTTTTATATCTACTATACTTAAATTATATCAATCTATTATAAACACATTAGGGAAAATAAGCATACGAAACAATGACAAACATATTGTTTATAAAAAAAAAATTCATGACATGAAAACCAACTATCTATCTGCTTCTTCACATTCATCACTATCTGATTCAAGCAGTATACATTCCAATAATTCAGTATCATCGATGAGAAAAAATAAAAAAAAATTCGATACAGGTAATATATCAAGCTATGCAAAACAAAAAAAAGGGAATAAAAAGGTTAAACCAAAAGAGCCAAATCGAAAATAAAATCACACTTCCCATGAATAAGTATATATGTCTCCATCAGGAAAAAGAAAAATATATTTATTGCCATAAAATTCCATGGAATGATATTTACAAGTTTGTGAATAATATTTTAACATTAATCAAGAGAAACAAATATAAAATAAAGAAAAAACAAAATCATAAAAAATATTACATAAGAAAAAATGTCCTCTTCATTTTTTTCAATTTTTAAAATCATTTAATATGTGTCACCTTTTGTATTACTATTCTTTTTTATGTTTAAATCGTTTCATTTTTTTAATTTGTTATATTTTATTTCGTTTTTTATATTTGTCCTATTCTATCATAATTTTTAATGTTTATAAAGCACACATGTTATGCATGCATATATTCTTTTCGATGTATTTTTAGCTAATGGTTGGGGTACACACAATATAGATATGCTTTATCTTTATGTTTTTTTAAAAAATTGTTTACACATATGAAAAAAACATATTAAATAAGATAATGTTGAAGCTAAAACTGTACACTGTAAATAATCAATATAAATATGTATGCATAAAAATTTGCACACCTATGTTATATAGGTCCTCTAAAAAGCAAATTGACAATAGGCTCGTTGTTATATTTTTTACATTTTCCATGTGTCGTTTTTTTACACGGTTATTTTAATTTTATTTAATTATATGTAAAATTTATTCCTATAATATGCATGCACATATCTCTCTATATATTTATATTCAGCCATTTCGTATAAAAAGATAAATCGTTTTTACATTTTGTAAATCCTTTTTGCCAATTATCCTTTAATATATGACTAAAATATTTCTTATTTACATGCCAGTTATTGAGTTAAATAAAATTTATGAATTTGTTTTTTTTTTTTTTTTTTTTTGAGTTGAAATTATTTATATGCAATGGCAGATGAGTTCACATGTTAAGTAAAACATAAAAAGTGTAATTTTACGTTTCCTTTTTCGTATTTTTTTATGTTTTTTCTTGCTTGTGATTTAATGTATCTAAGCAGTTTTCATTGTTTTCATAGGAGCTTATCAACATGTATATTGTGGATAATATCATATTATAAAAGACTATTTATACAATATCCAACATCTTTTTATATTATTTGTGAGGCTCTTTATTATGTTATTTTTTTATTCTACAATCATTTTTTGTACTATTTTTTTAATAAATTAAATGAAAATATATAATATAAATGTGCATAAGCGCATATTATAAATATATACATGCTTATATTTACATTTTTAATGCAGAATTATTTATTGTGAATATTTTGTATGGATTTTTATACATCTCTTTTTTTTCACTCATTCATATGTTATAACGTATTATTATTCTACTCTTCATGTTCTTTTATTTATAGCTGATTTAAAAGGAAAATACTTTCCCATAATAGTATATGCATTATATTACATCGTTTAACCGTGTTTTTGTTCACACTTTTATACACATGTGAATATATATATATATATATATAATTATTTATTACAAACAAATACATGCTTACATGCATATATGTAAAGTTATAAAAAATTGAATAAATGATATAAAATAAAAGGAAATGAAAATATTATGATTAGACAGATAAATATAATTTCTTTAACTCGTTATATATTTTATGCATTTATTTTTATACTTAATACATAAAAAAATTCTATGTTATTTTAGTAAGTGCTATTAAAAAGAATTATAACAAGCATAAAATAAAAAAATAAAATATAATAAATAATTGAAAAAAAATAATAAAAGCAATTGATATCAAAATAGTGTATAATAAATGTATAATATATTATAAATGAATTAAAGAAAATAATAAAAGGTCAAAAATAAATGGGGCATATAATGACAAATTATTTTAAGACAATTTATGTTAATAAATTTGCAGCTTAAGATACATGCATATTATATGAAAGAAATATTATATGAATGCCTTACACATATCTACATTGTATTATATTTCTATACAGTTTTAATTGTGAAATGCTTGTATTTGAAGTACAATCTTCATATGATATATCAGTATATACACATTTTTTATTACTTCATTTATTAAATATTTATTGTTTATATAATTTTTTATTATGTTCACATATATTTCTATATTTCACTGATTTCAATCAATGATTTATTTTTACCATTTTCATGATTGTAATCCGGTTTATCACTTCATTTTTATTTCCATTACTTAATATTCTTCATTATTTATTATTTTATTTATTTTTATCTACCTATATTTATACTATTTATTTATCTTTTTCCCGTTAAAATTTTCTCTTTACAATAATCCCTTTTGTATTGTATCCAAGGATTGAAAATGACTAACTGATTTAAACCATTATGTGTAAAAAATAAAAGTTAATTACATAGTCATTTTTCAATTGCTCTCAAAACACAAGAAGAGCTTGTTTCATCTTTGAACGATAAAGAAAAAGATATATGAAGCGCCCATTATTCATCGCTTTAAGAAAAATAAAGACAAATGATAAGATTATAAAAGATAAAAACTGTACATATAAAACAAGAAAAATGAACAAGAAACAAATATTGTTATTTAATAAAATTTCTAAAATGATTGATAAAAGAAAAAAACGTAATAAAGAATTTGATTTTTTCGATTTCAAAGAAATAAATCCCCAAAAAAAATACAACAAATGCATAGAAATAGCACATTTGTATTTAAAATTTAAGGCTATAAAAACTAAGGGGAATCAAAATAACGATGATCACATAATGGATGACCATTGTTTGGTTAAAGAAGTATTGCATTTGAAATTTTTATATTCAAATAAGCCTATGCTAATTATGGATATAGCCAAATCGATACAAAACCAATTAACGAAAGAATGGGGGAATGGTGGAAAAACTAAAATAATATGTTATAATATAAAAAAAAATGCAATAAAAATGATCTCAATTAATAATTTATTTATAATATTAAATAATATATTATGTCTGTCTTCTCACAATTTTACAAATCCTCAAAAACAAAGATATTTTTCTAAATATATGATTTACTACGATGATTTTTCCCAAATAATCGATTTATGTAGTAACTGGTCATATGAAATGAATTTCATCAGCAGATGCTTCTTAAAACTAAATATTATTATCACCCACACTCAAAATGATAAAAACAGTGAAAACTGTTATGATGGAAATGAAGCTGGAGTGATATATATAACAATGTTACACCGAATAAATAAAATAATAAAAAATTGTAAAATTAATGATATTTTATTTTACATATATTTCAAAAAGCTAAACGAATATAGTTCATACAAAATAAAAGGAATGACACTAACTAATAATAATAACGATAATAATAAAAATTCATTGCACCAAAGTATGAATATTTTTTATTATTACCCTCTATATAATATTATTAACGAAACAGTGGTTTATTCTACAAATATAAGCATGCCTAGCTTCTGGTATTTTAAAAATAAAGAAAGTAATAATTTATTTTTAAAAATATTAATATATAGAAAATTATATTATATATTATTAGCAAATTATAAAATATGGAATAATAGAGATGTGTTGTTGGCTTGTTTTTTTTATACCATAGTCAAATTTGTAATGCACATATATTTATATATAGTTATGTGCTTTTATTATTTTTTAATATCATTCTATAAATTTATTATAAATAATGTATTGTGTTTTTTAAAATACAAAATCAATTTATTTTATAATGTTGAGCATATTCAAAAGAAGAAAAATTTAATACCTATTTTCGAAAAAAGAGAAATCAGCAATTCATCCTTTTTACACCTCTTTAAAATAACAATTATTCCCGAAGATAATTATGTAGATATAAAAATAAAAAATTCTAAGAAAAATAATAAAATAAATGGAGAATATAAAAATATACCGTATTTGAATCTAAAATCAAGTTTGTTTAATATGTGCTCGAAAAATGAAAAAAATGTTTTATCACATCACTGTTCTTTTTTTCCACATATTTTCTCGACGGAAAACAAAACCTATATTAACAATGGCGAGAAGAAAAACAAAAAGCATATTCTTTTGCTAAGTAAAAAAATAAATAAAATAATGAATGTTTCCCAAAAAATAAAAAAAAAAGGAATGTCAAAATGTAGCTACAAGAATAGGATAAACAAAAATATAGCTAGTTATAATAAGATATTTATGCTGATAAAAAGCGAGAAAAACGATAAAACAAATATGAAATGTTGGAATCAATACGAAAAAAAGAAAGAGCATATTGAAACTGACGGATCTGTATCCGATTCATATTTTGAGTATGAAGATGAATATGAAGAAGAAGAAGATGATGAGGAAGATGGAGAGGAAGATGAAAAGGAAGAAGAAGACGATGAGAAAGATGACGAAGAAAAATATGAGGATGAAAAAGAAGAAGAGGAAAAGGAAGAAGATGAAGAAGAAGAAGAAGATGAGGAAGATGACGAAGAAAAATATGAGGATGAAAAAGAAGAAGAGGAAAAGGAAGAAGATGAAGAAGAAGAAGAAGATGAGGAAGATGATGATGAGGAAGATGATGATGAAGAGGATGAGGATGATGAAGAAGACGATGATGATGAGGACGATGATGAGGAAGAAGATGATGAAGAAGAGGATGATGAAGAAGAAGATGAGGAGAAAGAAAAGCGCCGTAATCAATGTAAAAAAGGAAAAATGTATAATAAAAAAAAATACAAAAAAAATTATAGAAAAAAATTCACAAATGGTATAAATGAAGAATCAGAAAGAGAAATAGCAAAAGAAGACAATTATTACTTTAAGAAAAAGGAATTATATCTTAACAAGAAAAATAAAAATTTTAAAAATAATTACATATATTTGAATAATTTATATAAAGAAAACGCATATATAAATATAGCAAATATTTCTAATTTTATATCAGTAAGTAAAGATAAACTAACAGCTATGTATTCTGCTTGGGGTAAACATGCAGATATCGCATGTGTTCAGATAAATAAATGTGCTTTACGAGATTGTAGTATTTATTATTTTGAAGTCGAAATATTACAGTGTACGAATTTTTCAAAAATAGTTATTGGAATGACTAGTAAAAATTATACTGTTAATAAAAACCCAGGTTTTGAATATAATTCATTTGGGTATAAAAGTGATGATGGCAAAAAAATCATCGATGGAAAACTTGATAGTTATAGCAGTGGATATACAAAAAATGATATAATAGGGTGTGGAATTAATTATTTTGATAATAGTGCTTTTTTTACAAAAAATGGAAAATATTTAGGAAAAATATGTACTATCAATCCTAAATATGATTATTATGGTACTGTTGGTTTAAGTACATTAGGAGATAAAATTAAATTTCATATGAATAATTTTGTTTTTGATATTTATAATTTAATACATGAAGAAAATGAAAAAGAAAGAAAAATTGTAAAATCAATTTATATACAAAAAGATATTTATTCAGATATTATTAAAGCACATTTAATAAAATGTGGATACTTAAATACATATAAATCTTTTATAAATTTTTTAGATCAAAACAAAAATACAGATGATAATAGTAGCTCTGGATGTTCTTCACACACAAAAAATAGTATAGATAATATGCTCAAAAGCAAATATAATTTACCACAAAAAAGTTTGAATAAAAATGATGTCATTACATCAAGTACAAAGGATAATGACAAATTAGTCAAAGACACCGAAAAAAATAACAATAAAGAAAATGATAAGGTAAAATTGGAAGATACTGGGTGCAATGGGAATAATGGCAATACTGATGAAAATATCAACACACCAAAAATTAATGCAACTATAAATAATAATACAAATGATAATACCCAGAATGATAGTACTAGATTAAACAATAAAAAATCAGATATTTCACACAATGATAATAAAAATGAAAATCCCCAACATATATCTCAAGATAATGAAGTGCAAAAATCCAATGCAAATCAAACTCCAGAAATTGGAAAGAATGGTGAGGGCTCAATAAAAAATGTTTCTGCCACCCTTGATGCTTCTACCAATACCGAAATTGGTATATCAAATGAAGATGAAAATACTTCTACAAATGATAAAAGTTGTGATAGCAAAAACTTGATGAACAATGTTTTAATTAGCTATATAGATAAGTTTGATAAATTAAACAAAGATGATAATGCAAATAAAGAAATGGCAACTACATGTGATAATGATGATTCTGAAGCAATAATAACTGATAAATTGGCGCTAACAAAAAATGCAAGTATCGAAAATGAGGAAAAACATATAAATAGTGTAAAATCAGATGAAAAAACAGAGAATGGCGAAAAAAATAATAACGAACTTGCTGATAATATTACTGTAAAAAAAAATGATTCAACTGTGGACAACAAAACGGATGACAATCAAAAATGTGAAGATGATGAGAAAAAAATTAAAACTGAATCTTTAGAAACAAACGCGATGAAAATTTTCAACCATGATTTACTTAATAATTGCACGAGTGTAAGTATGGATAGTATTTTATTTCCATCTCGAAAAAATAATTTAAGTAGTTTAATAAATGCAAGAAAAGATTCAAGCTCAATATTACTAAGCCGATTAAGAAATAAAAGAAGTTTAAGCACAAAAGATAATTTAAATATGCTAGGAGCAAATCTTACGAACACTAAAAAAGAAGCTAAAAGAAACGAGACAGATATTAATAAAAAGATTCATCTTTTATTTACAGATAAATTTAATGTTACAAATGATAATGAAAAAAATAAAAAAAATAAAAAAGAAGGAAATAAAAGTTCTTCTGATAAAGAAAATGTACCAAAACATTTTAGAAGTTTATATTTATCTGACGATAAATTAAAAAAAATGGAAGACACATTAGAAACAAGAAATACTATAAGAAATAACATACTCAATGGTAACATTATTAATGTGTTAAATATTTTAGAAAATGATTATTCAGAATTATTTACTAATGAAAATGGCCATCTTCACATAGCAATGCTATACACACAACAATTAATCGAAATTTTAAAACCCCATAAAAATTTTATTAAAAAAATCGCAAAAAAAAATCAAAAAAAATCAAAAAAATCAAAAAAATATTATAATAATAATTTAGAAGAAGCTGCATCAACTCAATCCACTTCAAAATCGTATGAAGCTATAAGTGATGATTACTTTTATGATGACACACAAACGGAATGTGATTCTTCGGTTAGTCTATTTTGCGATAGCTCAAATAACGAAGAAAATAATTTCAATCCAACGAAAACAAAGGTATATAAAAATGGGATTAAAAAGGGATATAGTGATGTTAGAAAAAGACGAAAAAATTTGGATAATTATAAGACTAATACAAATAAAATAGTGGAAGGGGAAAATAGTGACACTGACGGTAGTACATATAGTAGCAGCAAAGGATATAATAGTGATAAAAGTTTTAATAAAAAAGAAGAAAATAATATTTCATGTGATACTTTTGATCAAAATAAGAATTCCACTCCACTGAATGGAGATATATTAAATAATAATAATACAATAGAGCACAATAAAAATGGTATAGATTTTAATAAAGGTGCAAACGGTAATAATTTAAATAACACAATTAACAATAATATAGAAAAAGACAAAAATTATACTGTGAATAAAATCGATTTAAAAGATGATGATAATTTAAATACAAAAAAGATGGATCAAATTATATATAAAAATATACAATCTAATTATGATAAAGAATTTTTTGAAAAAAATAATTTACAAGAAGAATATGAACGACATTATAATAAACTATCAAAAGAATATGAATTTTTTGAAGATGATAATCCATATAAAAATAAAAAATTCTATTATGGAAACATTTCTAATAGCAATAAAACAAGAGATATTGAACAGTATATAAATAATTGTAATTCCGAAAGTGAGATAAATTCCGATTATGATAGTAATGATTCAAATTTTAAAACAAAACATTACGAATTTAATGATATAGATTTTGATCAAATATATAAATATATTTATAAAAAAAATAATATATCAAAAAATGATAAATTAAAATTTAAAAAAGATCATTTATATTTAGCATTATTATGGATAAGAGAAAAATTGTCTTTATTTAATAATTCTCAACACCCCGCTATTCGACAATGCATTCAAGATATTACATCTCTGATTGCTTATCATAAACCATATAAACAAAAACTTGTTCGGATGTTTTTTTCAAAAAATAGAAACCTCCTAACATTTAATTCCGTCAACGAGGGTATTTTAGGTAAAATTTCTAAATAATCTTTCACTATCCATACTTTATTCATATCTATTGTTTTTTAGTATACACCTTTTAATATGTTTTATTGCAATATATTAAAATATAATAAATGAAATGAGACATAAAACTTTATAAATATTGGTCTTTCATTTTAGCATGTTCTATAAACATATTCTGTATGTTTGGCTTTCTCGTTATTTCTCATTTAATGGAAACCCAATAATATATATTTACATATTTGTTTATATTTGTTTTCGTAGGTTTGTGCCTTAATGTACCCATATATTCCCCATTGGAAATTATTATAAAGCATTTAATTTTATCCCGAAACTTATTGAGAGAAAAAAAAGGGAATATAGGGATCAAATATGATTGTAGCTACGTATGTCAGCCTTACAAAAGATACATGATTACAATTAAAAATCAAAAAAAAAAAAAATATATTTTAAAGAAACCACAAATAAATAAAGAAAAAGGAATATTAAGCGGAAAAATCATTGAAGATAATATATTATCAGTTTTTCAATAAATTTTATCGAGGATTGTAAGTCCGTGGCTTTTGTTTTTACATTACCCCTCATACATATTGTGTATACACTAAGACACGCTAAAAAAAAATTAATTAAATTCAAATAATTTTTCAAAAAAAATTATACTATACATATATAAGCATACCCTTAACTATTATATATGGGTGATCTATATACAACTAATTCATTGTTTATTTTTTGTCCTTATAATATACCCATATATATAATATATATGGCATATTTTTGAAATGTGCCCCCCAAAAAAATTTTAATTAAAAACATTTAATTATGTGCCTTTATTATAATTAAAAACGAACGGATAATGTCAATTGGTGTTTCATCATTACAATTTTTCATTACATATATATTTTTTTATAATACTCATTTTATCGCTTCATTATTTTTTATTTGATTTTTTTTTTCAATAATTTTTTTATTGTAAAAAGAAATGAATATGCTTGCTATATACGCAATACATATATAAAAACATAACGGTGTTTCCAAAATACCAGAGTCATAAAAATATATCATAAAATATTAACTATATAATACCTTCAAAATATTAAATTGCGAGGGGAATTATAAAATATGCATTTCCATAAATGCAAAAACGAAAAACATTAAGAAATCGTTACAATGTTAGCATAAATATATTTTCCAAAAAAATGCCATTTAAAATTGTTCACTTTTAAAATGTATTAATTGATACACACTAAAAAATAAATAAAATAATAATAACATTATAGAGTAGCAAATAATAATTTAAAAAAAAAACTAGTGTTAAAACTCCATGTTTATAATATCTTGCTTACTACTTAATTTTTGATGGAACAAAATTCAAATGAAAGATACATATTTAAACCAAACTTTTTGGGGGAGGGTTCGTATGGTAAGGTATACAAAGCTTATGATACCGTGTTAAAAAAGGAAGTTGCTATTAAAAAAATGAAACTAAATAAGATTAGCAATTATATAGACGAGTGTGGTATAAATTTTTTAATATTAAGAGAGATAAAAATAATGAAAGAAATAAAACATAAAAATGTTATGAATGCTTTAGATCTATATTGTGAAAAGGATTACATAAACTTAGTTATGGAAATAATGGATTATGATTTAGCTAAACTAATTAATCGTAAAATATTATTAACAGATAGCCAAAAAAAATGTATTCTTTTACAAATTTTAAATGGTTTAAATACTTTACATAAATACTATTTTATGCATAGAGATTTATCACCAGCAAATATTTTTATAAATAAAAAAGGGGAAGTTAAAATTGCTGATTTTGGTTTATCTTCTAAATATGCATTTGACATGCATTCAGGTAAAACAGCAAATGATAAATATAGTAAAAGAGCTTTAAACTTAACAAGTAAGGTTGTTACATTATGGTATAGAGCCCCTGAATTATTAATGGGTAGTAACAAATATAATTCATCAATTGATATGTGGAGTTTTGGCTGTATTTTTGCTGAACTTTTATTACAAAAGGCATTATTCCCTGGAGAAAATGAAATAGACCAATTGGGGAAAATATTTTTCCTCTTAGGTACACCAAATGAAAATAATTGGCCCGAAGCAAAACACCTTCCTTTATATACTGAGTTTACAAAATCGAGTAAAAAAAATTTAAAAAACATTATTAAAATCGATGATGATGATTGTATTGATTTATTAACTTCGTTATTAAAATTAAATTCACATGAACGTATTACTGCAGAGGAAGCGTTAAAGCATCGATATTTTTTAAACGATCCCTTACCATGCGATGCTTCCCAACTTTTCATTGATATGTAATATATCAATAAATAGTGGCAATCTACATAATTGTATACACATACAGTGTTATATAGAACTACTCTATTATAAAAGTAAATCTATATATTTGTTTTATTTTTTGTTAATTTTTTTCAAAGGACAATTTTTATATATCCAAGTTTAAATTGTCTGAAAATCCTTATTTAATATTTTTACAAATTTTATATACTTTTTTTCAAGTCTAATTTTTTTAATAAACATTTTTAGTTAGCCTCTTAAAGAGAATATTTATACACATATATGCATATTTATTCGTTTTATAATTTTTTTATACCATTATGATCAAAAAAGTTGTAACCATTTTGATTTTCCCGATAAAATTTACAACGGAAAAATACATTTTTTAATTTTTAATTTTTTTATGTTGCTTTTTTTCATATTTCATATGTTTTTTATTTTTATGTAAAATGTAAAAGAAAACAAATTACATTTTTCTGATTTAATTTTATTATTTTCTTTAATATAGTAAATTTAATATACTTATTTTATATTCACATTAAGGGGAACTATACTCGAATAGCATTCTCCTTTGGGAATAATTACAATATATGATTAAATATATTTATATATTTTTTTAAATTCAATTATATTATTAAAATTAAAGATATTTCTCTATAGCATTAATAAAATATTTTATCATTTTTTTTTATATGTTATCATATAAAATGTAAAATTATCTTAATATATAAAAAAATATAAGCATAATACTTATAAAAGTTTAGCTAGCCATTTTTTTAAATAACATTTTGAGTATTAATATGTTTAATTAAATAATTTTTTTTGTTCTTTTCGTTTTCGATTTTTTAGTTATTATTTTTTTTATTTTTTCTTACGCTTATTTATATATATGTTTTTATCTTTGCTGTTTTTTTGGTTTATTTACATTTTTTAATAAACTTTTCCAAAGCAGCTTTAGCTCTACAATATACAAATTTATAATTTATATTTGAAAAATAAAAATAATAAATTTATTTATAGCTCGAAAATGACCTTTTGGTGTAAACAATGTTACCATCAGAAGAGAATATAAAATCTACAAAAAGTTGTAATGCAATCTCAATTATTTTGGTAAACCAATATGGATGACGTCTTTTTTGAAGGATACAAAAATAAAGGAGAATCATGTACAAGAGACAATTTAAATAAACTATTAATAAACTTAAATGAAGAAGAATGTGATGAGAAATTTGGGAATGACAATTTTTATGAAATATTTGATCGATACAATAAGGTATCATTTAATAAAAAAATATATGAAAAGATCATTAAGAAAATATGTTATCGAAATAATTTGAAATATGTTAATTATTATGTTAATAATTTTGAAAAAATAAAAGACATTAAAGTATTAAAGGAACGAGGGGAAAATAGGATATGTGTTTTAATACTTTGTTTGAATTATATATATTGTAATATAAACAATGAAATAATGACAATATATGAACTAAAAAATCAAATTAAAAGAAATATAGATAAAAAAAGAAAAGTCTATTGTAAAAATTTAGCAAAAATTATATTTAATATTTGTAATCGATTGGAAATTAAAAATTTTATGAATAATGATTTTTTACCATATATGGAAAAGTATATTATAACTATAATTAATAAAATGAAATTATTAAATAACAATGCCAATGATCTTAAAAAGACTTTGCAAGTACAGGAAAAAAAACTTAATGCTTTTGATGACATATTTGAATATATAAATAATTTTAAAAATAATTCTGAATTGATATTAGACAAACCAAATAATCCAAAAACAAATTTGATCGAAAGTGATGTTGACGACTTTAGTGATCAATCTATTGCATCTGTAGAAAAATCGCCACTCGAGTCGATAGACAGTGAATATAACTACCAATTTATCGATAAAAATGATAATAAGGATATCTTAAAAAAAACCTTGAAAATAAAAAATGGAGATCAAGATATGCACAATAATACGGATGCAATATCTGAGAAAATTCACACAACTGAAGATTTTTTTTATAACTATATTTTCTCTGAAAATGTAGATAAAAATGGTGAACATTCTTGTGATAATAATAGTACTTATTCATATGTTAGCGAACATTTGGCTGTTCATAATAAAAGGGGAAGAAAAAAAAAACAAATTTCAAACAGTGAAATGAAAAATAAGAATAAAAATGATACACCAAAAAAAGTGTACAACACAACAATATCAAACTTAAGTGAAGAGAAAAAAAAACAATATCCCCAAATATTAGTTGAATACTTAGAAAAGAATTTTAAACCACTTTCTCTATATTCATGTATCTTATATTCTTTTTTTATTATTTGGAATAAAAAAGAAAATATGGATACAAATTTATATCATAATAAAAGTAGATGGAGTGGTGATAATTTACATTATTTTTTATGTTCATCGATAATTATAACATTTAATATTTTCAATATAAAAATAACAGATCAATTTATTTGTTTTTGTCTAGACGTTAATCAACAAACAATAATTACCCAAAAAAAAGAAATCCTAGAATTTTTCTTATTAACATTTAATAAATTTCTTGGATTTAATATAAATAAATACAAAGATGTTTTTTTTTGTTTAAGAATAATATTTAGCAATTATTTATTACTACAAATGTATTTATTCTATATTATAAAAAATTATGAATTAGCTAATAAAAGAGATTTTTTTGTGTCCTTAGAATTGTTGCAAATATATATAGCCAAATATTTTAGAAATATAAATAAAAATTTTCTTAATTTATCAGATATTATAATAGATTATAATTTTTTGTTTAGTTCAGAAAATGTTTATAAAGATTTCCATGAAATTATTTCACAAAATTATGATTTAATACACACTAAAAAGTTATTAAAAAATGTTATAAAAAAATATTTATCAGAGAATGAAAAAAAAATATTCCAAGAACATACCTTTAATGAATTATATGATATAGATTTAAAAAATATTAATATGTACATGAAACAAATATTTTCTTATAATATATTTACTGATCATACGTTAAAAACAAATGCTGGTAATTCAAGAGAAAACGATCAGTATATGAGTCCCTCCAAAGATGATAATATTAATGAAAATAGTGCAGAAAAAAACAATGAGAGTAATGAAAATAGTGTAGAAAAAGGACATTATTCAGAAAGTGATACAATTCTTTGTAAGGATAACGAGATCTTGTCAAGCTATGATAATTTTCATGTAGAAAATAGCTCGAGACATAACAAAGAAAAAGAATTTAACATTTTTGAGTATAATGATAGCAGATTATATAACCCAAATGAAAACAACAATAAAGATAGTGATACATATGATAAAGAAAATGATGAAGCTAATACGTCATGGGGAAATAAACTAAACAAATGGACAACAGATACAAATAACCATGATGGGAAATATTTGGAAAATGAAATGACAATAAAACCAAGTATTATAAAAATCGAAGATGAAAATAACTTAACAAGTAAAGAAAATTTAGATGATGTATTTGTAAAATATGAAATGAAGTCAAGCAATAATAAATTAGCTAATTTTATAATAGAAAATAGTAATAAATTAAAAAAAAATGAACGATTTATTGATTTTTTTAATTATATTCATGTTTTAAAAAAAATTAATATGTCTACAATAAATGAAACAAATTTTGAAATAATGCATTATTATAACATAAAAATAATTGTTCGATTTTTATTTTTTAATGTATTAAAAAGTATTATATATAATTGCTATTGTACTGAGTTTTTTATTCCAAGTAAAATACATCAATCTATTACTAATCGAAAAAACCTTAAAAATGTATCCCCACTATTTAAAGGCCAAATAAACAATCTCAATGATCAAATAAAAATTAAAATAGCTAATAAAATTAAAGAATTCAAAAATAAAAAACAAAATTTTGAAAAATACCTTATTTGTGAACAAGGATTTTATATAAAATTTTTTAAAAATTCGAAAATATTTAAAGAAGATATTCAGCAAATTTTAGACAATAACAATATAATCTTACAAGATGTTAAAACGTTGTTATATTATTCTGACAATGAAGAAGGACCAAATAATGATACTCAACCAAATAATTATGATAATGGTTCATTGAATGTTTCTGCTGCTCCGTTTGAAGACTCGGGAAGTTGTGTAAACAATCATAATGCTATTTACGATGCTACGGACCATCATGAAAACAGTGCAAATAATAAAAAACGGGGAGCACATAATATAAAAAATATTAACCAAATTGATAAAAACAATAGTGATATGCCTATATCTGATACTTGTGGTCCTTCAAAAAAAAAAAAAATAAATAAAACCAATGATAAAAATAATAATCGAAGTGAAAATAAGCAGAAAATAAAAATACATTTATCTTCTTTAGACATTATGAGTGATAATTCAAAAGATGCCAAAAAAAATATTACGCAAAATGGGTCATTTAATTTATTTGAATATATATATAATATTAAGATGATGAAAGAATATAAGAATTTAGAAATGCTATTTGGAAAAAATTATTTCACAGAATTATTTAATATATTTAATAATGTTAATTATTCATTTGGTAGTAAAAGAAAAAAATTAATAAATATGAATAGTTGCTTATTTCACACTTATCATATAATTGGTATTAAAAAATTATCAGATATTGGCTATAACTTTACTTTTAAAAGTGAACTTAATAATATATATTCTAAAGTATTAAAAACCAAAATTTCAAATATACTTTCAATACAGGATATAAATTATTTATTTAACAAATTTTTTTATTTTCTCTTTAAATATATTAAGTCACATTGTTGTTTTTCACAAACAAATGGTGCTAATTTATATTTTCATCAAAGCGATCAAGATTTGTCTACTATTTGTTTATGTAACACAGACCGATGTTGTTACAAAATAAAAACAATCGTCTTGTTTGAAAACTTATAATTATGACACAAAATATTGCATGGAAGCTTTATATATGCCCATACCATATATGTATTATCACATCATTTGTTCATTAACATTTTTTTCACTATTTTTTTTTTGTATTAAAGATACATGTACAATACATGTATTTTCATTATGACAAACATAATTTGTTTTTTCTTAATTTTGTTAAGAACATTTTATTTTTGTATTTACTGTGCATAAAAAAGCATAGTATTATTATTTTTTAAAAAAACTGTTTTTTTTTATATATAAATATGACATAAAAATTGCAAGAATAAAAAATCGTAATATTGTTTATTATTAATAAATAGGTTTAAATGTGAAAAAAAAATGAGTAAATATGTAGAATAAATGAAAGATACAAAAATCAAACCATGAATGTAACAATAAAAATTATATAAACAAAAAGTATATATACATATAGCAATGCGGGTGTATGACAATATCAACAAGGATGTAAACATCAACATAAATGCAAAAATATTTGATTAATAAACAGTATGCTTTAAAAAATAGCATTTTTATTAATAAGGGGATAACAATAACTATCACAAGCGCTTCTATATACGCATATAATACGTATGCATACAGTCATACGCATAAATGTATAATATATATTTACCAAAAACAAAACTGTAAATAATCATAATTTCATGGCCTTTTTTGCGCTAAATATTAAACTTGAAAGGGTTCTTTTTTTATTAGTTTTTTTTTTAGAAGAGTCATCATTATTTTTAGTTTTTTTGTCACGATCTTTTGTTGACTCTACACTTGATGATGACATAATATCTGTACTTGCATTATGATCATTTTTAGATTTGGTATTTTTTTTTTGTTTATCATTTTTACTTAGTGTAGATGATGTTGATGCTACAGTATTGTTACTAGCCAATTTTTTATCTTTTTTTATTTTATCATCACCATCAATAGTAGATTCAAAAATATCTTCTGCTACTGTTTCTTCATTTTCGATATCTATATGACGACTATTTTTTAAATCTTTTCCATTTAATTCATAATCAATACTACCTTTCTTTAACTTGCTATTACTACCTTTTCTTTTCACATTAACTTCTCCATTTGTAATATTTGTAGACTCATCATTTTTTGTTGATGTTTTTTTATCACCCTTACTCAGTAATGAGTCATTATTATTATTCGATAGACTGGCACTACATGCGGATCCCTCTTTTTTATTTTGCGCATTTTTATTTGCATTACTAGTAGTATCATTAACGATATCGCTCGATTTTTTTTTTAAATTTGTTTTTTTTTTTCCTTTATTATTATTTTCTTTATCATCTTCATCATCATCATTGTCACTATTATAATTCATAGTATTTCCCTTTTCTGTATCATTTGTGTTTTTAGTACTTTCGACTTTTTCAGTTTCAATTATACTATTTCTTTTTTTTGGACTTTTTTTTTTTTTTTCAGATAAATTTTCTTGGGTATTTGAATTTTCTTGCTCCAATCCATTAAATACATCACTATTTTTTGATGTATCTAATAATTGCGAGTTTTTTTTTTCATCTTTTTTGTTTTTTTTATCTCTACCTCTTTTCCCAATCCCTTCTACTTCTTCATTCATATCATTTAATGTTGAATTATTTTTTTCCGACAAATATAAATCATTGCTATTTTCATTATTCAAATTATTTTTATCATTTACTGTAGAATCATCGTTTTTTTCACTTATTTTATTTGCTTCGAAATTTTGGGAACTATCACCCCCTATACTATTTATATGTGTTGAATTTTTAGCATTGTTCATTTTGTTGTTATATCCACTTGCATTATTATAATTACCGCTTTGATTATTTGTACCAGTTCCAATATTATGATCATTCATTTCATTTTTTTCTATTCCATCTACAGAACTAAAATCAATGTGTGGTCTTCCCCTTTTCTTTTTTTCTTCACCTTTTTTAAAATGTGGATATTTGTCATCATAATTATCATCACCACCAGGACCTGTAATATCACTTATCAAATTTTCATCTTTTTGATTTAAATCAAAACTTAAGAAAAAATCATAAAGTTGTCCCACTTTATATCCTTTTAATTTTAATTCATTAATATCTTTCAACATACTAATACTTGTATTACTTACTTCCATAATTAATAATCGTTTAATTAATAAAAAGAATAATATTGGGAGTTTCATATCTTTACAAAATTCAACCTCTTTTTCATTTAATAAATCTAAAGCTAAAAATGTTTCTATATTTAATTTTTTATCATTATTATCTTCAAATTCTTCACTTTTAATTTTATATTCATTCTTTGAACTTTTAAAAGATTTTGTAATTTTATTTTCAGTATTTTCTTGTTGTTGTTTTATCGATTCTTTTGCTCGTCTATTTTTTTCGACTTCATATTCTTGTACTTGCTCAATATTTTGTAATCCCAAAGTTTTCCATTCTTGTAATTTAGTTAGTCTTTGACGCAATTTTTGCTCTTCTAATAATAATTGTATAAAATATTCATGATGTTGAGGAGAAAGGAATCTAGATAAAGGTTTAAGAGCAGTATATAATTCTTTTTCTTCTTTTGTTCTTTTTTTATCTTTTTGTAATTGAGATTTTGTATCTAACAAACCTCTTTCAATAACAGTTCGTTTTCTATAAATTCTTTCATCTAATTTAGAATTATATATTTCTAATACTTGTAATTTTAATTCTTTTTGTTGAGGTAAATCAGATTCTTTAAATTCCATATCAGCTAATAATAACTCAGCATCATTATCATATTCTATATCAAAATCACCTCTTAATGGCCAATATCCAATAATTTGGGTTCTTGTATTTTTTTTATTTTTTGTTTGTGCATAATCTTCATTTTCATTTATATCTTTTTCTATAACATGCTCAATATCATATGGACTTCCATCCGGTTTTATTAATAATCTTTTATTATCGGGTAAAGGTGCACAACTAGATTTTAAATAATAATTATAATAATGGCTTTCACATTCTTTATTTGTTTTAGGGATTTTTGCTACTGAATTTACTAAATCTGCTACTTGTTCCCAATTACCAAAACCATACTTACTTATACCATCTAATAATAATAGTTCTTCTTCGGCACTCCAATTTAATTTATATAAGGGAAAATCATACTTAGGTATTGGAATATAATTGTGATAATTATAATGCTCACATTTTTCCGATTTTATTTCTTTACCACTACTAAAGCAATTTATACATAAATCAAAATCAACACAATCAGCACACCTTATACGAATAGTATGTGTTATATCTTTATTACAAATATCACAATGATAATTACTATCAAATATGTCATCTTCTGGTACACCCTCTATAGAAGCATTATTATTATTGTTTGCGACACTTAATATTCTTCCTTTTACCCATTCATTATTCATTCTTTGCATTTCATTTAAATTTTGCATTGAATCGAAATTTGTATTTATTCCTATTATATTATCTTTATACATTTGTTGATGAAAATTTACAGGCATATTTTCTTTAAATGGAAAATTCACATGCTGAAGTGCCAAAAGTTGCATTTGCTGTTGTTGGGGATTATTAGGATGCATTGGCATTCCTCCTTGCTTTTGCTGATTGATAAGTATCGAAGGTATACCTTGTTGTTGATGTTGAATCATTGTTTGCTGTTTTTGCTGTAAAAGATTATGTTGTTTTTGTTGCTGCTGCTGAATATATAATTGTTGAGGTGTTAAGTGACATTGTTGTAAAAGATATTGTTGTTGCAAATATGGGTTGTGCATCCATTCAAAAGGAATTTGTTGATGTGAAACTGGTTGCCCTGATGCTGGGCTTCTTTGTAAAAATTGTGGATTATGGGGTTGATATGGATGCATCGGATTATTATTATGCATAAATTGAGGAACATTTTGTTGATTTAATGGTCCATGAGTTGTTGATGCACCACTACCCCCCATTGGTGGCATATGGTTTTGTTGTCTATTCATTTGTGGATTCATAGATGCCGGATTCATATTTTTTTGAGGTGGAATCATTTGTTGTTGTACACCTTGTGCATATTGAAATAATTGATGTTGAACTTTTTGCATATTTGGTTGGGATTGTTGCATTAACTGTTGTGGATTAGGGTTTTTTCCTTGCATCATGTATTGAGGATTTTGCGGATGCATTTGCATTAAATTATGTTGCATATTTGATTTATTAGCTGGATTTGCTTGTAAGCTATTTCTTTGAGGTTGCTGCATATGTTGCATGGGTGGTTGTTGTACTTGCTGAAGGTGATGTGGGCCCATTCCTTGTTGAGGAACATTATTACCAGCAATATTAGGATTATTTATATTTTGAGGTGGATTATTTCCTTTATATGGAAATTTCATAGAGGCTGGATTGGCATGATTTGCTTGATTAGGAATTAATGATGGATTAACACCAGCAGTTGAATTTCGTTGATTATTATTTACTGATTCAGCTGGATTACCAGAAGGTATTGGGGTTCTTGGAATTTTTTGAGGAACCATAACATTTCTTTGATCATTTGGATTCATAGGGACCATTTGAGAAATATTTAATAATGACGGATTATTTCCTTGCTTTTGTAATTGTGGTTGATTTGGAAATTTACCTTGATTTCCTTGCATCATATTATATTGATGCATATTTTGTTCATGTAGCAATTGCTGCAAATTTAATTGCTGTTGCATTTGAAATTGTTGATGTAATGGATTTTGCATAAAATTAGGAGGAACAATATTATTACTATTATTTCTATTTGCTTGTGTAGGATTATTTAATTTATTATTATCATTCTTATTATCACCCATATTTTGAGTACCAGGATTATATAAATTTTGTTTTTGTTTTAATAATTGTGATGATTGTTTCATATCATGCATTAATGAATCAGGAGGAATATATGCATTACTATTATTGTTTGTATTCATCATTTGATTTAATGATGGATTTCCAATTCTATTATTCATTTCTGCATTAGGTCCTCCATGTGGTATCATTCCAGGGGTATTCACCATATTTTTTACATTTTTATAATTAATATGATTTAAGTTTTGATTATTCATATCTGCTACCCCTTCTGGTATCATTCCTCCTTTATCACTTAATGAAGCTGATGGATTTCTATTAAACCCACCCTCTACTTTATTATCCATATTTGAAAAATTATTTACAAACATATCATTATTTTTGTTTATATTATCATCCATATTATTATAATTTCCATTATTCATATCATTATTATATGTATTTCCATTTTTTAATTTATCCTCTAAATTATTTTTATTGCCATTTTTCCTTTTTTCATCTTCCTCATCTGAATCATAATAATTGTTGCCATTATTATTATTATGATTATTACTGTTACTATTATCATCTCCTCCCCCTCCAGTACCTCCTGCATCCATACCATCATTGCCATTCCCAAAAAATTTATTGCCATCATAATTTCCCAAGTTATTATTATTCACATCTCTCGAATTATTATTCGAGTAGTTATTGTTTGAATAATTATAATTTTTATTATCACCATCATTCATATTACTACAACATCTTGGGGAGTATTTTTTACCATTATTTATTTTATATTTTATTATATACTTTAAATTATGTTCAAACTTATTTAATAATTTTCTATCACATTTAAAATTGTTAATATATGGGAAAATATGTTTAATATTAAAAATCGTTTTTTTATTTTGACTACAAAATTTATAACGATCAATATCTTCCTCTATATTTAAAAATATTTTTAATTCCATTTCTTTATATATATTATTATATCGTTTGAACATATTAAAAAGGAAAAATAATAAAAATTTATAAATATATTTAACATGTCTTATATTCTTTTTGGGGTCTAGTGAAAATTTATTTTTTACATCAATATATAGTTTTATTAGTTTAAAAATGTAGTGAAATAAAATGGAAATAATTTTATCATTTATTTTGTGAGAACAAGATAAGGATATACAAATATTTTCCATTCTTATCATTTCTTCTTTGACTAATTCAATTAGGTTATTAGTAGTATAACTTTTTTTTTTCATATTATGAATTAATTTTCCAAAAGCTTGATGAAAATTTTCAAACAAATTATATTTAATGCTGTCACTTATTCTATTGTTTGATATATTCATAGTCCCATTTTTTATAACCCTTACATATTTTTTACATAAAAAATAGTTAATAAATCGATAAATATTTTTGTCTATATATATTAAATGAAAAATATATTTATTCGATATTTTTTTTATTTCAAAAATATACTTAAACATTCTAAATTTCTTTATTTCATCTGATATAATAATTAACTCAATATTTTTATTCAAAATAAAATAAGACTCTTGGCATTTTATCATTTTGTTGATATATACCACTTCTTTAAAATTGTTTAATATATTATATAAGAAAATGTTTTTTTGTAAATTTTTAAATGTAACTATTGACTTTATTTGATTTATAAATAATGGGAAATTATTATGAATAATAACTTTTTGTTTTTTTTCATTTATCTTGTCATAATTTTTTGCTACAATTCCATTATCTGTCATACTTGATATTTTCATTTTTTTTTTTGCCCCATCTAAAATAGCAAACACATTTTGTTTACCATTATTACTACTTACATAATTGCAAGTAGTATTTTTTTTATAATTTAAAACAAACTTATTATCATTATCTTGATCATACGAAAGTTTAATTCTTCCTTCTTCTGAAAAGTTATTTATTTCTTTATTTATAATTTTATTGTTATAAAATGATATATCATAATTTACTGAATCAAATTTTGTTAGCTTACTCTCATTTTTATTATTGTAATAACCACTAGACATAATACACCTATTTGTAGCAACATTGTTACATGTTTTAGAATTATTTATTGTATTGATAATATTATTAGTAATCAAATTTATTTTATCATTTTTATTATCACTGTTGTGGTTATTAATTTGGATATTATTTACATTGTTATTATTTTGACCATTTACATAATTATACATATCATTTGGTCCCCTTTTTAATTTCTCTTTACTTAATGCTTCTCCATGTTTTATCAAAAGTGTTTGAATAATATGTAGTCCGAGTAAATACTCGTAAAATTTTATCAACTGTTCTGTATTATTTATATAAGAATTGCTAATTGCATTGTTTTCATATGGTTTTAATGCACATGAATATAACTCATCATATTTATACACATTATTCATTATATATAAATAGTTATGAATAATTAATAATAATGGGTAATATATTTATTTATAACTATTTATACATAGAGATAAAGACATATACATATGTATAAGCATGTGTTTATTTCTCGATGCAATTGTTGCGACATAGACTTATATTTGTTCCCCACTTCTCATGATTACATATGTATCTATTTGCTATTGTATATTCAAATGGTTTTATCTTCAAATTATCACAGCATTTAAAAAAAAAAGCGCAAATACTTTTTCCTCTTCTTCAAAATATACTAATCATTATACGCAGGTCTACCACCCCTTTTTTTATGTGTAGGTTGGTAATGTTCAAATATTATACTTGAGAATACGAATACAATACTAAAATTATAATTAAATATGATTATATAAAAAAATAATTCATAATTAATTACAACTTTTATGTCCATGAACCATAAAATTTATAAAAAAAACTAGATATATATGTAAAAAATATACATATTTTTTATTTCATCATTGTTTTTTTAAAATTGTAAAATCATTAAAATTGTTTTAATATAATATATTTTTGTTTGGTACTATAAAATATGTATTATTATTTCCCTTATGATTAAAAAAATGAAAAACTTTCAGGTTATGTATATTCATAAAATTTGTTATATGGAACTATAGATGTATATATTTATATACATATGGGATCATTGCTTATATTGTATTTCTCTTTACAAAAGTACGTATAATAATATACCATTTATTTTGTATTATATATAATATTTAAATAATTTTTTTTTTGAATTATTTAAATATATTTATGAAAATTCATAAATATTATATTTATTTTTAAATTTTATTTGTTTTTTTTTTAAGTATAATTATGTTCCTTAATAAGAAAAAAAAAGAATTTTTTTGTAAAGAAAAAGCATAATTTTTCATAATATTTTCCCTTAATATTATATAATAAAAGCAAGTAAATATAGGTGTCAAAAAATAGGGCATATATATATTATTTAATACGTATAAATAAGCATATATGATAATTTTTAAATTTAAAATATTTTTTATATATTAAATAATATACATATGGGCACGATCAAAAAATAAAATAATATAAGGAATAATAGTTGCTTAATATTTTACTTAAAAATAAGGCATATGAATTGAAAATAAAATATATTATTTTATACTTAAAAAATAATAAAATATTATATATTAATTTACACGCATTTTTTGGCATTAATTTGTATCAAATGCTGTATTGGTGCTTATATTATTAAATTCCTTTTAAAAATATTATAAACATAATAAAAAAAAAATATATGATAATCAACTTTTTTTTAAAAAACAAATATATGAAAATACTATCCTCACACTTTCAATATTAAATAATACTTATTTTTTTTCCTTTTTATTTTTTTGTAAACATGGGAGATAATCAAAGGCGTAAAACATGTTTCAAATCCGATTTTTTGTTGTATTATTTTTATGTGTGTTTATTATACCCATATTTATTTGTATATTTTCATAAATTGAAGGTAAAAAATAAATTTTATAATTAATCCGCTTATTTTTTTTGCTTATAATTAGTATGTATTATGTATATTATTTATATCTCGATCATATTATCAATTGTTTTCACACTAATTATATAATATATGTATGTATATATATATGTGTGGCTAAGTTCCATGTGAAAATGTACACATATAATCTAGATTAAAGAATACTCAAAATTGCAAATAAGGTCTTAAAAATAAATAAAAAAGAAAGAAAAAAAGCCATAAAACATGTTTATGAATAAGAATGCTACTATTTATAATTTATTAAAAATGTTAGCAAGTATCTTTAGTCGTTTTCTATAAATATACTATTGTATATATATAAAATGTACAATTATATATGTGCACACGCCAAAATTATATAAGATATATTACTTAAACTCATATTACATCCAAATTTAATGTCAAAATAGGTCTTTAAAATAAACTAAACAACTGTTCCCTCTGGTTATATACATAAACAAGTTCACTGCGTTTTACCAAAAAAAAAATAATAAAATGTAAAAACTATACAATTAATGATGTATGATTAAAAAGTTAAAATAATTCGTATCATTTTGTTTAAATTGGGTATTATAATAAACTGAAAAACAAATAGTAATATAATGTGTCTTATCATTTATTAATATTTTTGCAGATAAGACATTATAAATATATAACATTATAAATAATAATTTTTATTTATACAAACTATATAAGTGCCCATAAGAATGTATAGGTCAATTTTCACATGGTAAATAATATCCCTAATTTATATGCAAACAAATTAAGTAACATACAATGAAAATATCGTGATTAATAATGTTTATGCAATTATACTATCCCCATATATGGCATACCCCCAGGTATGCATAAATATACACACATATATAAATCATCAAATATATATTCATAAAATATGTATTGTTATGTATTCCCATGAATCCACAAAATGATATTAAAAAAATATGCATAAAAGGATGCTGTAAATAACAATGAATGTTTTCATATATCCATTATATATAGCTTATTTATTCTCATAATATTCAAATAAAAGGAAGAAAGAAAAATAAGTGAAACATGGGACAATAAAATGACAAAAGATGCATATAATATATTCACCAAATAGGACTATATAATTTAATAAGGTATTAAATTATGAATACTAATAATTTATGCATCCTCAATTTCTTTCGATATATCTTTTACTTATAACAAGTAAATATACAAACATAAATATTAAAATAGAAATATGGGACAAACAAAAAAATAAAAATAATAATATAAAACAATGCGCTAAAAAATATATATGAAGGAACTTCAATGATACACATCTATATTTCTTTATATGTGTATTTTTAAAATAAATATATAAAAATATAAATTTAATTACGGAAAAAAAAAATGATATAAAATAAGACTATAAAAATGATGAAATAATAAGTATTATATTATATAGAATAAGCCTTTTCCAAATGGTAGAGATATATATTACCATTTATACACATTAAAAAAAAACATGCATATATATAATGGCAATAATTTTAATAAGCATATGAATTATAGTTATAAAAATGCTTAGATAATATTATTTTTTTTTAGTCTTTTTTTTGTAATTAAAAGAGTGCTATAAATATTGAAATGATTTTATTGCATAACATATGATTTTTAAAAATCGAAAAATATTGCGCATAAAATACTGTCTATAAAAATTATAAATATTGATTATTAAAAATTATTTATCCCTTATCATATAATAGAATATTCATAAAATATTATGACATACATTGTATAAATATATAACATTAAATCAATAAAAATTAACTCCTTTAATATATTATTTTGCTTCAATTTTTTTGTCATTTTATAATATGCCAATACATTTTAATCATTTGGAAGTAAAATTAATGAATTTTATTTCTATTTCTTTTTCTCTATTAAGGCAAAATATAATAAGTTATATTTATTTTGGCATTTACTATATGATTGTAACTTATGAAAATCGAAATTATAAACTATATTTACCTCATCAAAATAAAAAAAAAATGTTAAAGTTCAATGCATATTGTATTAATCATTTTATATTAGTGATTATCTCTTTAAATTTATGAACGTTCAGGTAAAAAGTTAAATAATAGAAGAAAATAAAAAATTATAAGTCTATATATTTATATTTGACTTTTGTAATATACAATGCTACTTATAGCATTATGGTGTCTACTCTTTTATACCTATTCATATATACATGTGTATCAATGATTGATAAATGTTATATATAGACTTATTTAATATGATATATTTTTTGGAATATAAATTAAGAGATAAAAATAAAATAGCTAGTATTAAAGCAATTACAAACACAACCAATTGAAATATTTATACGTTTTATAAATATAATAAATTTAACCATATCATTTATGGTTCTTTTTATGCTTTCTTTTATTTGAATCGGTATTTTAAACATAATTTCCAACGTGTGTAACAAACGGGATTATACAATCAAATGGTGTGTATATGTATATACGCACACAAGTTGATACACCTAACAATTGTATGTATATAATGACATAAACTATTCGGATAATAAAGCATTTTTAAACCACATTTAACTAAATAGTTATACATTATCACTTCCTAATTTTGTGTATACCAAAAATATATATAAATATAATAGCAAAATAATACATAAACAGATCATTTTTTTTGAATTTTAATATTTTCCATAGCTATATAATACAACATTGTAGAGAATAAAATTGTTAGCATATAATGAATAAAAACTATATTTTTATTTTGCTTAATTTTTAATAGTTCTTTACATAGGAAATAAAACTTTTATTTTTTCACCTCTTTATTATTATTTTCATTGCCTTGGTTTTTTCATCCTTATAAATTTATATTTGTTGTGTATTTTATGTTTTTTATAAAATATTAAAATTAAAGCTACTCATTCAAAATATTTTCATTTTTGAAAGATAAAAATTACACAGTATGCTCCCACATTTTATATATGCATTGCAAGGTCATATTGCATTTATTTTTGTTATTTTTTTTTTTTCACTAGATCAGTGATATTATTTATGAAGAAATAAATTTTTATGAGACTTACTAAAATTTTAAGAATTTTTTTTTTTCTTCATATTTATTATTTACAATTTAATTAATTTTATATGTTTATTTACATTCTGATCAACTAATAAAATGGAAATGTATTAAGAAAATGTTAAAAATAATAAAATCGTGTATGGTGAGAAATATATATGTAAATTAACCAGCTTATTTATGTATATATAAAGTTTTTTTTTTTTTGGAAAACAATTTTAACAAAGAAAATAAGAACAAACACTCAGCTCAAGCACTATTTTGTATAGAGTCATATATGAACAGATTTGAGCTGATTAAATACGGGTGAGAAAAAAAAAAACAGAATGAATAACCCTCAAAACTTTGATATACATAATCTGAGAAGAGTAGGGAAACTTGGAGTAACTGTAGGAACAATACTTGGTTTAACATCATTTGGTAGTTGGTTACTTAACAACAGTTTATATAATGTAGAGGCAGGAAAAAGAGCAATAAAATATAATAGATTATTTGGGTTATCAAATAAAATATATGGTGAAGGAACACATTTTTTAATACCGTATTTTGAAAGATCAATTATTTATGATGTTAGAACAAAACCAAGAGTATTAATGTCCTTAACCGGTTCAAGAGATTTACAAATGGTTAATATTACATGTCGTGTATTATCTAGACCTAATGAATATAAATTAGTTGAAATTTATCGAACCTTAGGTAAAGAATATGATGAAAAGGTATTACCTTCAATTATTAATGAAGTATTAAAAAGTGTAGTAGCACAATATAATGCTTCTCAATTAATTACACAGAGAGAAGTTGTAAGCAAATCAGTAAGAGAACAATTAGTTCGTCGAGCAAAAGATTTTAATATTCTACTTGATGATGCATCAATTACTCATTTAAGTTTTAGTGCTGAATATGAAAAAGCTGTTGAAGCAAAACAAGTAGCACAACAAGAAGCAGAAAGAAGTAAATATATTGTTTTAAAAGCTGAACAAGAAAAAAAATCTACTATTATTAAAGCTCAAGGAGAAGCTGAAGTTGCCAAATTAATTGGGTTAGCCGTTAAAGATAATCCAGCTTTTATGGAATTAAAAAAAATCGAATTATCTAAAGAAGTTTCAAATATAATTTCAAAATGCCAAAATAAAGTTATGTTACCTGCTGAATCATTACTCATTAATTTTTCAAAGTAAAATTAAAAAGTAAAAAATACGATAAATGAACAAAAATATTATTATTACATTTGTTAAAATATTTTTCAGTCATATATATATGAATGCATATACACATATTATGCATTTATTAATATATATATTCTTATTTGCAAAAGTAGAGAAAATAAAACTTCCCTTCGCATATCAATTTTCCTACTATGTTATCTTCACAAAACTATACATTTTTCTTCACATTTTTTTTTTCATATTTTTTTTTCACAATTTTCTATATCTTATATGTCTTATGAAATTCGGTTTCATTTTTATACACATTAAAATGCTTTTTTTTATTAATTTTATATTTAGCAACTCTTTTTTGTTTTTTAATGTACATTTCCTTTCTTTTTTTTAAAATAATTCCTTTTCTTCCTCACAAAACAGTATCCTTCTATTAATATCTTCCTGTTTATCATGTATAGGCATATACATATATATGTGTGTATGCATGAATTTCAAAGGAATTCACTAATAAAACTATATGCACATAGCATGCGTTAATTTATTATTTTTTCTTACGTTCAATTCAACAAGATTGTAAGGGTGATTGAAAAAATGGTTGTAGTATTCACAAGATCTGAATAGAAAAAATTGACATATAAGATAAGTAATAATTTTCATTATTTTTTTTCGCTTTATTTATATTATATATATTTATACCTTATTTGATATGTTTTTGAACACCATTTATGTATATGAGAAGCATAATGGATTTTTCGATTTTTATAAACATCAAAACTTCTGTTGTTTTTATTTTGTTCATTCATAAAACTTTTCTTTTTTGGTTCTGTATCGATTTCTGCTACGAAACCTTGTAACTCTTTTTTGCTTAACTTACATATTTCTTTTATGTCTATAATTTTTTTCTTTTTATTTGATTCCAATAATGTTTCAATAAAATCGATTATTTTTAAATGATCTATGTATAATGAATGTAAATATATGGAGACTATCTATACTTATTAATATGGATGAATAAAAAATAGGCTTTGTTAATTTTCTTATTTTTTTACCTTCATTTTTTTCATCTAATACTTTGAACAATTTTGTTAAGGTGATTTCTACTAATTCCTGTGCTGGTATATTTACCTACGAAAATGAACAAATAAAAATGTACGTTCAGGAAATAATTGGATAGTCTAACATTTTATAATGCCACAAATGATCGAATAAGCATGCAAATATGTACGTATGTATGTGTCTGATATCTTTTCTTACCTTTTCTGCAATGCGTATTGTCTTTTTTTTTGAGAATATCCCACTTGTTCCATCAGTTTGGCCGTCGTCTTTTTTTTGTTTGTCATCATTAATAATATTGTATATCATTTGCATATTTTCTAATTTGATCATATTAATAATAATAGTAATCGACATTTTTAAAAACAAATTTATATCTAATTCTAAATTTTTATCAAAATCTAATGAACATAATATTGTATGAATCGTATTTTTATTTAAATATAATTTATCACAATTATCTAAAACATGTTTACAATCAAATATATGAATTTTCTTTTTATTTTTTAAATTATGCTTTACTAATTGCTCGCATAAATATTTTTGTAATAAATCTGCATTTCTCTCAAAAATGCTGTTTCGTATCCCTTCGAATCTGTTCAGAATTTGGAAAAATATAAGAGAGCATCAAATAAGATCATATTATTTTTCCGCATCTATACATATAGAGATGTTCTAAACTGATATTTTTCAAATGTAAGACATGAAATGGTTAGTGAATTTTTTCACCTATTTCAAAAGTAAATACTTACCTGAGTCTTAAAATAACTTCCTTGATATTTTTGTAGTAAACATAATTATCGTCGTTATAGTGAAAAATATGAATTAATAATTTATATTCTTGCTTTGATATAATATGGTTGTTTTCTTCGAGTATCTTTTTAAATTTCATTCGATGAATATATCCACTATCACATAAGTCATATTTTTTAAATTGATATAAAAGGGTATCATATAAAAAATTTAACTCCTTTTCATAACATGCATATATTAATTGTTTATATAAAATTAAGTCATCAAATTTCATATCTACAAATAATTCTCGATTTTTTTTTAATTCATATAAATATTTTGGTAAGATATTTACATAATTGTTGTAATATATAAATCCATTGTCTTCTTCATCAGAATATGAAATATATAACAGAAAATCGTAATAGTTGTTTGTAAATATGTATTTATAATATGAGTCTATATTGTTGCTATCACCTTTTTCACTATTATTATCAAAAATAAATATATTAGAATTTTGTGGTATTTCTTCAGGGGTTCCAAAAAATATATCAGACCCGTTAAAATTATTGTTTATATATATATCACAATTTTTAATAAGATCTATTTCTTTATTATTAACATTAAATAAATTAGATAAATATTTCCTATCTTCTTTTTCACCATTTTTATGTTTATCTTTACTTTCCTCCTCAGAATTTTCATTTATACTTAAACAATCATCTTCATCCGTGTCACAAAAAAAATATTTCTTCGACTCACTTGTAGTTTCATTTGGTTCTTTCTCTCTATTTTTTTCTTTACTTTTTTTATTTTCAAAATGAAAATAGCTAATACAAAATTTGTAGTTTACCATTTTTAATATCTCAACGTAATAGTTATGCTTAAGTTTTCCTATAAATGGGAAATTGTAAAATAAAAAAATATATACCATACTATACTTCTGTCTTATTTTATGAATACTATACATATGGGATACTACTAAAATGAGGGGAAAGAGATATACTAATTATATTTTATAAAACCTAATAAAGCATAGAAATAGTCATTATCTTTATATTATTGGTACTACTATTTTTTATACCCCTCTTTTTAATGTCCGCATTGGAAAGATAACGATAAAGATTCGATTTAAGAAAAGACAAAGCCTCATTTAATTTATCATTTTGATAGTTTTCTTTTTTATTTCGATCTAGCTCATTTTTATCTATATTATTTAAATATATTTGTGAATTAATTTTATCTAATTCATATGCTTGATCGTAAAAACATTTTTTATTCAATATATTTTCATTTATTAATTCATCTGATTTTTGATTTTCTTGATTATTTTTTCTTAATAATTCTCTTTCTTCTTTTATTTTTTCGAGTATTAATGAAATCTCAGATTTAGGAACTGCCTTTGCAAATCTCGTTTTCATAAACCTATAAATGTTATAGAAAATGGAAGCAACAAAAATGGGGGGAAACGTTTTTTTTTATATTTATTATTAAAAAGGTAGAAATTAAATAAGATTATTATGTCGTAAATATTTTATCTTATATTAACTTGGATGACAAATTTATGATTCCTCTCAATTTCTCTTTGTCTTTTATTAATCTGTGATTGTCGAAAAAAAAAAATTACATTAATGGAAATAGAAATATAACTAAATCAAATTTCATATTATTATAATTACTTATTTATTTTATTTTGTTACTTATCAATCCATGCTTCACAATTCAAATTCATATCTAAAGTTCGTGTTAGAGTTTCGTTTTCAAATTTAAATGTTACAAAATATTTTTCATCATTATTTGTATAATCATTAAGAGAATCTAAATTAGTTGTACATAATTCTGTTATTATAAAATACGTGTCTATTTTATATTTGGGAACAGGCTCATCCTTGTTTTGATGAAAAAAAATTACTTTATAACTGTTTATTATTTCGTGGGGTAGGTTAAAAAAAAATGTAAATTAAATAAAAATATTATAATTTTATGCAAACATAAATAATGCATATATATATACAGACATTATGCTTAAAACATCTTATATTTTTCTACATACTAATTCTCTCTTTTTTCTTCATCCTGTCCCGTGACATATATTTTATGGGCATACCTGTGTCATTTTGTAATTAAGTATAATATATATCATATTTCAGAACATGAACAGATCATAATATTAGCACATCTATAGATATATATGCAAAGATTGAGAGACGATTACACACGTGCTTCTATTTTTATAGGTTTTGATTTACTTGCTTGTCCATTTTTTTATTATGCTAACTAGTAATTCTATTTTTTCATCCATTTTAAATACTGTTCTTAAGACTAATAAATAACGCAAAGTTATTTTATTTTTATATTTTATTTTGTTTTATTTTTCTTATATAATTATAGAACACAAATCTTTATATTATCATCATTGCATTATTTTTAATAATATTTTTTTCATTAAAAATGAACATATATATAATTTTTTTCAATATTTAATATTATAGATTTAATTATATATATAGATGTTTTTTTCCTAATTATTATGCGTCTTCTCATTTTTAAACATTTTATATGCACAGAAAAATAGTCTGAACATTTTTTTCTCCTTACAATGTTAAGTATAAAAATATTTTTAAGTTCAAAAGTTAAATCGAATTTATGTTAAAATTTAAAATAAAAGGTGATAAAATTAAGCAAATAAATAATAGATATATAAACAAATGAAAACGCAATAGATGAATACACAAACACATGCATGTGTACAAACAGTAAAGGTAGGTCTAACTATGAGATAAGATAGGTGTAGGAAATGCTATACTTATATAATAGTATAAAAATGTACGAGATAAAATTATGGATTTCCATTTTTTTAAAGTATCAATGAAAAAGCCCCAAAGGCATACTATTTTTCAGTGGAAAAAAATGTATTAGTAAATTGGGTAAAGTCCATAAAATGATTGTAATTGTTATTATCAAAACTATTTTGTATAGATTGCTTAATTACATTTTGATCATAATCATTAAACTTCGACCAATCAGAACATACATTTATATCTTGTATATAATTTTTTCCTAATTTAACTCCAGGTATTTTCATAATCTGATCTATTGTTAAATTATTTTCATCAATTGTTTCTATATATTTTTTATTGTTTGAAGTATTTTTTTGAAATTCTTTTAAAAATGTTGTTGGCATATTATATTTTGTATCATCTTTATATATAAATTTTGTTTCTTTTGTACTATGATTTGAATTTGTTTTTGTATTATTATATTCATTTAAATTGGTTTGTACATTTTGTTCATAATTTTTTAAATAATTATTTTGCAATTCAGTCTTTGTCATATCATTTTGACAAGCCCCTTGTGTCTTTAAAACGCAATTTCTATTTTCATTTTCTTTATTATTATTCATTTTAAGGGTACTAGAAGAAATGACATTATTTGTCTGTTTCTCCAACATTTGTTCCTTCAAATTTTTATTTATGTCATTATTGTTAGTATTACAACTTATTTGATTTCCTTTTGTCATAAACTTGTCATTGCTTACTTGCATAAATAAGTTTGTTTCACTCTTTATATTTTCAAATCCTGTAAATGGTTTCAAAAATAAATGTTCCTTGTCATATATATATTTTCCTATATCTTCATTTATATTATTACCCATATTTATTATTCTACTATTATTCATAATATCTATTTTACTTTCTTTTTTCATAAATGCTTTGGTAAATTCATTTGGACTTCCTTTTGTCTTTATATTGTTTATTATATTTTTATTATGCTCATGAAAATTAGGAAAGGGCATTGCTCCATTTAATGTGCTATTTCTTTTATGAAAATGAATAAAACGGTCAGCCCCAGATCCTGATCTCATTCCCATGTTAGATGCAGATTCATATCTAGGTGCACTGATTCTATTATGATTTACATAATTAGAACATGTTTTTTTAATATTTAATAATCCTTGACTTCCTCTATTAAATACATTCGAA
Organism: Plasmodium vinckei vinckei; assembly: GCF_900681995.1. Classification (NCBI taxonomy): domain Eukaryota; phylum Apicomplexa; class Aconoidasida; order Haemosporida; family Plasmodiidae; genus Plasmodium; species Plasmodium vinckei. The sequence continues at coordinate 493,556 of NC_051304.1, forward strand.
TGATATCCTTTTTTATATTTCATATCGGGACTATCAACATGCATTTTATATGTATGTAATGTATTATTATTATTGTTTATTATGTTATTGTTACTAGAATAGTTTTTGTAACTAGCATTTGTATCACAAACTCCATTGACAATAGCTTGATCGTTATTTAATTTGTTCACATTTTTAGCATTAACTAAATTATTATTCATAGGATGTACATTACTGTTTCTGTAATTAGTAATATTATTTGTTTGTTTTTTTATTTCATCTATATTATTTGAAATGTTGTTAATTTGTTTTGTATTAGTATCGTTTAAATTATTTTCCTTAGAATTACAAGATGCATTACTAATTTTGTCATTTTCATTGCTTGATTTATTAGCACATTGTGATTCATCTATTTTGTTGTTTTCATTTTTTACAGCTTGATCTATTACAATATTTGTATTATTATTGTCTTTTTCTGTGTTTAATTCTTTTTGTTCACATTCTTCATTATTATTTGTATCATCATTTTTAGAATCTTTGTTTTCTTTTTCATCAGTAATATTTGAGTTTGTTGATCTGGTACCTCCTAATGTAAATCGTTTTATTCCATTGGTAAGTATTTCCGTAAATCTATGATATACATTCTTAGATTCTTTTTCATTCTTTTTACCTACTTTAGATTCATTAGTTTCTGTTAAAATATTTGCAAAAGTTTTTAGCTTAAACAATCCGTTTTCAAATTTTGATAAATTTTGTTTAGTAAACTCATTGTCTTTCTTTTCGCTAGTTAGATTAGTAGGTGAATTAATAATAGCATGTGCATCACTTTTTGAACTTAAATATCTACTTTGTGATTTGTTTCCCCTTCCATTAATATTTGAATTATTTTTACTGGAAGAATTATTTATATTTCTTCGGAAGCCTATGTATACATTATTGTTAGGTATTCTGCCATAGCTGATACTATATCGTTTGTTTTTTTCATCAACTAGTTTATTCTTAAATTGATTTAAATTTGATATACTTTTAATTTTATATTGTTCATTATTTATGTTAATATTATTTTCGCATATATTTCCAATAATATTTTTGTTCACATCTGATTTAGATGTACTAGCTACAGAACCATCTTTTTTTAGTATCATTTTGTTCTTTTCACACATACGATCATTAGCTATGTTTATTCCATTAATGGCGTTATTTATACTGATAGTACTTCTCACCTTATTGATAGTGTTGATATTTATATTTGATTCTTTTGCAAGAATTGCATTTTTATATGGACCCACATTAGATGCAAATATATAATCCTCATTTAGTTTGCTAACATATGAATTGTCTATTGTCGAATTTAAATGTGAAGGAAAATGTAAACATGGATTTTCTTTATAATGTGCCGTATTATTATTTATACATTTTTTAGTATGCATTATGTAGTTATTTGGATTATGCTTTATGTTAGATTGGGTTCTTAATTTCTCATTCCATAGATATTGATTCGAATTGATTCTATTATCACTATTTTCATTAGTTGCATTTTTTTTTATGAAATTATTTTGACAATTGTCTTTAAAAATATAAGGATTAAATAATTCAAGTTTTTCCAATGTTTTATTTTCATTAATATATGTAGAATTTGTTAATTTTACATTTTGTGTATTATATTCATTTATATTTCCCATACTTGGAAATAAAAAATTATTTTTTTTATATATTCCATTATTTGAATTAATATATCTATTATTTTTGTTCATAATAATATATGAAGGTATATTATTTGTATTGTTCATTGAACTAAATCTTTTCATATAATTTTGAACATTTTTCATATTAATATCATTTGTATAATTTCTCATATAATTATTTTTTGCATCTACATAATTTGTATTTCCTTCTTTTATTTTTTTACAAACTTCATTTATATTCTTAATTTGTTCACCAAGTTTTTCAACTTTGTCTAGTTTTTCTTCATTATCTTCAACTTTATTTTTGTTTTCTAATTTTATTTTCTTTTTTATATTTCCATTTGTACTATTAGAATTAATCTCATCGATTTTGCTATTACTATTGTTTACCACATTTTTACATTTTATATTTTTTTTAGAATTCTTTTTCATTTTTTTGTTTTTATTACATGGATTTTCATTAAGATTTGTCATTTTTCCATCATCTTTAATCTGTCCAACATTAATTATGTTTCTTTCTTGTGTAATATCGTCTACGTTTTCATTTATACTATCCCCTTCTTCAAATAGTTCATCAGTACGTTCTGTGTGTTCACTACCCTCGTTACTTCTCAAGCTTGATCCATCCATTTTGTCTAAAAGTGTGTCATTTTTTTTTGTATTTTTCAAAGATTTGTTTGTATTATTTATTTCGCTTATTATAATATCTTTAGTTAAATTTCTAGTATTATTTTCTGCATCATTTAATGGTGTATTTATATTTTTTGTTATTTCTGTTTTCATTTTAATTGAAGAGTTCTTGTTGGTGAGTTCATCTTGACAACCTTCTTCTTTTCTATTGCTACTTTCATTACTTGATAATAGAGTCATACCTTTTTCTGAATCATGTTCTGTAACTTTTGCATTGTCAGCAAATTTAATTTTCTCAGATTTTTCGAAAACATTTTCAGATGATTTATTAAGTTGTGATAATACTTGATTATTTTTAAGAGAAATTTTGTTCGTTTTTAAATAGGTTAGTATAATATTTTTTAAATTTTTATTTTTTGATTCATCAGATAATATAAGTTTAATTATTTCGTTTAGATGCTTAATTAAATTGTCTACATCATTTGGGGTTTCTATTATTTCATTAAAACTTGATGAAAATTTGAAAATTAGCAATTCAAATAATATTTTATCTTCCTTTTTGATAGCACTACTATTTGCCATTAATAATAATATGTTATTAAAATGGACAATCATTTTTAGGATTTCATTAAAGTAGTTATTATTTTTAGAATTTCTTTCAACAACATACGATTTTATGTCATCTATTTTGATATGTATTTCTTCTTGATTATTTTCAATATTTTCTACTTCTTCATCTTTCATGTTACATTTTTTGTGTTCTACTATAGCATTAAATAGTAATATTAAATTGTCTGTACTTACTTGATAATTTAAACTTGTGAAATAATTTTTAAATTTTTCAAATGTTATTTGTTCATCCTTAATATTTAATATATCATTTAAAACTTCTTTAGTTATATAATTCGTGTCGTTTGTTTCCAAATTTAGAGACTCTTCTTCAGCAAACATACTATCTGATTTGCTTTTCTTTAAAGTGTCATAATTTTTATTAATTTTTTCTAAGTTATCCAATGTTAATATGGTATTTGTATCTACTTTTTTACTTTCATTATCTTCTCTTTTTTCAATATACATTTTTTTTTCATCAATACTTTCAGTTGAATTATTTGAAGAATCAAATCCATACTCATATATTTCATCATTTTCTAAGTTGGTATATAAATCGTTACAAGTATCATTTTGAACTGTTTCATCACTTTTTAATGTCTCTATATTTCCTTTTATTTCATTTTTATGGAAATCAAAATATTTCGATAAATTAGAAACTTCAATTTTGTGTCGGTTAAAAAGTTTATCTATTCCATCTGATTCATTTTCACTACTATTAGTCAAATCCGAACATTCACTTTTTTTTTGAATACTAGAACCATTCATTGTTTCTTCATTTAATAATTTATGATCAGTCTCTTCTTTATCACATATATTATTATCTTCTATTTTTTTATTCTTGTCATTCTCCATTTCATTCATCATAAACTTATTTAATCCTAAATTTGTGATACTACTAAAATCATAATTTAATTTTGAATATACACTTTGTTTTGTCTCTTCAAATATTGAGGATATATCTATTAAACTTGATGCTTCACTAAAAATAGGTGGGTGACTTTTTTTATTATTGTAATTTAATTCTTCTAAATATTTAGAAACTAGTTTTGGTTTTTCTGTCTTTTCATTTTCTTCATCATTTTTATTTATATCTTCTAATATATTTTTTTTTTCAGAACTAGCTAAATCATTCATTTTTATTTCTGAACAGGTTACATTATCAGCTATATTTAATAATAATTTTTCTTCCTTTTTGTCATCATTATTAATAACTTTTTCTTGGGCATTATCAAGATATTTATTTTCATGATTCATTATTTTTTCAGCTTCAAGTGGTTTACTAAAATTATTGCTAAACGTATTTAAATATATTTCATTGAAGTCGTTAAAAAAATTATCAATGTTACAATTATTCCTGTCCTGTTCATGCAAATTTGTTTCCTTCGTACTATCATTAAATACACCTTTCATATCTCTGTTCAAATTATCAGAAAATAAATTTATATCATTAGTAGGTTTGCAATTTGATGTATCATTTTCCTTGTCTTTGTTTATTACAACTTCTGTGCTATTATTCACACTCATCTTTCCTTTTTATTTGAGAAATTTTTATTTTTTTTAGCTAGCGCTATTTTAGAAAATGTGTAACAAATTTGAATAAACGCCAAATACTGGTGTTAATAAAACTGTTAGTGAAAATGTTTTTTCAAACAGATTAACAAACAAATAGATAACAAACAAAATGAGTTGCAAAAGACATGGCATTTAGCACAATTTGAATAGTCGCATTAAAAATATACGTGTCTATTCACATATAATATATCCATATTAATATTTTTAGAATAAATAAATATTACACTATTAATTATTTTATCATAATTATTCAATTATAATAAAAACAAAAAAATAGTAAGGGTATGAAAAATTTATAATATAATCCTGCCATATGCTATTCCAAAATATGCATACAAGTTAAAAACAAAAAATCCAAAAGTATAAAATTGTAAAATTATAAAACTACAAAACTATGAATTGCCTAAAGTATAAATATCACATCGGATATTTTCGTGAAACAATAATGATACAACGAAAAAAAAATCGTACAAAAATATGCATACACAAAAAATAATGCATATGTAATAATATTATGCATGTATATTTATATATATTTATTTATTTATATGACAATAATGTCTTACAAAAAAGAAACAATCTAATAATGTATTGTTTTGAGATATGTATAGAGAATAAAAACAAAAAACCTACAATCAAAATAATTTAACTATAACTTTTTAATTTTTTTAATATTTTTAATTTAATTTGGTTTTATTTGTTAATATAAAATAAGTAAGTATAAATAAATATAAAAAATGTTTATATAAACAATTCAAATATCACAAAAGAATGAAACTTAAAAGACAGAAAAAATATATTAGTATAAATAAAATAATAAAAAATGCACAAAAGTGCAAAGGATAGGAAATAACTTAAGATATTGTAGTATTACTTTAAAAAGTGTGTATACCCAATTTCTTACTTATTAAGTTAATTATCTTTTTTTTAATTCTTCGTATTCTATAAGCATACATATTATTCCATTTATATCAATATCATTTAAAAGTAAAAAAAAATAAATAATTATACATACGTATGGAATAGAAAGAAAAATACTACAAATAATATAATTGGAACCTTAAAAAATAAATAAAAAAAATGGGAATATAAGAAATAAATTATGTTCATAGTATAATATACAAAAAGAACATGTCGTAATCAGAAAAATTCTATTTATCATTTTCTTTTCAGTAGTACCAATGAAGATAAAACAGCAATAGTTATTTTATAAAAAATGCAAGATATATATAAGCAATACATTTGCATATACATTGTTGTCAAATGTTTTAAGAATAAAAAATTATGTTTATAAATCTTTTAACTAAACGTAGTTTTATAAGTTGATCATTATGTATATATGCATGTATGTCTACACATATGTTTTTCCAAAAGTATGGGTTTAATTTTAAAGAATATTTATATTTCTACAACTAATGAAATTGATTTATAATTTAGTACAGCTTTCAAAGAATAAAATTTAACTTATACTATCTTCATAATCAGTGAAATTTTTATTTATTATATACCATTTAAAAATTGCAAAAGTTATAGGTCACACATATTTTTTAGTTAATCCTATTTTGATAGAATGAAAATATGAGCATATTATCATATCATTGTAGTCTATTTTTTATGATCAGTATAAAAGGAAAATTGTAAAGCATAAACAATTTTGAATGCTAACTCCTGCATATATTTTATATAGATAAGTTTATTTCATCACTTTTAAATGCATTAATAACATGCACATGCAGCCATTTTAAAATAATATATTCTTTACACAGTATTAACCAAACAATAATTTAAAATATTTTATATTTAATGCTAAAACTTTATGAACATGTCTGTTACATACACACAACATATTTCAAAAACCTCATTTTAATTCCCTTCTTTATAACACACTTAGTTATATATAGAAATGGTATTTCAAAAGGGTGTGTAATTTTTTTATTTTTATAATGGCTTCCTATTTATAATAAATTAAAATATGTTAAAATTTAATGGATAGGAAATATTGTCATTCCTATTATTATTTTAAGTGTAAACAAATTGGATATACAATACGGGATAATACAAAAGGTATACAAATTATATTATATGTACTATTTACATGCTCGTATATTATGAAAAATTGTTATTCATTGTTTTTTAAATTAATATGACCATAATTATTAGTGTGATATGTATAATGATAGTATGTAAAGATTATCCAAAGCAACATTATATAACATTCTACAAAAAAATATGCATAAAAAATAGAAAATAAAACAACTTATCCAAAATAATTAATATTTATAAAAAATGATATATGACAAAAATATTAAAAATTTATTGTATATTTATTTTGTCCATTATATGTGCAAGTATTTTTCCATTATTTTTTTTTAATTTTTTATTACACTTATACTACAAAATTAATGATAATATATGTAAAACGGACAAATATATTGATATAATTTGTTATTTTTCTTTTTCTTTTTCTTTTTGCTGTCAAATTTGAAGTTAATGCTTTGATAAGGACTTTATAAAATATGGAACTCTTTAAGAACTATGATGAATGACCATTATTTTTTCCTTTTTACGATAAAAGGTGAAATATACAATTTTAAAAATAATTAAACCCTTCTTATATAACTTAATTGATATAAAAAAAAAATTATCTCGGGATTTTCATTTATTTATTTTTTATAATATATAGTATATATGTTTATCATTCTCAAATAATTCCTATTTATGTCATATTAACCGTTTTGATATTCTTATAACTGAAATTTTAAAAACATGCTAAAGAAATAATTTAATCATTAAAAAACGGGAAGAAAAAAGACATATACATATTTAAAATTTTTTTTAAATAAAAAAAAAATACAATGAGTTTGTGGTGAAGATATGGAAGAGTGGAAAGATTATTCAAAATCATTGGAGTTGTATGAAAGAATTGAAAAATTACATAAAGAACATATTGATGAGATAAATAAATTAAAAAATTCCAATAATAATGAAACAAAAGATTGTGATACATACATAAACAATGAAAATCAGTTAGGAAATTATAAAAAAAATCGTGATATTATAAAACCTAGTATGTATAACTATGATATAATGAATTATTATAAAGATGAATTAATATTAAAAAAAAAAATTATAGAACTATCTGAAGATATTATTACAGCAATAGATCATATTTATGATATGCTTCGTCTTTGTAAAGATAATGTATTTTTATCATTTAATGGAGGAAAAGACGCTGTTGTTATTTTACATTTATTTCGATGTGCATATGCAAAATATTTATATGATATAAAAGGAAAAATAATAAAACCCAAATTAATTTATTTTAAGGATAATGAAAACGAATTTCCTGAAGTTTATCAATTTTTAAATGAATGTGTATATATATATGATTTTGATATAAATGTTATTAATGGTAAATGGGATGTTAGTATAACAAATTTTATTGAAATTATTCAAACACAATATAAAAATATTTGTATAGAAAAATTAAATATAAAGACAACAGACTCTTGTATATTACCCCCTCCTATAGCATTTATTAACGGGACAAGATATATTGACACAAATACCGAAAAATTACATATTTTAAATATTAGTTCAAAAGGGCTTCCACCTTATTTATATTTAAATCCTATATTTTATTGGACATATGGAGCTGTTTGGACTTTTATTTTATATTTTAAAATAGATTATTGTATTTTATATGATCATGGATATTCTTCTATAGGCTCTATGAACGATACTATTAAAAACGAATTTTTAAAATGCAATGATGGTTATTTACCTGCTTATTTTTTGAAAAATTGGGAATATGAAAGATATAATAGATTATTTCATAAAAAAAAATAACCATAATATTACAATCGACTAGCCAATACAATTTTTTTTTTTTTTTTCAAGAAAATATTGCACACACATTTTGATAAGTATATATCTTTCTTGTTAATTACGTTAGAAGAAATATGCTTTATCTCCCCCAAAATAATATACTATTTTTTAGTCTCATCATTATTATTACTTTATTTTTAAATCAAAAAGATCAAAAACCGTGATCGATGGTGTATAGACAACACCTTTTTACAATTTCAAAAAATATGAACAGTTAATAATTTTTTTAATTTTTACTTTTTTAATTTTTTACTTTTTTAATTTTTTACTTTTTTAATTTCTTTATTTTTTTATTTCATTTTTAAATTAACAAAATGTATAGCCAGAATTTGTATACACATTTTTTTTAAGTAAAACCATTCTCGTTTACAATTCTTTTTCATATTTATTCATTCATACATTCCCCTCCTTTTGCTTTAATTTTTATATTCCATTTTGTCTTAATTTTTTTTTAAATTTTAAATAAAGCTATAATTAAAGGACTATTGGGGGTATATACTCTTTACAAAATACAATTTGAAGGGTGAATAAATCTTTTTCAAATTGATACTTAAAAAATGAATAACATTTTAAGATAATAATATATAGAGAATGAGCAAGACAAATATGCAAAGTCGCTCTTATGTAACACATTAAATGAATGTTTTATCACTATAAAAAATGATAATAATATGTGTGTAAAATAAAAGGCTACATATAAATATGTATTAAAATTTATTTTTTAATTATAATAAAAATTCACAAAAAAAAAAAAAACAACACACATATACACATAAAAAAGACCACATTGGGGTAATTGTTTATTACACAAAAATTAGAAAATTAATTTTCAATTTATTTATCATCAGAACTATCGGAATTGTACTCATTCAAAAGTGTTGAAATATTTTCTTTTTTTTTAATAATAAACTTATAATGTGTTTCCAAAGGCTTTTTTGAAAAAATAGATTTATTGTTTATATTTATCCCTGTTGTATTATTTGTTATGTTATTACGCTTGAAAGATATTTTATCTTTTTCTACATTATTATTTATTCCATTTTCTTCCTTTTTATTTATCGAATTATATTTGTCTGTGAAATTTACAGATTTCCCATCCATTTCATCCATATCAGCCATCTCATCAATATCAACCACCTCCTCTTCAAACTCATCCTCCTTTATAATAACATGAGGGTTAGATGATTTTATATTCATAATATTTTGAGTTGTATTTGCTATTTTTCTATTTTTATTAAGAAGGTCAAAGAATTTTTGTTCATCTTCAGAATCGAGATTATTCATAAATATATTATTTTTATTATTTTCCATTTCATTTTTTTCATATAATTTATTTAATGCTTTATTTATACTACTAAATTTATCAATATGTCTTTTATTCATATTTTGTAATTCTTCTAATTGTTCATTAGTTTTTAATTCTTGTAAAGCATTATATGATTGTTTTTCAATATTTTTTACTTTATCTTCTTCTTTACCATTTTCATTTGTTCTATAATATTCATCAGCTACTTCTTGTTCTTTATGAGCATCATATGTTCTTATACCCCCTTCTATTAATATATAATCTCCATTCTTAGGATCGGTTTTAAAAACAAATTCATTTCTACATTCTGAACATTTTCCATAAAATTGCCAAATTGGAATATTTAAATATGTTTCATCTTTTAATTTTTCAACTCTTGAATTAAATTTTGTACCAACATAAGTAAAGGCTTTACATTTACTACATTTTAATGTAAATGGATACATCATTCTTATGTTTAAAAATTTCTTTTTCTTTTTATTATATTTATTATTTTTATTATTTTTCTTTTCTATTTTTTTCATTTGTCTCTTTTTTTCCATTAATTTATCCGGATCAAAGTCCGGGGGAATATATTTGTTCAAAACCTTTCTTTCTGCCATTCTGTTTTAAATATTTGTAATAACTTTAGATCGCAAAAATCAAAACGATTAAAGCATATAATCCAAAAGCTTATATTTATACTCTCATTACATTTGTGTTTTTGAAATGGTTTTTATTATCTAGTATGTTTTGTAAATTATTATTATCCTATATGTGAAGAGTATGTGAAATATTTTGGATAAGGGAGAACAAAATTATAAAAGTTTTGAAAAACTAGAAAATGAAAAAATTGTAATAATTAAAAATTATTATTTTCATTCAGCTAGCTTTTCTTTCCTCCGTTTTATTTTTTTCAATGATAAAAAAATATTTGCATATCCTAATTGCAAAAAAAATTGTTTGAAATTTATGAAATAATTTTTTTTACTAGCACAGACGGGTAAAAATTGGAAAACTATTGTCTCATTATTTCATTATATTTCCTTTTTATTATCATTAAAATGGGGGATATTTATTCTTTTATTTTTCCCCCATAATGCTTAGCTAATAACATATAGAACAATTTCGTATATGCCATACATTTTTTTATATCACAATTGATTTTTTATAAATTAAGCAAACTTTTATATAGCTTTTAATTCAGATAAAAAATGAAAAATCTATGAATAATAAACAAATTTTATTCATATATTTATATGTGCAAATATTATATATAAAAAATGTTTTATAACTTGAAACGTATATTACCTTGTCCCTTTCAACATACATGCCAACTTTTTTTTAAACTGAAAAACATTCAGACATTAATTTATCATTTTCTTTATGAAATTTGTTGCTTTTGTATATATATATCATTTTATGAAATTTTGAAAATATAGAAAAAATAGGCACATGTATTACCATCATTCAAATAAAAATTATAAAAAATTTATTTATATATTTTTTCACATAATTGAGGAAAACAAATAGAACCGAATGATATGTATACACACATAAACACTTGGATGTTAAGAAAAAAAATAAAAAATAATTTAACGTATATTTTATAGAAAAAAAAAATAGACTATCCATTTAGGTTCCTATTATAGTTGCAAAATAGTTCATTCCCCATCTTGCTTCTTATTATGTAACATTCAAAGTTTTATTATAAAATTTGGGATTGAATTATTTCTTTTGATCAGTATTTTTCTTTTTGTTTAAATCACATTCTCTCTTTTCCTTTTCTTGTTGTAACTGATTTTCATCCAAAACTTTAATGACAAACTCATTATTTGGACGATCATCAATTAGTATACCCATGTTAAGAAGGTGTTGATCCCTTAATAAATCACATTCTTTTAATAAGTCTTCATTGTTTGTTTTTATTTCTTTTATAAATTCATTAATTTTGTTGTTATTATCAAGGGTAGCTGGATCTGATGAATCGATTTTAATTTCCTTCGATGCCTTCCTAATTAATTTTGCATTTTTTTGTAAAATTGCTCTTATATTACTTCTATAAGAACCAAGGACATGTAAAAGGCTATCGAAATTATTTGGTTTTGTTTTTTGTGCTTCATCATAAAATAAACCAAATGTGTTCATAATAAAATTTATATAATGCTTTAACTCTAGTAATAATCCTATTTGTACTTTTCCATTTTGTAAATATATATTAATCTCTGTAATTAACTTTTGAATAGCTACTAAAGCTTCTGGGGTGTTAAAATTATCGAGAAAAAAATTGTGAATATTAGTTTTAGTTTGTCTAAATGTATTATTTAATTTATTATCTGTATCATTCCAATAAAGATCACAATTATTTAAATCAAAATTTTTTATTTTCATATTAATTAAAGCAAAAAAATTTGTAAAAAATTTATCTATTTCTATACATTGTGTCATTCCTTCACCATTTGGACTATAATTCATAAAACTATCCCATTTATTAAGAAGAAATAATATACGTATTTGATTTGATGTATATTTTTTTAACATATTTTTTATTGTTATAAAATTTTTCAACGATTTAGACATTTTTAATCCTTCAATATGTAAATGACCAGAATGTAAAAAATAATTTACCCATTGACTATGATCAAAGAAAGCTTCACTTTGTGCTAATTCATTATCATGATGTGGAAATCTTAAATCTACACCTCCACTATGAATATCTAATACTTTTCCTAATATTTTACTAGCCATAGTTGAACATTCAATATGCCAACCGGGTCTACCTTTACCCCATGGTGAATCCCAAGATGGCTCGTTAGGCTTCGAAGATTTCCATAAAGCAAAATCATAGGAATTTTTTTTATTTTTTGATATAACTCCTAAATCTCCTTCCCCTTCTAATATTTTTGTTTCATCTTTAACAGACATTGGTTCCATACGTGCATAAAAATGATCAGGATTTTTTTTAAATGCATCAATATCAAAATATACACTACCTTCACTACTTACATATGCATACTTATTTTCAATTATTTTTTCTATAAATTTGATTATTTCATTTACATATTCACTAACTCTAGTTATTGATGTTGGTAATAAAACATTCAAATTTTTCATATCTTCCCAAAATTCATATTCCCATTTTCTAGCTAATTCAGTAAAATTTACTTTCTCTTCTTCACTTCTTTTTATTATCTTATCATCGATATCAGTTATATTTATGACCATAAATACATCGTACTTAAAATAGTTTGTCAATATTCTTCTAATTATATCAAAACTCACATATGTCCTTGCATGTCCAAGATGAGCTGCGTCATAAACTGTTGGCCCACATGCGTACCATTTTATGGTATTCCCTTCCTAAAAGCATAAAGAAAAATAACAGAATATAAATGAAATACAATTAAAACATTATCAGCTTGATAAGCGGCACTTCAATTAAGTAGTAGCTCTATGCTGATTTACTTCGAATTATAATTTTGTAAAAAAAAATATGTCCTTTTTCAAAATAAACATGAAACAGTTTATTTATTTTCAAACTATGCATAGACTTACTTGTGGAACAAATTCGACTTTGCTATGAGTCAATGAATTATTCACCATCAAATTGGTGATTGTTTTATTTTCCTTGGATGGCATAGTCCATTTTGGTAAATTGCTATTTGCTTCCATGGTTGAATGAAATAATTTTTTAACTAATACGTATTTGTCTATTAAAAATGTTGTAAAAAAGGTAAAAGCAATTAATTTGTGAATTTTATTTATTTGCTATATATATATAATATTTTACTAAATTTAGATCTACACACAATTTTACATATAAAATTTGAAAGAAGAGTATTTAATCTTTTAAATAAATAAAAATATCCATCACGCATTTATGAAAATAACACTTTGTAAAAATCAATACAATGTCATACACACACTTATATGTAATATGCTATAATGTTTAAACATATGCATATTTTTTATTTGCATATATAATTTATGAACTGTTCATAATTTTTAGTGTTTTTTTTTTTACTTTTAACAAAATTATTCTTGCCGTACATATATTTTGGAATAAATAACATTCCCTTTTGTGAAAATTTCCCTTTTTTATTAAACTGATTTTTAAGGGATATTCTGTTTGGTGTTTTATTTTTCCTATTATAGTAACTATTAATATTTATGGAAGAACAAAATAACGTTTTTCTATATAAAATCGAAAAAAGCGTTAAACATAAAAATATAAACAATTTCATTTAAATCAATGGCACATGCATATATAATATGTATAAAGCTCAAATAGTCATCAAATTCATAAACATAAAAAAATGCCTATATAAATCATCAATGTTGCATTATCATTACTACTATATTTTATTATTCATTTCTTTTTCTTTTTCACTTTTTTGTGGCTATTATAATATGCAAATTTTCTCAATTTTTTTACCAACTGTATATATATTTTTGTATTTTCTATAATGGCAAAAAAAAATATATAGATCAAGTTTATATGCAATATATATTTATAGGGTCAGTAAAAATAATTCCATTAAAATTTTTATTCCGTTATTAATACATATCATATTTTATTAAGCCGCTTTACGCTGTTAATCTAAAGAATTAATTATATGCCACATATAATGTAGAAATTTTATAACGTTATATTTTCCTATTATTAATTCTTCAAATTTTTTTTTATAATTTATTTAATTTTTTCTTATGTGCTATAATTCTGCAATGTCACTTTTTTTACAAAGGAAACTCTTTCACCAATAATATGTAAAAATGCATATACTATAAAAAAATGTATCTTTTTAATTCATTAGGAAAAGATATTATATTTAAATAAAAATATTAATAGGAACAAAATATTCCGAGCATTTGTAGTCATATTTATTTTATTTTTTCACTAGTCATCCTATTCAATGTCTGATAATACGAAGGAGTGTGGTAGTAGTACCAATCAGGACTGCAACAATATAAGCAAGTCAAGTGATGCGAAAAAGGAGGAAGCATTAGAAAACAAAAAATGTGACAACAGTTATGAAAATTCTGAATCATTGAAAAGAGAAGATGAACATGTAGAAATAAAAGAATCGGGCAATAGTAATTTAGTATGTAAAGGATGTGGAGAAAATCTAACGAAAAAATTGAATTGCCCTGTATGTTTAAAAAACAAAATAAATAGCTATTTTTGTAGCCAAGAATGTTTTAAACGCTCTTGGAAAGAACATTCTAAAATGCATAAAAGTGAAAAGGAGAATAATGAAAAGGAAGCAGATAAAGAATCAAAAAAAGTTGAAAAAAATAAATATACAGGAATAATAGAAGAATTATTGCCCCAAAATTATGACCCTACTAATAGAAAATATTGGATTTATGATAGCCATTTAAGAAATTTTTTAAGTTTTAAATTTACTGGAAATATAAGACCATGGCCTATATCCAAAATGAATTATGTACCTGATCATATTGACAAGCCAGATTATGCCATTACTTCAATACCTACATCCGAATTGAAATATAAAAGAAAAAGTGATATATATGTAAATAATAGTGAAGAAATTGAAAGAATAAAAGAAGCATGTATATTAGGTAGGAAAACTTTAGATTATGCACATTCATTAGTTAGTCCAGGAGTAACAACTGATGAGATAGATAAAAAAGTTCATGAGTTTATAATTAAAAATAATGCATATCCATCTCCATTAAATTATTATGAATTCCCAAAATCATGTTGTACATCAGTAAATGAAATAGTATGTCATGGTATACCAGATTATAGACCATTAAAAAATGGGGATATTATAAATATAGATATAAGTGTATATTATAAAGGTGTACATGCCGATTTAAATGAAACTTATTTCGTTGGAGAAAATATATCAGATGAAGCTAAACTACTTGTAGAAACTTGTTATTTTTCATTAATGGAAGCAATTAAAAAATGTAAACCTGGTATGTTATATAAAAATCTTGGGAATATTATAGATGCTTATGTATCAAAAAAACATTTTTCAGTTGTTCGTACATATTCAGGACATGGAGTAGGAAAATTATTTCATTCAAATCCAACTGTACCTCATTTTAGAAAAAATAAAGCAGTAGGAATAATGAAACCAGGTCATGTATTTACAATCGAGCCTATGATTAATGAAGGTCATTATGCAGATGTTTTATGGCCAGATAAATGGACAAGTGCAACTGCTGATGGAAAATTATCAGCACAATTTGAGCACACCTTGTTAGTTACCCAAACTGGAGTTGAAATACTCACAAAAAGATTTCCAGATTCCCCAAGCCTAGGATTTGATACAAAGGATGATCTATACATTATGTAATCCGTAAATAATGATAAAAAAAAAAGAAAACTATCAGTTATGAATGAATTAAATATGTTGTTATATCGAATTAATATCATTCTACACATTTTTGTTAATGTGTATTTTTATTTTTTTTAATGTTGTTTTAAAATTATGTGCTTAATTTTTTTATTCGTATTTTCAAATTTTATGCTCACTTAAATCTGGCATATATGGTTTAGTTTTATTTTGTCTGAATATCAACTCACCAAATTTACATATTTTATACTTTTTAATAAATTTTCTATTTTGTTCATAACTTTTTATTTTTATAAAATATAATAACTCAATATATATTTCTTTTAAAAAAGAAAATATTAACATTTTTTATTTCTTTATTTTATCAAGAATATTTAATTTCGAATTGTTTACCTCTGAACATATTTATTGTGCCACATGTTTTACTAAATTTTAAGCTGGCCAATTTACAGAAATATAGTAAACCTACATGTTGATATATTATTGGCATGTTCCTATTTTTCGAGGTACTCCTTTGGATATATACCTGTGTGTAGTTATAAAAAATAATTAGTAATTTGGATTTTCTTCTTTATTAAGATATAATTATTTTGAAACAAATATAATAAATAATTAATTTTTTTTCTTTTTTTTGGTAAAATGATTTAAAAGTATGAAATATTTTTGATAATGAAAAGGTTAATTGAAAAGAATGTAATTAAAATAAATTATAATACTTTTGTAAATCAATATAAAAAAGCTTTTAAATGTGAAAAAGATATAATTGATGAAGAACTATATGAGCATTTTATTATAAATCCTTTTACTTATTCTAGACCATTTGGCTGTTTACTTCCTAACTATAACAACACAGAAACCTATTATTTAAATGGGATAAATATTTTTGAAGTAGTAGATTATGTTAGCATAAATGAACGTTTGTATAAAGTTGAAAATTCTGGAGATAATGAAGATGATAGTGATCAAAATGATGAAAGTTTCAACTTTCCCGATAATTCAGGAAATGAAGATACAATAGACTATAGTAATAGTGAGGAGGAATATGGAAATGGAAATAAAAAAGGGAAAAAAAATAAAAAATCTAACAAAAATAGTGAAAGTGTAAAAACTAAAGGAAACCAAAAAGGAACCAATCGCAACATAAACAATAACAACACTACACAAGCAAAAAAAAGTAATAATAAATATCGAAGGATCTTTCGATTTTTATTATTTGATGGTAAATATTTTATTTATGCTTATGAATATGAATATAATGAAATTTTTAATTATCTTGAGACAAATAAATATAAATATCCAAAAATAATTTTATATAATAACCCAGTTATTAAACGTAAAGTAATATTATTAAAAAAAAATCAAGTGATAATTTTATTTAAAGGGAATATAACAACAGAACAAAATACTTCAAGTATAAAAGATGAAGAAGAATGTTATGATATAGTTGACATTAATAAAAAAAGTTATTTTAATTATACTAATAAACAAGAGGAGCTTATTCCAATTTCTACAAAAAATGAATCAAATAGTTATAACTGGTCTGGAAATTATAATATGCCTAATCAAAATAGGCATCATAATGATAGCCCAAACTATTTAAGCAGAGAAAATAATGTAAGACATTTTTATTACGAAGATGACAAGTTTAAAAATACATATACCAATTCAGGCACTACCAAAGACGAACAAAATTATAATAATTTTTACAATAACAATAATAGTGATAAATACGATCATTTTAAAAGTTATACACCCCTAAACCAGGCACCCAACTTTAATGAAAATGCACATAATAAAAACTTTACTCAAACAAATTCGCCAAATAATAATCCAAACCGAATGTGGATAAATAATCAATCTAACATAAATAAGGATATTTTTCATACAAATAATAATAATCAACTAATAGATTTAACAGAGGGTTTTTTCTCATCGAAATTTTTTCAAAAATCACCGGATATAAGTAACACATGTGATGATGTTATTATTTTGGATGATTAATTTTTTTTGTTTTTTTTGGTAAATTATAAATTTTTATATGTCTAATATGCATATTTATATAATTAGAGAAAGTAAACTATGAAAGGGGAGAAAAAAAAATATATACGACACCTACCTATTATTAACAACTACAACTGAATGGTTTAGTTTCATCATTTTGTGCAAAAATTGGGGGTAGGCACATTCCTTATATTTTATTTTTTTTTAAACTGTATAAACAAGCTTATTAAAATTTTTCTTTAAATCCTTAAACTATTTTAAGGGGTAATACGATTTATGGGTTTTTATTAAAATCGTGCATGAGCAAAACAAAAAAAAAATGCACACAAAAATAAAAAAAAATATGAACAAAAATAAAAAAAATATGAACAAGCTAGGAATAAATTAGGTTGTCTGTCGATTTACACACATCCTCCCATGTTCCGTTGTTTTTTAAAATTTTATATGCTCTTTTCATTTCATATATAATTGTTTTATAATTTTGAGGTAAAATATTAGCAACATTTTTTCCTATTTCGAATGGGTTATCAACAAAAAGGTAATACGATTCATAACTTTTCAATGATGTAAAATTGTCATAATAATTATTTATGTCACGTATAGCTATTATACCACTTTTATATTTATAGCCATAAAACTTAAAAAATTCTAACATTAAGGTTGAAATGTCTATATGGCTAGCATGGTCATAATTTTTATTGTCGCTACTTACACCGTTTTGGATATTCATTCTTTTTAGTTCTTCTCTTATAACAGCGTCGTCTTGGCAATACTTGCAATCAACACCCATAACATAAAACGATTTTTCATTTCTTCTGATTGATATATCTTGAAGTGAAATTAATATTTTGGGCTCCATAACATATTGTAAAAAATGAATTACCATTAAAATTAATGAAAAGGATGACAAAAATCCTTTTGATCTATCATTAATATTTCTGTTTTTTGACCAGTATTTTAAAGCTATTCCCATTAATTGTAATCTTTTATCTATACTTACATATTTTTGAATTAATTTTGAATTAATTACTGCTAAAATATTATTTACTGAAATATCACATGATAGTTGAAATGAGTTTTTATGATCGTTACAATAAAAATGTATTATGGGCACTTTGGCTGAAAATCTTTGTTCAATTATTCCATTATGATAATTATTTAATATTAAACATATTTTTTTTAAAAAATTTATCTGATCTTTTCTATTAAGAAGAATTGGAATTTGTATGCATATATCTATGTCACTATTTTTCATCCAAAAACCATTTATAACAGAACCAAATGGAGTAACATGACAATTTTTATATTGTTTATCAATTTCGTTTTGCAAAAACTTTAAAAACATTTTTATATTGTTAATATCATTTTGGGATGGTCTTAATGCAATTTCTAATTTGTTTAATTCTTCATTTAAAGTATTTTCTTTATTGTATTCTTTATTATAATATAATTGTTCATGTTGTGTTATACATTGATTGAGAACTTGTTTCATTTCAGAGTATTCGTTACTAGAAACTGTGTTGGATATATTGTGCCCAGAATTGGGTGTCCTATTTTTATGTAAACAATTATTTGTAAGACTATCCCTTTCTTTTTCCTGACTTATTTTGTTGGAATAATAATTTTCATCGTCAACTTTTCTATAGTACTCTTTGTTGGCATTATTTCGTTCTAGCATATATATTTCATCGTCTGATTCATCACTATTAATAGTATTATCAGAGAGGTCCTCAGCAACCTTAAAGTTTGTTAATTGTATTTTTTTATTTATTTCATTTATTTCATCATGGTTTATATACTGATTTTTTATAGTACTAAACTGGTGTGCAAATTTCAAATTTTCTACAACAGGAAATGGTAATATTGGGAAACGGTTTATATTTGAACAATAACTTAAATTATATATTTTTTTATTTTTTTTTATTATTTTTGAAATCATCGACAAAAAGTTAACATTCATTTCATTTTATTTATTCAAGCTACATTTTTTATATCATTCCTCAAAATAATAGGATACACCATGATAATTACATATTGACAAGAGGTGGCATAATTTTATCATTCAAAAAAAAAAATTATATCCATATGCTTTTAATAATTTTGAACAATGTTTTATATTTTTTTTTTACCACCCTTTTAGATTAAAAATAAATATATTCTGTTTTAAATATAAATTATTTTGAAAATTATTTATATAATTTATTTATTTTTGGGAAAAAAAAAATATAAGAAAAAAAAATATATGAAAGCACATTCTTCATGAGTCTCAATTTTATCCCGTTGTTTTCGGGAAATATAAACATACCCGATATGTCGTTTAACTATTATTACCATTATTGTTATTATTCTTTTTTTTTGTTTTATTTTTTTGTATAAAACATAATTTGTAAATTCATTTGAATAATGCCAATACCAATTGATGAACCAGTTTTACATAAAAAATAAATGAATGACAACTGCACTTGCATGTGTATAGGATATAAAGATTTTCCATACTTTGTAATAGAAAGAAAATAATAAATTTTACAAAAGTATACGAATATAATCTATTTATGCTTAAATATTTTCATAGGTATTATACAGATACAAAAGAGTTTCTTATATATAAAAATAACAAAGTATTTATTTAGATTTGTTGTTTTTTTATGTATGTAAATATAGAAAGACATAAACTTATGAATAAATACAGAAATTTAATTAAAAATAACATTGTAAAAATACTAATAAGTTTGTAAGCTAAAAAAAATAAATAAAAACATGCATAATTATTTGCATTATTAGATGCATGGGTATATACGAGAGCATTCTCGATTAAGCATACGCTATATACCATGTTAAAATATTTCTTTATGGTATTGCCAAGCAATTTTAATTAAAAAAAATAGTACCATCTAAAATTATGTGTAATATGCTAAATAGTTGCCTTCGTTAAGCAGTTTGGGATAATGTGAGGTGAGATATGCATTGTTTGGGTTGTTGTTTGTTGACGTGATGTCCGTTTTAGTACATGCCACCCATGTCACCCATTGGGTTGACTGAATTCATATGGGATGGCATTTCTTCATTTTTTCCATCTTTTGAATCTACAATTGCAACTTCAGTTGTTGTTAATAAAGATGCTATTGAAGCTGCATCTGAAATAGCTGTTTTAACGACTTTGGTTGGATCAATAATACCTGATTCAATCATATTTACATATTTTCCTTCTTGAGCATTAAATCCCATATTTGAATTTTTTTCTTTAAGAATATTTCCTGCAACAACAGATCCTTCATGTCCTGCATTTTCTGCAATTTGTTTGATTGGTGCTTTACAAGCATCTTTAATTATATTAACTCCGACTCTTTGGTCATAATTATCAGTTTGAACCGAATCTAATTCTTTTGAAGCAAACAATAGTGCACTACCTCCACCTGGTACTATACCTTCTTCAACAGCTGCTTTAGTAGCACATAATGCATCTTGTATTCTATCTTTAATTTCATTAACTTCAACTTCACTTATACCTCCTACTTTTATTAAAGCAACACCACCAGTAATTTTGGCTAGTCGTTCTTGTAATTTTTCTTTTTCATAATCTGATGTATTATTTTTAATAGCATTTCTAATACTTTCACATCTTTCACTAATTTCTTCTTTTTTACCTTCCCCTTCCATAATTAATGTATTATCTTTAGAGACATTTATAGATTTAGCTTTACCTAAATAGGAAATAACATCAGGGTCATCTAATTTCAATCCTGCTTCTTCAGTAATAACTTTAGCACCAGTCATAACGGCTATATCATGTACAAGTGCTTTTCTATGTTCACCAAATCCTGGTGCTTTTACTGCACATATTTTTAATCCCAATCTTAATTTATTTACTATTAATGTAGCTAAAGCATCACTATCAACATCTTCTGCAATAACTAAAAGAGATGATTGATTTTGTAGTACATGTTCTAATACTGGTAATAAAGATTTGACACTAGATATTTTTTTTTCATGTATAAGTATATATGGTTTATCTAATTCTACTTTTTGATCTTTACTATTATTAATAAAGTATGGAGATATATAACCTCTATCAAATTTTATACCTTCTACAATTTCTAATTCATGTTGTAATGTTTTTCCTTCAGTAACTGTTATAGTTCCCTCTTTCCCTACCTTTTTCATAGTATCAGCAATAAGTTGTCCAATATTTTTATCACCATTAGCTGATATACTTGCTACATTAAATATTTCTTCTGTTGTTGTTACATCTTTTTTTATTGAATTTAAATATTCTAAAACTTTTTCTACTCCCTTGTTTATTCCTCTTAATAGATCCATTGGGTTCATTCCTGAATCTACTGCTTTACATCCTTGTTGAAAAATCGATCTAGCTAAAATTGTAGCTGTTGTTGTACCATCACCTGCCTTATCATTTGTATTTGCTGCAACTTGTTTAACCATTTGTGCTCCGAGATTTGCTAGCTTTTTATTAAATTCAATACTTTTTGCAACTGTTACACCATCTTTTGTTATTTTTGGTGATCCAAACGATTGCTCAATTATTACATTCCTTCCTTTGGGCCCTAAAGTAACACTAACAGCATCCGCTAGTTTATTGCAACCTTCGATAAGTAAAAAAAAATAGTTAGAATATATGGTAGTTTATATGTATGCATATACCAAATGAAGATTTACATAAACAAACAGACACACACACATGTAGTGACAATCATATTATGCCATTTTTTAATGGAAAAAATTATGAATAACAACCAGAGCTACAAATAAGGATGTAGCACCATATTCAGACAAAAAGATACATATGAGTGTATACATAATTATTGTAAAAAAAATAATTAAAAAAAATTGTTTAAGTTTAATATTTAACCTATTAGCATAGCTGTTCTAGCATCACTCCCAAATCGAATATCTTTAGCTACATTTCTTTTTTGAATCTTATTTAATAAAGAAACACATTTATCTGTACTTCCATTATGTATTGTTTTTCCACATAATCTAGATAGCATTTTGTAAAAATTATAACAAATAAAAAAAAATTAAAAAAACAATATTTTTATATATATTTAAAAATGTAAATTATTACAAAAATGAACCAAATAATATCTTAGAAAAATTATCAGCATATATAATATATGAATTGGTGTTTATAAAAAATATAAATATAAATGTAACATTAAAATGTAGTGTGAATTAAAAGGAAAAAAAAAAATAATGCAAATAAAAGATCTATCACTTATATATAAATATAAGGATATGAAAAAAATATGTTTTTTTAATTATATCAAAAATGTAAAAAAATATAAAATATATATAATAACATCCTGTGTTTTAAGTATATTAATTTTGTAGGTGATGGCATAATTTTTTTATGGGAGATATGAGACCCCAAATAAAATCACGCCCATTTATATATGCCCTAACCTCAGTACTATATTTGATATACAGCTTTAAACACAAAAATATAAGAGTACTACTTTTATATAAGTATAGTTATATTTTTTTAAGGTGCATAATAATAATGATAGTAAAGTATTCCTTTGTTAATTCAGTATAAGTATATGTTATTAAAAAAAATATATATAATTTTGAATGGATATATAAAAATGTGAAAAAATGAAAATAAAACAATCTACATATTATCGTATGTATTATAGAAAAATAATTTATCTTTTAATTAATAAGAAGGAAAATAAAAAGTGTATATAAAATAAATGCATTTTTAATTTATTTATATTTTCTAACTACTAATACTCATAAAGTGTTAGTATAAGCAAAAGGGATATATTGAGAGGAAAATTATAAAAAAAAAAAAAAATTATATTTACAAGATTATGTAACACACATATACAAATTACACCAATGTGGCTTAAAATATGTTTATTTTTCTTAATCTAATTTTTTTAAAAATAATGGGAAATTTTCTATAACATATGTATTATTTATATCGTTTTCTTTATTACATCCAATGCTTTCCATTTTTTTTAATTTTACTTGATATATTTGTACTTCATTTGAAATACTGAAGTTTGGTGATGTATTCTAAAATAAAGAAAAACAAATAAAAATATGTAAACAACTATTATACATACACTAATGTACTATTGGTACATATATTTGTTTTATTTATATTTTCCGATGTTGTACATACTTGCATGTTTTGCCAACTAAAGTCTAAGACTTCTTTCCATTTGTTTGAAGTTCGGCTTATATTAATTTTTTCTAATAATTTGGGTAACTCATCAAAGTTTAAATTATAGGGGAAAAAAAACAGCTTTTCCGAGCTAAAATTGGGAAGGAAATATTATGAAATAAATGTCTTTGCAACAATAGGTTCCATTCTTTACTTTTGTTTTTGCGTAATCATGTGTACTTTTCAATAATTGGGGAACTCATAGAATTTATGTAAAAATTTGTATTAACCGCATTGTGTATCCTTATCTGTAAAGTTGCAAGCACGCATAGAGATGAGCATACATAGAAATAAGCACACAATTTTATTAGTTATTTTTTCTCCATATTTACCTGCTTTGAATTTGCCAAAATATTGCAATCGACGCAGTTGTAAATCAGTAAAGATGACTCAACAGCGGCGGACCTGTAAATTGTAAACATAGACAATTGTAACATAAAAAAGAGTTTAATATAAGACCATATCATTTGGCAATTCAAAAGAAGCTTAATTGGTCTATGATTAAAAATGGTGTTCTTTTTTAAGGCCATACCAAATAGTGCAGTTTGTTATGTTTTGTATAAAAACAGAACTTAATATGTCAAGGAATATAATTTCGCAATTAGTCTAAAAATAGTAAGTTTATCCAATTTATAGAAAGAACTGAAATTGTAATAAAAAATATATTCAATATTTTTTTTCTTAAACTTTAACCATATTATTTATTAGTAAACTTGAGTAAGTCGATTCTCCTATTCCTCTTATTATCCTATGCAATAATGTTTTAAAAAAAAAAAAAAAAAAAAAATTTATAAAAATAGCTATCATCATAAGTTACACGGAATATGATAGGATGTGTATACATTTACGAGTAGAACCTACTTTATATTTTTTTTATTTTGGAAAGACAAACTATGTTTATTCAAATCAATTGGCATATCAATTGGGTCACTATGTTCAGGATCTTCATCAATACAACAATTTTCAGGAATAAAAAAATTGTCATCGAAATTTTGATTAACATTTTGACATTCTATATTATTTTCATTTTTAATCATTTCATGTTTTAAATTTTCCAACTCTTTTATTATTTCTTTTACTTTCTAACAAAATGGAATGAAATAAAAACAGCATTTTTTTTTAATCTATAAATATGGAATAAGTTATAATCCATTTTGATAAAAAACCAATCTAACCTTTTCATAAACAATAACTGAACTATGCTTGAGTAGTTGAAAATAAACGTTGGATATTTTTTCTTTTATTTTTATACATTCAGAAGATAATTCATTAATTTCATGTAACTTGTTTATATTAAATTGGCCATTTTTTAAATCTGTGATTTTATTTTCAATGTCTACACAATTATTAAAAAGGAAAATGTAATTGAAAGTGTAAATGAAAGTGTAAATATATTGCCATCCTTTTTATTATTTAGACAAATGCTAAGAAAAAATTACGAGAAAATACTTGGCAACACATTGTGCAATTATATATGTAGAACTTTTTATAAGACATTCAATAATAAAAATTGATTAAACCTTTTAACTGTTTGCGTACTAAATCATCATAATCATCTTTTGCTAAGTTGTCATTCATTTTTTTTGTATATAAATAAGTATTAGCTATCCTAATAATTGTATATTTATAAAAGGGTATACCCTATTTTAAGGTTTATAAAAAAGGAGAGATATAACAAAAAAAATAAACTATTTATAAGGTCTCCATATAAAATAAAAACAAACCCAATATAAACATTCTTTTTTTTTCATTAAAAAACTCCATTTCAAATAAATGTAATATATACACAAAAGTATGAATTTTTTAACTTTTATATAGCATATCAATTTATAGCTAATTCATTTTTATTTTTTAAAAAATTTTACTATTTTAAATGACAAAAATAAAAAATATTATTTACAGCAATTTTAGCAGTACACTTGTAAGGAATAAATTGAAATTGATAAAATGATCTCCATATATTTATATATTAAAGAGTTTGAAAATAGTGTAAATTGCAAAATGTGTATTTATTCATACTCATATATGCATTTCTTAAAACTTATAAATGTTTAATAAGTCCATATATGGCTAAAACCTTTTGTACTTGCTTATTATTTACTTGTTTACTTTTTTTTTTTTTTTTTTTTTTTTTTTGACTTGGAAAACTGTTTGTATATAATTACTAATTTCCTCTTAATAGGAATTATGATATGTCTTTAAAATTGTTAGAGAAATTTAATTAAAAAAAAAACAATTTTATACTTAATAAATATGAAAAAAATAAAAAAATACATAAATATGTTATAAAATACACATCCTAGCAAAATATGCACAAACACATATGCGTGTACACTTTTGTGTTTAGAGCATTTCATCGAGTTTAAAAAAAAAAGGCAAAATACTTCAGAGAATAATATATAAAAAATAAATAAATTGTAAAAATAAACTAACTTATTTATTTTATCATATCATTATCGAATTGCCATTAATTAGTATTATTATATCGGGATTGTATTTTACATAATTATTTTATTTTATTAAATAATCTTTATTTTTGTTTCATTACTTGTATTTTATTTTTTTTAATTATAATAAATACTAACACCAAACATTTACACCTATCAATTATTATTTTTACAAAAATGAGTAAAGAATACTATCACACTCAAGAAGTATTATTGGAAGCCCAGTACAATGATGATATTTTAAAGGAAAATCAATTTAGATGGGTAATACAAAAAAGGAATAAATATATTTAATAAATAAGCAGACTAGCATGGGGAGAATATATATGTACATATATATTTGACTATTTTTTCATTTATTTATTTATTTTTTTCTCTCACACTTTCATTCTTAATATGGCTGATCTTAGGTTATGTTCCCTATAAAGTACAAAACATTTTGGGTATGCTGAAAAAAGTTGAAAAAGTTGAAAATAGTTTGACCCTTAGGAGTACCATGTGCAAGCATCGTATCACACTAGGCTATACATTATGATATAAATATGTATATATACATACATATTTTTATTTTTTTAT
The DNA here is from genome assembly GCF_900681995.1 of Plasmodium vinckei vinckei. NCBI lineage: Eukaryota > Apicomplexa > Aconoidasida > Haemosporida > Plasmodiidae > Plasmodium > Plasmodium vinckei. The sequence continues at coordinate 520,750 of NC_051304.1, forward strand.
TTTTAGAATTATTACAAAGAAATCGAATCCCTTTTTTGGACAGCAGAAGACCATAACTTCGATAAGGATAAGCCATTTTTGAATACTATGGATCAAACTAAGTTATCTAAATTGCTAGAACTCCTTTGCTTTTACAGTTTAAAGTAAGAAAAATAGCTACCTAGTTCGAAACTCACACACGGGTTTGATCGACACATATGCAAGATGATTATTTTTTCTACCTATTTTTCTGCCCCTTACAGAGATTTGCACCTACGTGATGAGCAAGCAATCATAACGAGCAAACTACTAGACATAATTCAAATACCAGAAGGTCGAGCCTTTTATGGATTTCAAATGTGCATGGAAAATATACACAATGAAGTATATGCATGTATTTTTGAATCCTACTCCTCAGATTCAAAACAAAAAAAAGAAATAATTGATAAAGTACTAAAGTATCAAAGTGTTTTTAAAAAACAAACTTGGCTATATAACGAATTTGAATCTAACATCCCATTTTATAATAAACTAATTCTTTTATATATATCAAAAGTACTTTTTAATGGTGGTCTAAATATAGTATCTAATCATTCTAAAGAAAATGGAATATTACCATGCTTAACTAGTGTATATGATAAGATACAAAGAGATGAATATTTACAAGGAGATTTTTCTGTTATGTGTTGTAACCATTTAAATAATAAATTAAAATATGAACATGTATTAGATTATTTTAAAACTGCTGTTGATTTAGAATATGATTTTTGTCTAGAAATGTTAGACTTTGATTCTTTAAAAATTACAAAAGATCAAGTAAAACAATTTTTACAATATTTAGCTGATACTATGTTAGTCAACTTAAAATATCCCAAACACTACAATGCAAAATATCCATTTACCTGGAAAGAATTCTCTAAGGTAGCTAATTCGTATCACCTTTTTTTTCACACTATTTATGGTTCCAATTTTTTACCAATAATATTTTTTTTTTTTTTTTTTTTTTTTTTTTTAGATTATTGTCAGTGAGAATGCAAAGAACGATTCTGTTAAAAAGTCTGCTGATCTGTATGGAGAAAAACAAATAACCTTTGACGAAGATTTTTAAATAAAAAAAATCACATAATTGTGCCTTATTGTACCACATACCACATTATATATTGTCTCGTTTTATAAATATAAATTACCAAACAATTTTTCATTTGTATAGTTAACATATTTTTTTTTATTGAGCTAATACCGTGAAAAAAAAAAAAAAAAAAAAAAAAAAAAAAAAAAAAAAGTTCATATATTTTTTGTGTGTATTTTTGGTATTATATTTGCAATCAAATAAGATGAACGGATCGAATATTTTCGTACATCATATAAAGTATTTTACATTATATTTATTTATGTCTCTTTATGACACATATGCATGTATATGCAACAAACTTGTATTAATTATTCATAAATAATATTTTTTACGATAAAAAAATCAATACATTTGTGCTTAAAATATATAACTAGCACATGTGTCTACATAAAAAGATTCTAAAAATGTTAACTCCCATTTAAAATGGTTAAGCAGTAGAGAATAGTAGAATGGGTCATACATAAGTTAAAATAGAAAACTGGTTATTATATAAAATTGTAAAAATAAATATTTTTTACATACTTATTATATTTGTAAACTACTATAAGTTTGTAATAGTATACCGTTATTTTATTATTATATCATCCGTAAGAACATTAATTATGTCGTTTCTCTTGTTTTGCATTTCTATATTTATTACACTTTTTTGAAAATAGGTAATGTAGAAAGTACATATATGCAAGGTACTAACAAATTTCCATTTTTTTAATTCTTACGATATATTATGAATAAATAAAAATATAAACAAAAAAAAAGGAATATATTGGAAACTGGGAAAATACTTATAAAAAATTGTATAAATTTAATTTAGCTTGTTTAAAATGTTGGATAAAAAAAAAATAAACTAAGAAAATTGCTCTCCTTGTATTTATGTAGGTACTATAACATGATGGTGTGTACTAAACAATTTCTTAATTTGCAAGGTTATCAATTAGTATAAAAAATAATTCCATATATTATATATATATATATATACATACCGTACAAAAATGTGCCTGTGCTAATATAGAGGTACTGCTACATCCACAGTAAAAACCCCCTCATCACTATTCAAATTTTAACAATGTACTCCTAAATATAGCAAACAAAATTAGTACCACATACATGCATAGGAGAAACAAATATAATATACGCATCCCTCAAATTACAAAAAGGTATATATATGAGGTGCTTCTTTAAAAAAAAAAAAAAAAACATAACCCACAATCCGATAATAAAATATTATATTTCACTATTTATATTTCCTGCATATGTTAAACTCTCACGGTTTCTTGTTTTTTTTTTCTCCTACCATAAAATTATACTATTTTTTGTATGCATGCCTTAAATTAATAAATTATATTAAGCTTGTCATAAAAAAAATATATAAACATTTTTATAAATTCCAAAATATATCTCAATAAATAATTACCTAAAAAATATTTTATTTAATTATTTTAAACAAATTAAATAATATACAGTTTTATTCTCCTATTTACTAAAATATTTTTATATTTAATTCAAAATTTTTTCCCTTTTTAATTAATTTTCCAAATAAATTTAATTTTTATTAAAACTTTTTTTTTTATTTCTTAAACACAATGGCTCATGTAATAACACGCATAAATGCCCGTGAAATTTTGGGTAAGTTTCTCTTCCTATTATTTCTATATTTATTCATACCTATAAATTTGTATACACCTATTTAGATATTCTACACGCTATTTCTATGCAGTTTGACTATTTCATAATGTTACTCCGTAAAACTATAAACATGTTTTTTTTCATTTTCTCTCATTTTTTTCTCTCCTTTGTAGATTCCCGAGGAAACCCAACTGTTGAGGTTGATCTCGAAACCACCCTTGGAATATTCAGAGCAGCTGTTCCATCAGGAGCTTCAACCGGTATATATGAAGCCCTTGAATTAAGAGATAACGACAAGGGTAGGTATTTAGGAAAGGGTGTACAACAAGCTATAAAAAATATTAATGAAATTATTGCCCCAAAATTAATTGGCTTAGATTGTAGAGACCAAAAAAAAATCGACAACATGATGGTTCAAGAATTAGATGGTAGCAAAACTGAATGGGGATGGTCAAAAAGTAAATTAGGAGCAAATGCTATATTAGCTATATCTATGGCTATATGTAGAGCAGGTGCAGCAGCAAATAAAACTTCCTTATATAAATATTTAGGTCAATTAGCTGGTAAAAATACTGACAAGATGGTTTTACCAGTACCATGCTTAAATGTCATTAATGGAGGTTCCCATGCAGGAAACAAATTATCATTCCAAGAGTTTATGATTGTCCCAGTTGGTGCACCAACCTTTAAAGAAGCTATGAGATATGGTGCTGAAGTATATCATACATTAAAATCTGAAATTAAAAAAAAATATGGCATTGATGCTATAAATGTTGGTGATGAAGGTGGATTTGCTCCAAACATTTTAAATGCTCATGAAGCTCTTGATTTATTAGTTGCAGCTATTAAAAAAGCAGGATATGAAAACAAAGTAAAAATTGCTATGGATGTTGCTGCTTCCGAATTTTATAATAGTGAAACTAAAACATATGATCTTGATTTTAAAACACCAAATAATGATAAATCATTAGTTAAATCAGGACAAGAATTAGTTGATTTATATATTGACTTAGTTAAGAAATACCCAATTATTTCAATTGAAGATCCATTTGATCAAGATGATTGGGAAAATTATGCAAAATTAACAGAAGCTATTGGCAAAGATGTACAAATTGTTGGTGATGATTTATTAGTTACTAACCCAACTAGAATTGGAAAAGCTTTAGAAAAAAAAGCTTGCAATGCTTTATTATTAAAAGTTAATCAAATAGGTTCTATTACTGAAGCTATTGAAGCTTGCTTATTATCCCAAAAAAATAACTGGGGTGTTATGGTTTCACATAGATCTGGAGAAACCGAAGATGTATTTATAGCTGACTTAGTTGTTGCTTTAAGAACCGGACAAATAAAAACTGGTGCTCCATGCAGAAGTGAAAGAAATGCAAAATACAATCAATTATTTAGAATTGAAGAATCACTAGGTGCTAATGGAGCATTTGCTGGTGAAAAATTCAGATTCCAATTAAACTAAATATAGCTATATTTACCCATAATAATATTTTAAAAAAAAAAACTTTGAGCATAATAATTACGATAAAATAAATTATTCTGCATATATATAAGTATTTAATTTTATTAATAATTTTAAACTTTGTGCAAATTTTGTGTTTACTTTTTCTTATGAATTGAAATACACACAAAAAAAATTCACACACATAATTATTTTCTAACACTAATCATGCATCGTCTTTTTTATTTTTAATATGGTTTATTATAATTTATAAAACTTATGCTCAAATTATAAACTGTTCAATTAAAGAAATTAATATATGATGATCCATACAAGTGGGAAAAATAAAATGGATAACCATTTTTTATCATTTTTTTATCATTTATTTATCATTTATTTAAAATATAGTTTAGTTTTTTCAACTTATACTAAGTATGAAAATCCTTGACAATTGCTTATAGTGTATGTGAATTAATTTGAGAATGTTGGAGGGAGAATATTCCCAAAGTACGGACACAAATTAAGTGATTGTCTTTATTATGAGTATACCCTTATAGAGATAAAATAAAATATACACACACATAAAAGGTTTTACTAAATATGGATGTTAAAAATGGTATGCATATTGTAAATATTTTTTGAAATAAATTTTATGTGTAAAAATAAGGAAATATATTGAAACTTCAATATATTGTGTTTATACATTTTGAAGTTTTTTTTTTTTTATAGTTTAGTAGAAATATAAAAAACCTATACATGATATTTTGGCAACGTTATGTTTGTAAAATATAGATCAATGCCATTTTTACAATTTTCAAAAAATTATGAAATTTACTAACATTGTGAAATGGCATTCCCCCCCTTGTTCATTTTCCGTTCAATATTTTATTTATTTACTTATTTACTTATTTATTTACTTATTTATTTATTAAATTGTTTAACACATATAATTCCATTCAAATAAAAAACAAACATAAATTAATATAAATTTTTTAAGGTAGAAAAAGGACAATTATATAATATACTTTTTTAATGTAATAATTTTTTTTTTTAATTTTGAAATAAATAAAATTTTCATAATTTTTTTTACTATCTATTCTATAAAATGTTGTTAAATTCAATTTGGTTTTTATTTTTTCCATTATAAAATAAGTGAACATATAAACTATTCATTTTTATTTCACTTTGTTTTTTTAAATTAAAAATATAAAATTTTTTTGATGGAATTTGTTGATAATATGTTTTAGTATTATATACTCCCATTTTTTAATTATTTTTTTTTTGTTTATTTAGCTTTTTCCTATTTTTTTTTTGTCATATTTCCTATCTTATTTATTAAATTTTTTTCATTTAGATCATGAATTATATGGAGAAATAATTAAAAGTTAAAAATGGTAGCCAAGAGCTGAATGAGCAATATATTTGCATTAAAAAAAAAATATATATATATATATGTATATACTTAACAATTCCATTCCTACAATAAGCACCCGTTGTCTATAAGACATTTGTATGTAAAAATTCATTTTGTCTTACTTGTTTTTTAAGTAAACATTTAGGTTACACACATTAATGAAATTCTTTAAATTGTGTTGTTAAATTGATCTATTTGCTCTCTGTCTTTCTCTATATATACATAAGTTGTTACACTATTTTTTCAAAAATGGATCATGCATAACAATCTTTTTTTAACAGTTTAAACATGCACATGACATTTTAATTTCTCTTTTTTTGGTCTTGATATATATGCATGCGCACAGATATTGTATATACATATGTATATATATATTTTTCTTTTTTTTTACCTGTTTGATTCTACTTATATTTCATTTATTTTTTTATAACATCCATAATAATCACTATTTTTACAATTACACTTTTGTAATTTCCCGAAAGTATATCCAACAATCTACATACACATACATCAGTGACCTTGCTTATATTTCTCTCCTTTGCATTTCATTTTAATTTATAATTTTGTGTGTCTTATCTATGAAAAATAAATAAATTAAAATAATAAGCAAACCTTCAATAAAACAGAACAGTAATTGTACTAACAAATAGTAAGAGTAAAAACTGTGGCACCCTATGCATATATTCTCTCAAATTTTCAACTGCAATCAAATGAACTCAAAACAATATAAAGGGGGAACAAATTCGAGAAATAGCCAGGTAGCCAATAATTCCAAAAAATACGATTTGAATAAAAAAAAAACTAGCCAAAAAAATGCAAGTTTTATACAAAATAATTTAAAAGCGAATACTCAAAAACAAAGTAACAATATGAGAAATCCTAAATCATACAACCTAAATAATTCAGAATTAAAATGGAATAAATATTTAGATAAAGTATTAAAACTAAATGAATATGTAAAACTTCCAAATAGTATAAATAATGAACATGATAAAAAAAAATGGAAAAAAGCACATAATTTAAGAAAGAAAATGAAAGAATATGATCTTATGACAAGAAGAAAACTATTTAATAATAATATTGTTAATAATAAAGCCAAGTTAAATAGAGAAAGATATATTATCTTAAATCGAATTCCAAGATATAGAGAAGCATTCCCCTCTACTTTTGACACTTCAAATAAGCTTAAGGAAGACATTATACGTACTTATCTTAAATCCCATGCATGCTATTTAGTTTCTGAAATGAAAAAAAATGATGGCAATATGAGCTTTAACAATACCATGGAAACGAATAATAATACAACAACTAGTAGCCCCTATAATATTACTACTAAATCTATGAAAAATATGCGTAAAAAAAATGTTAGCACAAATGGAAAAGGTAATAATCCTTTAAATTATTTATATAATAAGACAAGAAATCCTTCAAATGGAGAAAAGAATAATAAAAATAATCTCTCATATAATTTATGGGAAAAATCAATGATGAAACACCAAAATGACAATAGATATTTGAAAAATAATAATCAAAAACAAAATAAAAAACAAATATATAATTATCGAAATAATGCTAACACTAATTCTAAGGAAAATCATCTTAAAAATTATAATATTCAAATAAATGGTGTCTATTCTAATTTAAATAATAATAATATGAAAAAAAGAAATGTACCTAATACAGCCCCCAAAAATATACATATAGAAACAGATTTATATAACACTGGAAAAAATCACAATTTATTTGATTATGGACAAAATGTTATTATTCATAATGAAAAAAGAGAGGATGCTTATGAAATTTATCCTAATACCCCCCAAATGAATGTAATTTCAAAAGAACAAAATAATAGCCTTAAAAATTATAATATGCATTGTTCAACTGCTGATTCCAAAGATTATTTGCCAATTCGAGAAAATTTTAAAACAGATAAAATGCGTGATGTTTCAAACACACAATATCAATATTCAAATAAAAGCAATTCTAATGAATATGTAAATGAATATTCAAATAATCAAATGGAAAAAAATTATGAAATTTATAATAAAAAAAAAGCTAGTTGTGGGTTTAAAAAAGATCGATTTTCTTTATTTGGAAGGATTAAACATAATAAAGATATAGAAGTAAAACTACTTTTAAACAAAGCATAATTTTACGGAAAAATTGTATAAATATTACAGAAATGTAATTATCAAATTTTAAGACAATAAATAGGAATGATTAAAAAAAAATATATAGCTAAAAATGTTAAAAAAAAATATATATAGCTAAAAATGTTAAAAAAAAAATATATATATAGCTAAAAATAAAAAAAAATGTTGCACACATGTATATATAGAATAAAAATCAAATGCCAAAGAAACCAATAATATATATTACAGTTATAAAACATTGTTTTTAACAATATTGCAATTATAAACCATAAAATTGGGAAAACTGCATAAAGTGTAGAAAAAATATAAATATGTGATTACATATATATCGAGAAAATGATGGGAATAATGAGGATAATTGTGTATTTTTACATGCACATGTCAGATTGAAAATTTTTGTTATTCTTCATTTACCTGAATTGTTAATAAAATTTTGGTAACATTTATTTTGTATTTATTATTATAGACAATTTATTAAGCATTGGAATGTTTTTTATTAGTTTTTTTTTGTATCTCTTTTTTCGTTAACAATGAAATTTTGTTTACATTTATTTTATCAAAATAGTGAAATAGCATTTTTGATAAATTCACAATAGTTTTATCTTGTGTATTATGAAAAAATCAAATATGTACGCATGTTAAATAAAACAATTTTTGCTAATAATGCATAACTCTATTGGCGTCTTTTGTTCATATTTGTTTCGCTTGAAATTTAATTATACAATTTATTCTACTCACATTTTTGTGATATTTTCAGATCAGATTATTTTATTCCCATTAAACTGAATGAATAACATTATTTGAGGGTATATTCCCTTGTAATATATTTTGATTATCGGCCCCCACAACAGCAGAATTTTAAAATTTTTAAAATAAAAATAAATATATATTTTATCAATTTTTGCACAAGGGTAAAAAATAATTTAATTAAAAAAAAAGAAAGGAATATAACTATGCCATATTTTGAAAATTTAAAAAGTATTATTTTTTTAATTTCATTAATCTGTGTTTCTCTCTCATTCATTGATACACCTTTTTTATCTCCATCGATAGGTGGGTTTATATAACTATCTATAAATTCATTATAAAAACTACTTACAGTATCAAATATTAAATTATCATTATTAGCTATATCTGAATTACTTAAAATATATTTTTCTACAAATTTTAATTTATATCTTTCCTCTTCGAAACTTCTAATATTAAATGATTGAAGAAGTAATTCTTTACGAATTTTATCGTTTGTATTATAAGCATTTTCATTTATTGTAGAGTCTAGTTTATTTTCCTCTATACTATTTTTTTCATTATCTAATTTATTGTTTTCTTTATCTATCGATTTGTTATTTGCTATGTTGTCTAGCTTGACATCCTTTTTTTTCTCATTAATTTTTGCAAAAGCAACAAAATTTGGTGATTGAAAATAGGCTAATAAGCTGATCGATATTAAAAATATTAGATAAAAAATATTTTTTTTACATTTTTTTTTTTTAACCCTTTTATATGTATGATCTACATTATTCCAAATATTTAATTTCTTTTTTATTTCCATTGAAAAAACAAAATAATAATACAAATACTGATGTAATAGTGATGTAATAGTGATGTAATAGTGATGTAATAGTGATGTAATAGTGATGTAATAGTGATGTAATAGTGATGAAATAACACTATATATTAACAAAAAATTAGACTAGACAGAAAATGAAAGGAGATAGAAAAAAAAGCGGAATCTATTTTTTAATTTAAAATATGTTGATTTCACATAAATTAGCAGTTTTTATTTTACATTTTTTTTTCATAAATTGTTAAATAGTATTAAAAATAAAAAAGACAGTTATATCTTTTATATGGATCTATATTTATAAATTCATTTTAGCTATACATATTTTTTAAATGTCATTATTTATAATATTTTATTTTTTACGTGTCTACTTTAAAACGATTATAAAAATCAAAAAAATTGTTGAATATACAAACATAATTATGATTATACATATGTTTATTTAAAAAAAGATTATCTTTCAATTCTATTTAATAATATGTTTCTTTTCAAATCATTGGAAATATGTGCTTTAACTTTGTTTTTCACCATTTTTTAAAATCTTTGTAAGATAAAGGAATACTTTGAAAAAGCGGAGAAAAATAAAATAAGCATATTAATATATCTGATAACATAAAATGCTTTAGCATTTGTTTATATTCTTATATTTATATTTTTCACCAATTCATTTTAAATTTTATATAAACCTATATAACCTTACTTATTTAACCACTAATAAATGCTAGGATTAATGAAAAAAGGAAATCATATATGATTATATGCATTTTTCTCTTTACTTTAAAATTGTTAAAAAAATTAAATAACTTTTTATTTTATTCATATAATACAAAATGTATGGAAAAATATTTAAGTGTTATAAAAAATGGTTGAAATTTATATATCTACATATTTTAGAATATGTTTTATTTTTTTCAAGTTGTATCTTTTTCTGCAAAAAAAAAAAAAACAGAGATATGTATAAGGGATGATATACATTTTTGCGAATATTTTTTATATTCCTCGATAGTTCGTTTCTGATCAATTCTTACAATACATATAAAGAATATTTATTTGGTTAGAGGTTTCTAATTTTGTTATCTATTTCAAATTATTTATGCATATATACATACTTATTAATGTCAAACTGGGAATGACATTTTCCGATGAAAATAAAGCGCATACATATATATAATAATTTTTGTATAAAATATAAGCATGTATTTAAAAAAAAAATATATTATAGGCTTTTAATTATACATTAGTAATATTTATAATACACATTGTATAATATATTTTTATATTTTTTAAATATACAAAATGTATTATTTGTTTGGGTATTCAATTTATTTATTTATATACAAATTATTGTAATCCTATTGATGTAATTTTTTTGTTTTTTTTCACATATATATTTATTTAAAATTTTGTAATTTTTTATAATTTTTTGATTAAAGTATTTTTTTATAATGAGAAAAACTGATAATATCAAAAGTACTGTATAAAAAATAGTTAGCAAATAGCCAGACCATCGAAAATATAAACACGTAGTTAAAATCCATATTCGGGATAAAACTATGACTAATGATGGACAGAGCAATATTTTAAATAAATGCGACGACTCAGGAGCAATAGATAACATAAAAACTATTCCTTCACATAATAATGTAAACTCAACAAATTTTATAAAAAATGAAAATACCCATAAAGGTGGCTGCCCTTATGCAGCGATGATGGATCTATCCGATCCCCCAGCAAATCTGCCAAAGGTCTTAGAAAGAGTAACAAAAGAAGACTTGCTCGAAGGTCATGAAGTGAAGGAAAATGAAATTAAGGAGAGTGAAACGAAGAAGGATGTGGTAGAAGATCATGGAATAAAGAAGGATGTGGTAGAAGATCAAGGAATAAAGAAGGACGTGGTAGAAGATCAGGGAATAAAGAAGGACGTACCAAACGATGCCCCAAATGACATAAACAGTAATAGCGAAGATGACCATATAGAGCTAGAAGAAATATTTGCTCTTGAAACTTTAATGCAAATATCTAATAATATATTTATAAATACTCACCATAGTATAACAAAAGATGATATAAATATAAAAAATTGTAAAGTAGTTATATATGAGTCAAGTAATTCTTTACCAGATTTAAATGAAGGAGATGATGAATTTATAAATATGTTATTTTATTTTCAAAATAAAAATTATATATTTTTTCTAATATATTGTTTAAATAAAAAAAATGTAGTATATTTAAAATTTTTCAATCCTTTATTAATTGAAAAAGAAAATATAGAATCGATCAATTTATTTTTTGTAAATAATTGTTTTCCTCATATAGTGCTAGGTCTGAATAATGGAAAAATTTGTTTATACAATCATGAAGGTGTTATATGTATGCAAAATAAATTTTTTGATTGTAAAATAAAAAAAATATTTTTAGAGCATAATAATAATTATATATTATTTCTTCATGAAAATAATACAGTTATAAATTCAAATGCAAATTTAATTAAACATGCCTTAGAATCAAATAATAAAATAATGCCAATTGATTATATATTTACTGTTAATAAAAATATACCTATATCCCATATAATACTTAGATATAATAATACTTTAGATTCAATAAATAGAGAATTATATTCTGTATTTGGAAAAGATGATCTTGCTAAATATGTAAATATTTGCACATCAGAAAAGGTAAATGAATCTGAAGAGAGTACAAATAATTTAAATTTGAATGTACCTGGAAATGCAAGTTATATTATTGCATCAAAAAATATGACATGGGCTATTTTAAATATAATTAAACCAAATACAAAATTAGATTTTTTAATAAGAAGAGAATGTTATGGTACTTCAGAAAAACTAAGTTCAAAAATTAACAACTTTATAAAAAATATATTTGTAAAAGATAGTGAACCATTATCAAATACACCTACTAATAAAATTCATATAAATAATACTAATCAAAATACACAAATAAATATAAATAATAATAATAATCCTATATATGCATTTAATACAAATATGATATATACCTTTAATGACCCTAAAAGACAAATTATAGATATTTGTGTATGCCCATGGAATAACTACTTAGTTTTAGCACTTGATAACTTAGGAAGACTATGCTTATATAATATTTCAAGGTTAAGTATTTTATATATGTGGAAAAGTTATAGATCAGCTTATATGAGTTTTATACTAAAAAAAGATAATAATAATAATAAAATAGCTAAAAATATAAATAATGATAAGTCCACAACAATTAGTAATACTAATATTTTTTATGTTACTGCAACTGATAAAAGTTGCAAAAAAGGAATATTTTTTTATATTAAACCAAGAAATTTAATTGAAATATGGGATATAAATACATTATATAAAATATATGGTATAAGAACTTTTGATGACCCAATTTTATTTAAATTTTTTTTCAAGGATCATGATATTCCTAATGATGTTTATTTTTTTAATACAAATACCCATGTATTTGTGATCAACTCAAAGTTTGAAGTCCTTCATATAAAATGGGTTTAAACGAGGAAGCCTTTTCTTTGTTCTGCTCAACTATTACATAGTGCAAACCGATAAATTTCTCATTCTCCCTAATAATTTTTCATTATTTTTACCATTTTTCCCATAATTTTCTCATCATTTTTTCATCATTTTTCCCCCCACAAAGGGACCATCGAATTATATTGTCTGATATTTTACCTACATAATTTGCCATTTTTAACATGTAAACATTTCATTTTTTTTTATTGCTTGTTCATAATTTTTTGGGGTACATGTACATATTTTGTAGACATGTGTATGTACACCTAAATAAAAACTTGTTTAACATAAATAATGTAAAAATTAAAAATTAAATTCCAAATAAATTTGTTAAAGTTATGCGTATTATTGGAAAAATTCGTTTAATGTTGTAATTGGAAGAACACAAAATATGTGCATTATTTTCTTCTTAAAACGGAAAGAAAAAAAAAGAAAATATAAATAATTAAATAAAATAAAATAGGTTTTACGCGTGTAATTGTCCTATTTGTACTTAAAACGTAAGTCAGGACATTTTCGCAGGTGCAAAGAAAATTATATAACTCTATGCCCACACGAAGAAATACACATAAATACATAAAAAAAAATGGAGAATATTTTTTTTTCCACCCTCATAAAATTTTTATCATAATAATTTAAAATATAAATATTAAGCATATCGAAAATATGTCAAATCACCAGACTTTCATTTTAACCCTTTTATTTATACATATATTATTGGTCTAATAATGTAGCTTCCATTCTCTTATCACTTTTTCTGTTCTAGTGTTGTATTATGTAATATAGAAAGTCATAAAGCGGGAAGGGGAATACATTCCAGTCCTCTTTTCATTTAAAACTGTTTTAATTCACATTAGTAAGTAGAACTTTCCCAATTATAACTTCTTCACATTTGAAACGTTTAATTTTCATCTGTCAATGGAATAGTTAATGATTCATTGGTGGGGATATCCGATTTTGAGTATTTAGAAATATGTTTATCTTTTTTATATATTTTTTTTTTATTGAAATCGTTGTAATTTAAATTTTGATGATGTCTGTATTCTTGTTTATATTGAGTTGGATAATATTGTTGTGAATGATAGTTTGTATATTTATTTATTTGTACAGGATTTTTTTGTTGATTAAAATTTGAGGTATTATTGTATATTCGATTGTTCCCTAAATTATGAGTTAAATTTCCTAAGTGTGATCCCATGATATTATTTCCATCCATATCTTTTTGTGAAGCTTTTAACAACGATTTCAAAGAATCTAAAACATTATTAACTTTTGCATTTTGTATATTTTCACTTATAGAATAACCCATACCTATATCTCCTTTATTAATATGAGGTACTGTTGTCCTACTATTATCATTATATATATTATCATTTTCTACTCGTAATAAAGAATTTATAATTGGTGTAATATTTATATTTCCTTGTGGTGTGTTTTTATTTTTATATGAATTATAATTTATGTTATTATCATGGTTTAAATAATATTCCGAATTATAATTATTTCGAGATACTAAATTGGGACTATCATTTATATTTATATGTCCATTATTTATGCCAACATTATTTGCTATCTTTTTATTCATCATCATGTAATCTATACTCATATTATTTTTATTAACTTCATTTATATTATTATCATAGAATTTTTTTTTAGGATTAGAAATATCCATAGAATATTGTTTATTATTATTATTATTTCGATAATTATATTGATCATTATTTATAGGAAATCCATAATGTTCATTTCCTATTCCTATGGTTGATCGTCTAATTATTTCTTGTTCCATTGATTCATGTGAAAATTTATTTGAGTTTAAATTTTTTAAAATATCCATTATATTTTTACCTCCATCTTTTATATATAAATTATTATCTTGTGCTTGTCCAATAATATTGCTTCCATTTTTAAAACTGTTACTATTTTTCCAATTATTTTCATACATATTTAAAGAATTTTGTTTTTCAATATCTTCTATATTTTTATTTCGTTCTTTAATTAGTGATATTTGTTTCATAACAAGTTCTGCAACTGTATTACTTAATTGTTTTGATTCCGTATTGTTCATGTTAGACATATTTTCATTTGTATATGCATAATTTATATTGTTATTATTTGTGTTTTCTGGAAGTCTACTATATATTTCTCCTCCTTCATGATTTGGTACCCCACCAGGATTATTATTACTATATCGTACTCCAATTTCTGTTCCTGTTTTATTCTTGGTGTTCACATATTTTATTACATCTACATTATCCTTTCCATCTATATGATTATTTTTAAACCATTTTGCAAAATTACTTTTTGCTAAGTTTTCTTCATCATTGTCTTTAAATATGGCATAACTATTATTTCGATGGGTTCCTTGATTATTTTCATTTTCATTTATTTCTTTACCTATTTTTAATCTACCACTTACAAAATGATCATCATTCATTTTTTTATTTTCATTAATTATATCAGCATTTGGTTTATTATAATTACTTCCTCTAATATCATTTTCTCTTTCATTTTTTTTTGAAAATTTTTTAATATCACCAAGTGTAAATATTTCTTGATTATTTTTTTTTCCATACATTAATGGATTATCCCAATATTTGTCTGGATCGTTTTTATCGATACGCTCATAAGCTGGTGAATATTGTAAATAATGTGATTGATATTGATAGTTGTCATTTTCTTTATTTTGATAGTGGCTATTTCTTTCATATTTATTTCCATAATGCATGTTGCTATTATATCCTGATCCGTTATTCCTTTCTTGTTCTGTTAAATGCATTTTGCCATCCATATCTATATATATATTATTTAATGGCAAATTGTAACAATTATCATCAATATATTTAAAAGCTTTTGAATTATAATTATTCATATTATTTAATGAAATATTTGAATGTTTATTGGGTATGTCAAACTTATCATGATTATATCCACTCTTTGTTCTAAGATTGTTATTATAATTATTTGTATAGTTGAAGTTTCCATTTTGAGACCCTATATAATTATTATTATTTCCTGTGTCATAATTTCCATAATGATTATTACTCGAATTTGAAATATTGTAATTAGTATGTCCTACACCTATTTCTCCTTTATTATTAGAGTTGTATGAAAATGAATTATCATGTATATTTGAGTTATATCCATCTCTAACATATTTATTAGAACCTCCTCGAATATATTTATTTTCTTTTATAAAAAAACTATGATTTAATATATCATTGGAATCGTTCTCTTCATCTGTTTTATAATTTAAAAATCGTAATAACAATAATTCATATAAATTATATCTTAAACATTTTTGTTTAGTACTTTTTATATTATAAGCATTTTCATCAACATATTCGTCAATACATTCATCAGTGCATTCATCAGTGTATTCATTACATGTGCCGCCATTTTCAACCTTTTCAACTTTTTCTGTATCTTCACGTTTTTCAACCTTTTCAACTTTTTCTGTATCTTCACGTTTTTCAACCTTTTCAACTTTTTCTGTATCTTCACGTTTTTCAACCTTTTCAACCTTTTCATTAGACGCTTCATCAGTTTTGTCTCCTTCCTTAAGTGCCTTAGTATGATTTACATTCAATCCATTGTCGATATAATAATAATGATATAGAGGAGTATAGGCATTGTAATTATGATCATATATAGTGTCTGTACTTATACATGTGATTCTTTTGTATTTATAAATATGTTTATAAGTTAATTTGTATAAGTTATTATAATTTTTATATATTATATTTCCATTTTTATCAATTATATTATCACAGGAGGCATTTAAAGGAGAATCTATTCCTCTATTATTTATGATGCTAAAATTTTTCAACTCCTCTTTTTCCATTTAAATTAAAGTTTATCTAATATTATGATATGTAATTAAAATTGAAAAATATTTCTTGAGGGTTGAAGATAAAAAAATGTATCAACAACTCGCAAACGTCCTATAGGCATAAATTTTTACTGACCTCCTACAATAGCTAGATTAAATATGCAATTATATACATGCATATATAACCTTATACTTTTGTTTGCATATATTTAACTTGATAAACCATCAAAAAAATATAGTGTTACATTATATAAATAAAGAAAAATGAAAAAGTGTAAAAAATACGTCTATACATACACAAAATTGACACTACACTAATTTGGAGTTATTATATATTTACATAAATTGTGAATTACAAACATTCTCTTTTAAATCTTCATTATTTGTGTCACAAAAAAATATACGCATACACATATAGGTAGTATGTATATATGGAATTATGAAACTATGTGAAAAAAAAAAAAAGGTAGCTAAAATAATTCGACGTTATTTTATTTTGTACCCACGAAATATAAGACTGACAATAATATACACATGTATATATGCAGCATATATAATTATTTATTCTATGTATGTTCTTATGTATAAATTTTATATATTAACATACATGTTAGTGTTTTAAAATTTTCGTAATTAAAGAGCAAAAAATCGTAGGCTTTTGAAGAAAATTAAAAATTATATATAAGTCATTCCGCTTTTTCAAATTGTGAAATATATAAACACATACATATGTACTTACATGTTTACCCACTTTTTTTTTTTTTTTTTTTTCTTCCTATTATATTTTGGAGTATTTAATTATATGCCTTATAATTTTATCTCCATAAATATAATACAATATAACAAATATATAAAAAAAAAAAAAGTAAACTATTATGAAAATCAGGTACCAATAGTTTTACTAAATAAAAATAAAATAAAAAAAATAAATAAGTATAAGAACAAATACATAAATATTATTAATGTGTAATATATATCTAGATGATATTATTTTTTTGAAGTTATATATAATCTATGCTTATATTTTTATATATGTGTATGTATATAATATGTATTATATTTACATCACGTGCACGGGCTTATTATATGTAGTAGTAAAAAAAGCACAAATAAATAAAAGGGGATGGAATATTTTTTTACTGGCAAAAATAATTTTAATTTAAATATAGTTTATCACGTTCAACTATTTACTCGGAAGAAATGTAATAAATATGTAAATATATAAATATTCTTATGTTTATATATGCTTACATATTTTAGTAACGGTATATAAATTTGTACATACGTATATTCAAAAATATATATAATGTGTATGTAGCATTATATTGTTACGTGGTTAAAGAGGGGAGAAATAAACTCATATAAACATTAAAAAAAATATATATATAATATAATTATTATTTATTTAAAATATAACAATATATGAAAAAAACACATGTTTAAATAATATATATAGAAATATGTTACTATGTTTTATATGAACTGCTTAATTTATTTTGCAGTAATTTTAATAAAAAATGAAAAACCTGTTCATGCTTTAAACTTTTTTTTTTTTTTTTTTTTTTTTTTTTTTTTTTTAAAATTATAAAACGACGTTCAATGTAATTTTATCTTATAATATTTCTTTTGCATTTACACGAATTTCTCAATTTTCTCACACAAGTATAGTCTGTCGGGAATGTAAAATAATTGTATAAGTATAAATATGTATGTATATATATATATGTAAGTATGTAGCGTATTTATTTGTGCAAATAGGCCATAGTATGATTAGCATACATATCTATAAAGTGTGTGCAACAACATGGAGTGATAATTTACTTCCGTTTCCATACAAATAAAATTATATATAAACAATCTTCAAAATAAGCTTAATAATAATATGTATATACATGTGTAAATATTAAGGGAAAGGGATAACAACACAAGTGCTACCTATCCGTTTTAAACAATATTCTGTTCTTTCTTTCTGTGTATGTGTGTAATGTGGGTATATATATATGTACATATCTTATGTAATACACAAAAATCACATATTTAATATGTTCAAATAAATTTATAAAAACCACACATGTAGATATTTTCCTCTATATTTTATGATACGATAAAAAAAATATATTACGTATTTGTGACTATTTCGAATGTATATATGGTTTAGCACACTTGAGTAATGAATAGATAAGAATATATGAATATGTGTAAGTAAAATATAATTGTAAGCTTATGGTATTTTTCAATGAAAATGAATAAAATAAAAAAAAAACTATATTGTAAATAATAGTATGTATGCCAAATTAAAACATTTAATTCGATTTTTAAATTTTTTATAAAATGTTTTTTTTGAAATATTTATATTGCAAGCAAATAAATGAAATGTAAAACCTAAAACAATTTAAAAATTATAAATTTCTTTCAAAATATATTTCAAGTGGTAAAACATAAATGTAGATTTCCAATCATTAAAATAAATGAAAATAAAATGAAATAAAAATAAAACAAAAAAAACACATACATACACATACTATATAAATATGTACACACATCAAGTCTATTTTTTATGATTAAACCCTGATCTATAATAAAAATGAAAATATATTCACATTTTTTATATCCATATATTTTATATATATATATATATATATATATATATATATTGGCTTATTTTTATAATAAAATTGGATGTATATACAGTGATAAAATATATCAAATATTTAGAACTTTACAAAAAAAAAAATAGACCTATTGTGTACATTTTTTTTATATTTATTTGTCAATATAAATAAGTGCGTATTTTATTATTTTTTTTTTTAAATATTTATCAAAATGAACATGTATTTATTATTTTTATTAATATTTGTAAAGTATTTTATTTAACAAACTCATTTATTCTTATATTTCCAAATGCTACCATGTTTTATTTATAAGGAAATATTTTAATTTTTCGATTTAATATAAAATAGAATAGCTGGATAAAATTGTAGATAGACCTAACAAACCCCATTCTTAATCCATTTTTTATAAAAACAGTTATATTATATTTGTAAAGGTTTATTCATACTATTTTTTTAAACTCAAAGAATACATAAATGTTTACAAATATAATATATACCTTTTTTATCATACTAATATGCATAAATAGTAATGTGCTATCTCAATCTGTGAAAAGCATTTGTAAATACTACACATATGTAGAAGGTAGTAAGCAGTTGAAATGTGTGTCTGGTAAAAGAAAATGCTATTCATACCTTCTTTATTTCATTCTTGACAATAACATAAGATTGTATAAACAATAAAATGATAAAACATTCAAAATATACTTTCCTTTTTTTTAAATAAAATAAACATATTTATATACACTATTTTTTATTACCATAATAAAAATGGATTTTTCTCATTCCCTTAAATTTTTATTAAATTTTAATTTTTTTTAATTTTTATTTTGAACATATATATTGACAAATATGACATTATGAAATTAATTCCATTTTTAAGAAAAACCAAAAATAATTATTCTTCCCCAAATTAAGAATAAATCGAAAAAGGGAAAAAAAATAAAAACGGGGAAATATTAAAACAAACAAAATATAAAATATAAAAAATAAATGATAATTATAAATATAATGCTTCATGGTTTTTCTTTCAATTTTATGCCATGTATATAATAACAATTTTTTTTATTTTTTACTTTTTAATATCATTGGATAAAATTAAAAGAGTTTAATAAAAATTAAATTTGTAAAATGGTAAAAAAAAAATCAAACATTATGATTGACTATGAATGTTAAAAAAAAAACATGTGGTATTATGGCCCTTTCTATATAATCTTCTTTTCATTTTAATTATATATATGTCCATATATATATATTTTTTCATTTTCTCTTTTTTAATACATTAGAAATATAAATAATTTAAGAGAAAAAGGAAAAAAAGGGGAAAGTCGCATTATGTATTGAAACAAAAAAAATAGTAAATAAAAACAGCCATTTTCATATTCTAGCGAAAAAAAAAAAAAAAAAAAAGTTTTTTTTTGTCATGTTTGGAAATGGAAAAAGAGAATGGTAATAAAAAAAGTGGAAGGGGTAGAAAAAAAAAAGAAACCACAAATGAAGAAGCAGAAAATGAAGTGAAGAAAAATAAAGAAGCGGAAAATGGGGAAGCAAAAACGATAAGCGAAGAATTTAAAGATGACATTGATGATGTCCAAGATTGGGTAAATAAAACAAGACATGCTATGAATAAAAAGTTAGAACCAGAAAATATAAAATACAGTGATGATGAAGATGAAGAAGAAGATGGGGTATCAAAAAAAGGAAAAAAAAAGGGAAAAAAACAAACAAAAAGTAGTAAAAAATTTTCTACTAGTTTAAAAGTACAACATAAAAACGAAGACATTCAAAATGATATGGTTTTAACATTAAAAGATCAAAATGTTTTAAGTGATGAAGATGATTGTTTAGTCAATGAAGAATTAAAAAAACAAAATATTAAAAGTTTAGTAACAAAGAATGATGATAATTATTGGAATCAAAATTATTATGATCCGCTCTCATATTATAATAATGACTTAAAAAATGAACAAACAGATAAGAACACATCTATAAATATGCTTCCGAAATATGACGACAAAGAGGAATCCTTTGATGTGCAGGTAAATTATAATTCCGATGAAGAAGACAATAAAAAAAAAAGTAACAAAAAAAATCGTACTAATAAAACAAACAAAAATATAGATGATTTAAAGAAAAGAACTCTCAATATTATTGAAGATGCTGTCACAGAAAGTGGTAAAGCTATTCAAATGAAAAAAAGAAAAATTAAAAATATAAATAAAAGAAAATCAGATGATGTATGGAGTTTCTTATATGATGACCCAGTAAACAAAGAAAAGGAAACAGAAAAAAATGATGGAGATAAAATAAAAAAAGAAAAAAATACAATAACATCAAATAATGACAGTACAAAGACAAATAGTAATATTCTACAAGATGTTATGGAAAAAATCAAAGAAGAAAATATGAATATGGAATTTAATTATTTCGATGATACATTACTTAGTCAAAATGAAGAAGAAAAAGAATTATATGAACTATTAGAAAAAGGAAATGATTTAAAAAATAAAAAAAAAAAAAGAATTAATTATCAAAATGAACTATTAGAACGAGTTATAATAAATGATGATGATAAAAAAATTGATGACGAAAAAAATAATAATACTATAAAATTAACAGATACTTCTGAATTTTGTAAAAGCATATACTTACCAATAGATATGCATGAAAGTGTTAAAAAGTCAGGAGTGAAAAAAAATGATAAAATGAATGGTATAGAAATTGCAGTATCTGATCGTGCAAATAATTCAAACAGACTTTCAAAATTAAATCATAGTGATGAAGAGGAAAATGATAAAGATTCAATAAAAAATGATGAACATGATGAAGAAATAGATCTTTCAGAAAATGGTGTATCTGAAATTTTTAATGAAATTAAATTAGATGAAGGATTATTTGGAGCATTAGAATATTTGAAAACGAAAGGGGAATTAAATATAGAAGATAAGATATATAGAAACCCTGAAAATAAACCATTACATATGGCTACAGATAAAAATGACATTAAAATCGATTATAAAAATGATACAGGAAAAGTTATGACACCAAAAGAAAGTTTTCGCTACATTTCCTGGATTTTTCATGGAAAAAAACAAGGTAAAAATAAATTAGAAAAAAAAATTAAAAGAATGGAAATTGAAAGAAGATTTAAAGAAAACCCAATGGAATCCCTTCCAACATTAAATGTTCTTAAAAAAGTTCAAGAAGTTCAAAAAAAAGTTTATTTTACCTTATCCAATAATGGGTAATATATTTTGGTTTTATTTTTAGTTAAATAATTTAAACAAAATTTTTATATATCCCTAATTATTGAAAATAATAAAATGGAAATTATCAAAACCTTACTCCATTTTTTTATTAAACATAATTTATTTTTTTTTATGATTTATATATTTATGAAGCAACAAATAGGAAATGGTATTTCCGTTGTTTTATTATGATTTTATTTGTTTTCATTTTTACCATTTTTAACTTTTTTGTATTCCCATTTTTAACTCATTTTTTAAGTATAAAAAATAACGTTTAAAGTTTAATAAAACACAAAAAATTATGTTTTGTATATTAAGGGGTCGGAGAGTGTGTATGCTTATCGAACACACATTCACAAGCATGCACATATTATGTATAAACATATACATAATGGTGATACAAAAAAAAGACAAAAGAGTGATTTGTTTTGCAGCATATTTTGTAGTTACCATATATATATTTTTTTTTTTGTTTAATTTTTCTCTATGTTTTTTTCCTTTTTTCTTGAATGTACTTATTAAGTTTTTCATTAAATTTTTTGCATATCGTTATTTGCTCAAATAAATGAATTAATAGTGGTTTACCCATAATTAATACACTATTATACTCTTCCTGAAAAAAAAAACAACGCATGTGTGTATGAAAATTGGAGAATGGTAGGGTTTCTCAATGTAATAGCTTTTTATATATTTTTTTTTTACATTTTTTTTTTATTATTTTATTTTTTTTTTTTTTCAAGCTAGTATGACGTACCTGCTTGGCTTGGATCTCATCCTTTATCTTTGAAAGATTTTCAAGAATTTTATCTCTTTTATTTTGTTCCGGAATATAGGAAGTGTAAAACAAGTTGAGTAAATAATTAATTTTCACGTGATAGTCTTTTACAATATCGAGAATATGCTGCTCATAATCAATCGTTCCAATGAGAAGCGATTGGTTGCTTTGACACTTTTTTGTATTAAGGACAAAAAGCTGTCTACCTGTTGGTCATAAAAAAAAAAAAAAAAAAAAAAATGGTGAGTTGTTATAGCTAGCCAAAATGGTAAAAAAAAATACACATTAATGTGTGTAATAAAAAATGGGTAAAATAGCTAGCTTTTTTCATAAAAAAGATTTATAACATACCTATAGCAAAGAGATCCGAATAATTTTTTGAAGTATTATGTTTATTTGTTATCAAATCGTCCATAAAAATAGAAAATTGTTTGTCTAAATTTTCTTTATTTTGTAATAAATCTTTAGTAGCACCTTTGTCTTCATTTTGTAAGTTACATAGATTGTTTTTTTTTTTTTCAAGATTAAATAATAATTCTTTTTTTTCGTGAGTATCATCAGATAAATTTGTATCATTAATTTTTTCATTTAGATCATCATAAAATTGATCTATAGTAAATTTTTTTTCTTTAACCATACGGATACAATAATTATTAAATTTATTGATTAATAAGTTTAATGAATTATGATTATTTGTTATTAATTTTTCATTGGTTAATATACCAAATCCTTCAGGGTTTTCTTCATTAAAATAATAATTATTTTTGAATATAAGATTTTTTTTGTCAGAGGATTTTGTTGATAAATATTCTGACAATATACATTTTTCTAATGTTCCTTTAATATCTTGATTAACATTTTCAAGGTTATACATTAAATTTTCAAAAGAATGTTGGTTAGTTTGTTGAATATTTAAAAAGTTTTTATTTGCCATAATGTCTTTTTCGTTTTTGTCATAAAAAAATAAATGGCTATATTTATTGTTAAATAAAAAATACCAGAATGTTCCTTCATTTAATATATTATTTTCAATATAATAATCATGTAATTTTTTTAATTTTTTATTTTCAGATAAAATTAATTTACTAACTTCTTTATTTATTTCAACATTTTTATTAATTTTTTGTTCTTCAGATATATATATAGGTTCTTTTAATATGTTTTTGTCATTACTTGAAAGAATATATTTATGCTCATATATATCATTTTTATGAATTTTATAAAACTCTTTTTCATCTAATATATCATTTTCTATACACATTCTATATAAGTTTTTTAAACGTTCATCCGATTCAAATATTTTATTTAATACAACATGACATTCTTTCATCATTTCATTTTCATAGTCTTCTTCACTTTCTTCTTCTTCCTCATTTTGTATTTCTACACCGTCGTCATTTTTTCTATCAGTTTCATTTGCATTTAATCTACGATTATATTGCTCATTATATCCATCATAATTATCCTCAATAATTATACAGTCATCTTTTTTCCCACTATCATTAATACTTGTTCCCTTTGTAATATATTCATCAATGATAATAGGTGTGTTATATGCATTTGTCTCGTCGTCGATATTTATAGGTTGATTATTTCCTTCTGTTGATTGTCCATCTTCATAAACGTTATATTTATTTTTTATTAAGTTTAAATTAAAATCTATATATATATGATTTTTTAAATTATCTTTATTTAAATAATTAATTGCTTCTGTTACTGTATTATAATTACGCTCATTTAAAAATTCGAAAATATATGACTCTGAATTATTATAATCATGAAAACAAAAATTATTTTTCTTACTTGTTAAGGCAAATGTTAACCGTATTTTATTTTTTTTTTTAGATTTTTCTGTTTTTTTCCAACTAAATATACAAACCTTCAAATCAATATCATCGATTAAAAAAAGAGAATTGCTCGTTTCCTTTTCATTTTTTGTTTTATCAGATATGTAGATAAGAAACTTGTTTGTGATAAATAAATTCCCTTTTTCATTATTATATATTACTTCCCCTGATTCAATAATCTTTTCTTCTTCCATTGATCAAACATATGTTCTAAAACTTGGCGCCTAACTATGTCATATTTATATACATGTAATATATACAAATTTCACTATTCTTTATTTTGTTTAAATGCAAAATATATTAACTTGTATCCCCCTGATAATAAGTTTTTTTTCTTCCTATAATATATAGGTTTATTCGAAGCTTGATTAAAATGTTTCTTAATCTGGTATTTCTTTTGGCTCTTTTTATTTTTAACATCTGCGTCTTCAAATATATACGCCTAAAATTTTTATATGATTAAATAAATACATATAAAAAGGGGAAAATAATTATACTTTTTTTACCTTGCCTTTTGTTTGTATATTTTACTACTTTATAAAAAATAAATTTTATTATTTTTTTTATCTATGCATATTAAAAATATACACATATATATAATGCATATATGTAGGTATACTCTCTTTGTTTACGTGGTTTAATATTTTTCAAAAAAAATATAGCAACAAAAAAAAAATATAATGTAGTGACTAATCAATTGAAAAACATAATAATATCTTCAACCAATTCATACATGCATTATTATATCAATATAATGCCACTTCTTGTTATTTACTTTTCCATTGGAAAAATTAAAAATGTTTTCTTTAAAAGATAAAACAAGCCAAATATTTTTTTTAGCTTGATAAACTTAAATTCGTTTTAAATTAGTCTAAATTTTTTTTAAAAAACATAAAAATTTAAACAAAAAATAAATACAAAATATAATGAGGGAGAAATAAAAGTCAAAAATTATAAAATGATATATTTCATCAAAATCAAAACAGTTAAACAAATTATATTAAATCCACTGTATGTGGAAATTATATAAGCATATAAGTGTGTACATATAAATATGTTAGGTAGAGGGATATTAAAATATGTCCCAGACTTTTATCACAACATGACAATGCTCATATTTACCATATAAACTACAAAATATAAGACTATATATATTTAATAGACGTATATAATACCACTGAATTGGGGGGAGAATACTAAATTATTATTAATTGGGTATATATACAACTTTTCATTTTGTTTACTTTCTTTTATTTTTAATCTTCATTATCATTATAGTCAAATTTTCTTCTAATGGTTATGTTTGCAGGGTTATTAGTATATTCTATATTTTCTGTTTTTTTATGAGCTACTAAAAGGTGTTTACTTTTGCTTATAGCTTTTTGATGGACTGATTTCCATTGTTGTGTTTTATTTGCAAATTCTTTATTTATTAATTCATTTTTTTGTTTTTTTTTTAGTGCATTTCTTTTTTTTGTTTTTTTTATTTTTGTTTTTAATGAGTCATTTTCTTTAACTATTAAATTTTCTGGTATTTTATAACCAGCTGGGGTTATCACCTCTTTAATTTTTTTTTTCTTCTTAATTCGTATTTGATCATTTTTTACATATTCACTATTATTATAACCTATATACGTAATCAGGTAGCTATCTCCTTTGCTTTTCGATACTAAACAATCATACCATTGCCTAAAAAAAAGCAAAAGAAAGAAAAATTAAATGATAATATTTCATATGAATATTTACAAATAAATAATATTTTTCAAAGAATTCTTAATTTATTAATTTTTTTTTATCCTTACCCATCTTTTTTATATAAGGCCTGATATTGGTTATTTTCTGATGTCGATAATGTGTGCAATATTTCATTTAGTTGTACATAATTTTTATGTACTAACACTTGCTGATTTGTTTCAAATATATGAACTAATAGTTGTTCTATGTTATTTTGAATAACTACATTTTCTATTGACCCATATACTCTTTTATTTTCATACATAAAACTGCATGTTCTTCCAATTAATAATGCTGACTCGTTCATAACATTTTCATTTTCATTTGAAAATGGCTGTTCATCTTCTTCAGCTATTTGATCGGGTATTTCATCATCGGATTCGTCTAAAAATTAAAAGAGAAAAATAAAAAAATTAGCGATAAATATTTGAGATAATAATAATATATGCAACAAAACCACTGTGCAACTAATATAGACAACAAAACCGTTTATTTTATTTTTCATTTTAAACACTATCATATGCATATATAGCTGTGGTAGCTTGGGAAATATATTAACACATTTGAAAGAGGAAATATGCACACACATATATGTTTTTTTTTTACTTTTTTTTTTATATTTAATCAAATCTCGGGTTAAGTTTATAACTTCTATCATATCACATTCTAGCTTTTTCAGGTTTTGTAATTGCTCATTTTCTTCATTTTGATCATTTTGAATTTGTTCATATTTTTTTATTTCATCTCTTACTAAAGCTAGCTGTTTATTATACTCATTTATTTTTTCCTAAAAAGAAAAAAAAAAAATATGACCAATACATGTTAAATACAATCAGTTATCTAGCTAAAAGTATTTTGCATAAATTAAAGTTCATTTGTTTTCACATATATATGTATATACATATAGAATGAGGAAATATTATGCTACCTCTAAATCTTCTAATGATTCATTAAATTCGTCCATATTTTTCAAATTTATTTATTTTATCCATTAACAAGGTATTTAGTTGGTGTTGTAGCAAACTAGCCAAATTAGAATTTCTCTCTTTATATATGTACAAATATGTATAATTATATTATCATATCATTTAGTCTTCTTTTTGAAATAAAAAAATATGGGTTTTATGGTACAAATATAAAATATCTTTTTATGTTCTTTTTTCCTAAATAGATATTCTTCGCATTTTCAAATATATTTATTATTTTTTGCTATACTTTTTTTTCCCTTTTTTAATTTTTTTTTTTATCACCAATTAGCTATTCACTACGATAAACTTATTTATTTTTATGTTTCTTCAATTTTTTATTTTCATATATTTCTCATCTCTCAATGAGAAAAAAAAAATTCAATGATATGCGTTATTATCGCTAGTATTATGAACTTAAAATATATTTATAAAGTTATGAAATAAAAAAATCGGAAAATAATTTTTATATTAAAATTAAGGGGAAAATAATAAAAAAAATAATATAACACACATATATTATACGATAATATAGCGCTGGTTGCCTATCTTCAAATTTTATTATTTTGATTATTTATATTTATATATTTATATATTTTTGGAACATATTTATAGCTATTCTGTAGTTATTTCGAAAATTTTTATTATTATTTGGTACTTTTTCTACTTTTAAAATTGTATTTTTTATGGTGAAAAAAGGTTAGTGATCGAACTGAAAAAAATGTATATAGTTTTTGTGTCTTTTGGAATTACCTAAGCTTAATTATTAAGAGGAAAATAAATCGATTCAAAAAGAAGTAACAATATTTGTAAAAATTTGTAAAAGAATTTTAAAAATAATTGAACAATTGGTTAATCATTCTAGGTATTTGCTATTATATACATTTTGGTGAATAAATTATGTACATTTTACAGTGTGATAAAACAAAATTAATATTGGCTACGTTGTTAAAATATTCATGCATGCAACCTTTGAAATGTAGAAATTGTCTAACTTTATAATTATACAATGGTGTAATATTATTTTATATTTCCACCAAATAGTATATGAAAAATATAATAAATAAAATTACATATAAATACTAAAATTGGGTAGTAAAATGGAAAATAATACTTTAGTGCAATTACAACAAATATTCTAAAATTTATAAAAAAAAAAAAAAAACATCACCCCCAAAAAATTAAAAGAAAATTTCCAACAAATTGGAATAGTGCACAGGAGAAATAATTATATTAAAAATATATATTTTTTTTGATTTATTATTTTATGTTTTATTTTTTTCTACATTTTTATTCTCCCTAAATTTAATTAATCAATTAATTTAAAATAAATCGTCTTTCACGAATTTCAAAAACAAAAAAAATAGACGGGTAATAACATTATTTTTAAATAAGGGGGAAATTACTACCATTTCAATAATTTTAGACAATTTATATATATCCTAGAATTTTATAACACCATTTTACATATACTACGTGTATTTTATTTAAGAGGAAAAGACAGGTATCTGATAAAAATTGAGTGGAAAATATGTGAATATTTTCGAAACAAAGATAGATGTGATATAATGATGAAAAAAAAAATAAAAACCAAGTCGTTCATAATCATATTTGGATTCCTATTATTTAATTGGTCATGGTGTGGTAGCAAAGATATTATTTTAAGTGAAAGTGAAAATGAAAATGAAAATGAAAATAATATATTATTTTCTTTAAATTATAAAATCCGAGATAAATTACATAAAGGAAAAATATTATATGCAGATGGTATAAAAACATATGGATATAAACAAAAAGGTGTTTCTATTGTTATACCTTTAAAATATGAAAGTCAAATAAAAGATTTTTTTTCAGTAAGTGATGATAAAAAATCATGTAGTTATCAGATCTATGAATATGGAATATTAAATAATAAATATAGCCATAAATGTTATAAAAATGATTTTTGTGGAATCATACCAAATAATAAATATATTACAAGAATAGAAAATGGATTATTATATTGTGTCCATTTTAATAGGAGCGATATGATAATATATTATATTAGTGAACCTGAATTATTAAAACCAAATGTAATGTATCAAGAACTTTTATTTTTAGAAAATCAAAAAAAAGTTTTAATAAATTGTAATACAATGTTTATTGAAATAATTTCTATAAATAGTGAACCTTTTAAATATTGTCTAACTGATTATTTATTATCATATGCTCTAAGAACATGCACTAACAAAAACTATTGTTATATTAATTTATCTAAACTTAATTTACAATCATGTCCTATAAATGATTCATACATTTTAAATATAAAATATAGATGTAAAGAATATCCTAATCTGTCTTTAAGCAGAAATGAATCAGAAAATTCTAAAATAAAATATTCTGAACGAATTTGTAAATATGGCTATAATATTATACAAAAGAATTTACTAAATATAAATTTAACTAATAACCCTAAAGGTAATATTAATAATCATAGAAAAATGATATTAAATAAATGTGAAAAAAATTATACTTGTGGAAATCAAATATGTTCAGTAAATCAATATTGTGATGAAGCTACTGAAACATGTAAATGTAAAAATTTGAGAATTTCAATAAATCCGGAAACTTGTGAACCCGTAGATGTATGTCAATTATTAAATTGTCCAGAAGACTCAATTTGTGTAAAAGATAAAACAACAAATAAAGCAGAATGTAAATGTAATGATAATAAATATTATTATCAAAATAAATGTTATGATGCTCATGAGTTTGACGATTTTTTAAAATTAAATAGTATAGAATATAGTCAAGAATATATAGATAAATTATATATAGGTTCTTCATTAAAACCAGAACATATATTTATGAAATGCCCAACAAATTTTGAAATAGAAGTTGTTAATGCATATGTTACTTGCTATAACATCGCATTTTCTCTAAATAGTATTCATAAAAAACAACCTACTTTAATTTTAAAAAAAGAATGTAATGGAAAAAATAAATGTATATATGGCAATAGTACACAATATTCAGAAAACCTTCATACACCAGATGTATGTCCTAATGGATTTATATATTTCAAATATAATTATTTATGCAAACAAAAGGAAGACGATGACGAAGAATATCAAGATAGCCACTTTTCTGTAAAAACAAAATATGGATTGCAACCATTTTCTGCATCTCCAATTCAAAAATATATTAATGATCATGTAAGAGGAGCATCAAATGAAAATATTACCTCGCATATAAAAATATTAAAGAATACAGAAAATAGTAAAATAGAATGTCCAGGAGGAAATATAAAAATTCATAATGCACTAATAAAAGGAGGTTTAGGATGTGGAGATTTAAATATTACAACCTTGGTGCAAAAATATTGTAACAACACTAGTAATTGTAATATAGGAAGTATATATAAATTTGATACTTATTGTATTAATAATCAATATCTTTATGTATCATATGAATGTGAAAACTTATGTATATATTGTACTAGTGATTCATCATGTTATGGAAATAAATTTAACTATCGATGTTTTTGTAATTATCCTTATATATCAAAAAATAAAGAAAATAATTTAGTTTGTGAAATTCCTACAAGTTGCTCATCAGTAACATGTAGACCTAATGAAGAATGTAAAAATGTAAATGGATATGTATATTGTGATTGTGTTGATGGTTATAGTATAATAGATGGGGTATGTCAAAAAGATATTCCATGTTTTGATCAATGCCCAAGAAATAAAAAATGTGTTGTAGTAAAAGGAAAAAATATGTGTAAATGTATTGATAGATCTCCAAATAAAAAAGGTAAATCTATGTGTTATGATAAAGAAACAGATGATGATTATGATGCTTTATATGATGCGAAAAATAAATGTAAAAAAAAAAAATATATTAATATGTGTAATAAAAATAAAGAAATATGTGTTTATGATATAAATACTGATACAGCTAGCTGTAAATGTAAACCCAATTATACTAGATCTTCAAAAACAAATGAATGTGAAGCTGTTGGATATTGTGACAATGTAGTATGTCAAGCAAATGAAGAATGCATATATAAAAATGATAAAGGGGAATGTGTGTGTAAACATAATTTTTATAAAAATGAAAAAGGAAAATGTGTGCACAATAATTTATGTACAGTTAATAATGGTAACTGTACTGATCAGGCAAATTGTATATATCATGAAGATAAACCACATGACTGTACATGTAAAAAAGAGGGTTATGTTTTCCTAAATAATAAATGTGTTATAAAAGATAAATGTAGTGAAAAAAGTTATTGTTCAGATAATTCGATTTGTATCAATGTATTAAATAAAGAACCTATGTGTGTATGCACATTTAATTATTTTAAAAAGAATGGTGTTTGTGTTTTAAAAAATCCATGTTTATTTAATAATGGAAATTGCCCAAAAAATTCGGTGTGCAAATATCAAAGTGATAAAACAACATGTACATGTACAGAAAATTATATACAAAAAAATAATATATGTGAACCATTAATAGATCAAACATATAAAAAATTTTTAATAAAATATAATGAAGATCCTTATATTTTACTTGGTGGTTGTGGTATTATTCAATTTATATATAAAGATAATCAAATATTATGGAAAATTAATTCAACAGAGGAATCTTATATTTTTAATTATACTTTCCCCAAAAATGAGAATATTGCTGTTCATATAAAAAATAAAAATTCAAAAACTATTATTTATTTGGAAAAAATGGTAAATGAAAATACCACTACTTATGATGATTTTGTATTAGATCACATTCATTGTGAATACACTAACATCTTTTTTATGCCTGGATGAAATAGATCATCAACCATGTCTTCTTAAGCATAAATAAATTATAAAAAATATATACAACTCCATTTTTTACTATATATATTGTAATATTTATCAAATTGCAATGTTTTTTTTTCCATAAAATGAGTATATATGTGTGCATAAACCATTTTAGACATTTTTTGTTTGCAATTTTTTTAACTATATCCGCCAGTTTTTAAAAAGAAACTTATCTATAGGTTTTTTATTTTCTAAACATATTATCCCTATTTGATTACAACTATTTATAAATGGAGTTATGTTATTTATTTTTTCGAGAGACCGATTTGAAAAATCTTCTAATACTTCAAAATGAAGATTAATTGGGTCAATACTTTTTCCTATATTTATATAATGAAAATATGAAAAAATTGGAATATTAGAATTTCTTAATATTGTTATAAAATTTGTTAATTCCTTATGAACAGTCATACTATTTCTTTCAAATATCTGATTAGGAGTTGAATGGATAAATATTTTTAAATTATATTTTGAAAGAATTTCCAATGAATTAGGTTCTATATGAGTGTTATATATATTTTTATTAAAACCTGGATCTAAAAAATATACTGATTCGATATATGGCAAAATAAACTCTGCTTTGTTAATTTCTCTTAGTAAGGAAAACAAAACACTACACCCTTTACTAAATCCAATTAAAATTAACTTTTTCCTTATAACCATATCTATATTTATAGCATTATTTATATACTTGTTATGATTATCCACTGTACTATCTATATCTTTGGCATTGCCACTCTTTTGAAAGTTAGTACTAACTAATGTATCATCATTTTGCTTGCTTCCGTTTCCATCTATTGAACTATCTCCCCTATTTCTTTCTTTTATTATATTATCATTTAAAGATAGCAAAATATATAATAAATGCTTGATTCCTTTCCCATCTATATATTTATCACTTTTTTGGTTGACTTCATTTTGGAGAGTAGGGCTTAAAGATATAGAATCATCATTTATAAAATTAGAAAAAGTTGAAAAATGATTAACAAAAACACTAGGTTTAATAAATATTATATGATCATATAAATATTTAGATGATATAACCCAAAATAAAGCTTCATAACTAAAACAATAATCACTACATTCATTAGTCGATTCATATGTATAGTAAGTATAGATTGTATTTGTAAAAAAGTTTGAGTAATCCCCTGGGAAAAATATTATATATTTACTTTCATTATTTCTATCTATTAAAATTGGTTCTCTATATAATATTATATTTATCATATTATTAAACCCAGTTACCTTATAAACGCAAAAGCAAACTGGCATTTTCGAACACCCACATACGTATGAATACGTATGTATACAAATAGAGAGATCTTAAAAAAAAAAGTGTGGAAAAAACTTATAGCAATTAAAAAGATGTTCAAAGAGAAATAATAAATAGTATTTTATTAAAAGGGGAATAGATATTCATTCAGAATTTCAAATGTTTCAAATCCCTTAAAAATATTTTTACACAATTTATGAAACATTCGGATTCCTTTTTAAATATTTTTAAAAAAATTATTTTTTTTTAGTATAAAAAATGAAACAAATGTATATGCACATTGGGGTTATCCAACCCTATTAAAAAACAAAAATTTGCATATGCTACAAAAAAAAACATAAATTAGAGAAAAAATGAATAAATTAGAGAAAAAAAATGAATAAAATGAGGAATATAATTTTTAATTTCTTCATCATATACTATATTAATTTCCTAATTTTTTAGTAATAAATTTTAATATATATTTTTATACCCACTATCTATTATCCTTTTTCAGTTCTATAACGTCATTTTTTAAAAGTAGTTTGGCATGTAATAATGTGAATGTCTTATCGTTTTCATTTTTTGTAGCTGTTAATTGAACTATGCCATTTTTTTGAGAAGTTTGAAAAAATATTTTACTATTTATATAATTTTGTTTATATAATCCAGATATACTTAAGATTTGTATTTGTGTATCTCCTAATATTTGAAAAAGCTGTTTATTATTTAATACAAAATTTTTAACATAATTTAAACCTGAATAAGAATTTTTATATATTTGAATTCTTTTTATAGCCAACATAGTTGATAAGCAAAATGCACACAACATAATTTCCCCGATATGTTTTTGTGTCTTATTAAATGCTCGATTTTTATTTACATATTTATAATAATAAGTATTTTCTTCAGGATTCCCATATATAGGATATATTTCATAATTATAATCAAAAAAATTATTAATAAAATCTTTAAAATTGTAAAAAAGGCTAACAATTGGAATAGTATTTTTTTTGTTCACCTTTTTATCATCACCATGTTCTACATTGTTTATTACACTATTATTAATATATTCACTTGTGGTTGTATTTTTTTTTTTTTTTTTAACAATAATAATATTATTTATTTTCCATGGGTATTGTTCCTGGATAATTCGAATTGTTTCTTTATCCTTATCAACTATGTTCCTTTTTTTATTTTGGCTAGTTGCATATATTTCGGAGTAGTTACTTTTGTCATCATATGAATTATTCTCTTTTACTTTGTCATTATTACTAGAAATAAATGGAACAATAAATGATTTGATTTGGTAAAAAAATGATTTAATTGCTTTTTTAATTAAATATGGATTTTCAATATAATCTGAAATATCTATATCTTCTTCATCCATATCATTATTATTAATTTTTTGACAATTTATTGAATTTATATTAACCCAAAATTGCTCTCCTTTTAAAGACAAAAGTATTTCACATTTTGCCCTTTGATTGGATGAATCGACATTTCCTTTTTTTTTTATTATTTTTATATCATCATTATTTGTACAATTTAAATGCAGTTTTGCAATTTTAATAGTATCATCTATATATGGATGTCTATAATCAAAATTTTTAAAATATTTCAAACTGAATATACATCCTCCACTAACAAGTAAAACCCATGTACTTCCTAAACCTAAAGCAAACATATTGCTTTTGGAAAATTCTACTATTTTTTTCTTTACATACATTTTTTTTATGAACAATATTTATGAGACCATTTTTGACTATCTAGTCTTC
The DNA here is from genome assembly GCF_900681995.1 of Plasmodium vinckei vinckei. Taxonomy (NCBI): domain Eukaryota; phylum Apicomplexa; class Aconoidasida; order Haemosporida; family Plasmodiidae; genus Plasmodium; species Plasmodium vinckei. Next base: position 556,491 of record NC_051304.1, read on the forward strand.
GTCTGTGCTAAAAATTTAGTTCCCCTACTCATTGTCAATGAGATAATGTTAAATTTTTCGGATGACATACAAATTATATATCCTATGCATGTTTTTCTAATAATACATACACTTATGCTAATAATATTAAGGATGTAATTCCATATTATAATAAATAAAAGTCCTAACTATATCTCGCTCGAATTAACGCGTAATTCACTTTTATGGCTAGTTTGGGGGACATCCCAGGGACTAAATTATGACAAAAAAACAAAAAGAGAGAAAATAAAAAGGAGAAAATAATTATTGTTCTTCTTCTAATGTTTACTTATTTTGCATTTTCATTTTTTTCTATTTAAAAAAAACAGGAAAATACTATACACAAATTGTTAGCACGTGGCAAATTTTATTTCATTTTTTTTTTTTTACAATTTTATTGGCGCATTTCACACATAAAATGAAAAACATATGATATAGTGTAGGCTTCTATATAAGCATTAAGTTTTTGTAAAATTATTTTAAAAAATAGCAAATTTTAATAAATTCTTTGTTCAATATTTATAGGGTACTACTACATAAACAATATTGTTTATATATTCGTATTTATAATATGGTGAGTTTAAATTTAAAATAAAATTGAAGCAGAATAGCTAGTAGTTTTTTTTATATGAACAAAAAAAAAGTTTATATAGGATGGTATTTTTTGGCTATTTTTTTAATATGATTACATATTTTCATAATTATACATATATATGTTTGATTACCAAAAAAAAATATGAAAAAAAATTGTCAAATGGAAAAATATCATATGTAACAAAATATGCATAAATCAATCAGGTAGTAAAAATGCATATGCTTAAATCAAAATGTAAAAAAGTGTGTGTAATTATAAAAATTTACAAATATCAGTGAAGGGGAAAAATATATATAAAAATATGACCATATGCTTAATTATATATTAAATTGCCTGACATGTACATAATATATTTCCACATATTTATTGCAAATTCAGAATATTATAATTTGGTATGTGGGCAAATCACTGAAAATAATTTGTAGTTGTACAGGCATTATTTATCAAAAAAATGAATATGAATATTTTGTTCATAACAAAACCAATATGCGCACATATTTGTATATATACATATGTATATATTTCCACTTTCAATTTGTAGACATTGAGTATGATGGTCTATCTACGGAAATACCAAAATGATGAAAATACTGATATTAAAAAAAATATAAAAAAGAAATTTGAATATGTATAATTATGAATTGAGGTTTTAAGAATATAATAAATATGATTTAAATTTTTTTTCGATTTTCTTAAATTTCCTTTTTTGTTTGTGTGTGTAATATCTTTAAAATCTTTTATTCCTTCATGACCCCAAACCTTCATTATTTTACTATCTTCAATAATGTATTTATAAATAGGAGGAATAATTCCTATATAATCATCCTTATCATTTTTTCCAGTATATTTTTTACTATATTTATTTATATAATAAGAAAAGTAGCTATTATTAAATCGTGAGAAATAATCAAAAATATCAGCTTCGGCATCATCATTTTTTTCAGTTTCCAATAAATTTGTATAAGGAAGCAAAAAATTTTCATCTAATTTTACAAAATTAAAAAAAATTGGTTTTAATTTTTTTCGTTCTTTTTGGTTATATTTATCTGCACACAAATAAGTAATACATTTTGTCATATTATATATAATTTTTTCCATTTTTTTTTTTTTTTTGATTTCTTTAATATAATCATCATTTTTATTACTAATATATTGCATAGCATAAAATTGATCTGTTAAATATATATCATATTTTTTACATATTTCTTTATAATTTATAATAAATTCATAGTAAATATATTGAAAAAAGTTTTCTACAAGTATATGTTTTTTTATGATTTCTTTATATATATCTATATGCTTATATAAAATATAGTATGGATAATATAAATAGACATTTCCCTTTTTGTTGTGGTGTTTACTATTTTTATATTTCCCCTTTCTTTTGTTTTTTATTTGTTCATTTTGTTTATTTACATTTATTATATCACAATTCTTATCTTCTTTTAAATTCATTTTAGGAATTTCATTTGATTTTTCTTCATTTCCAGTTTGGTATTTTTCTTTATCCTCAAATGGACATTTTCCCTCATAGCTACTTTTTTTATTAAATGACTTTGATTTCATTTTGGCTATTTTTAAATCATCGGTATCATCACTTATATTCATATTAGTATTTGAATCAATACTTTGAGTTTGGTCAATTGTGTTACTATTTTCTGATTCATCTGTTTCAATGCTACTTTTTTCGAGGTCCTTATTTGATTTTTCACCATGACTATAGTTGTAAAAATTTATTAAAGATCTTTGGATTTTTTTATTTTTTTTTTCTTTTTGTTTAGATTGATAATTATAATAATATAAAATAAATGGTGAACTATATATTGGAGAAAATGGTGGAAATGATATTTTTTTTTTTATATCTTTTAAAAATTTATCAAAAGGTATTTTATGGGTCATATAATAATATGTCTTGTTAATAATATTTTCAACATTTATTTCTTTCCAATTTAAATTTTGAAAAATATAATGTATTTCTGTATACATACTATTATATAATAAATATTTTTTTTTCTTTTCAACTATTTCTAATAGTTCTTTTTTTTTATGTAAAATAATTGAACTTGTAAAATAAATAATAAAAACACCATCATTTGATAATAATATATCAAATAGTCTAGCTAGCTTATCAAATTCGGTAAAGACATGTGCATAATATGTAACAACCCAACTTAAACAAAAAAAAAATTCTGTTCCACTAAGTTGTAACGAATTTTTCTTTTTTTTTGTATTACTATCTTCATCTTTCTCATCATTTTTATTTTGTAATGTTTTTTGTTGATTATTATTATTTTTGTTTGAATTAAAATGACTGTTATGCTTTTTAATTTCATACTCTTGCTCATTTTGTAATATGCAAAAAACATTATATACTTCGGGATCTAAATATCTTAATAATAAGCCAACACCTTTGAATGTATTTTTAATTGAAACATCCAAAGACAGTGTTAAATAATCTATCATGTAGAATAAAAGAAATCTTTCACAAAGCAAGTAAACTATATATTCTTTTTTTTTTTTTTTTTTTTTATATTTTATATATTTTTCGATTTTAATATTATTAAGTATACATATTTTTTCAATAAATTCTTCTTCTACTAAAAACATATCACTAATATTATTTTGAAGAATATCATATTCATCATCTTCCTTTTGTTTTTTACGCTTACCAATATTTACATTAGTAGCTCCGTTATTTTCACTATGTAAATTGATTAATTTATTTTTTTTAACTTTATATAAATTTGAACTAGTTGGGTCGTCAAGGCCCGTTTGATAATGTGTGTATTCTTCAGACGGTGGATTAAATTGGCAACATGCTGAAAATGGATGAATAAAATTAACAGTAGTGTTATTTTTATTTGTCTGTGTCATATAATCATTCTGTTTATGTAATGGTACCTTAGTTTGGTTGTATTTTTTTTCAAAAATATTTCTACATATTTTATTTATAGCATATTTGTATATAAAATGCTCTAGGAAAACATATTTCTGATATTTAATAAAAAATTTATGGAAATAGACAGTTATAAAAACTAGACAAACATCATGAACCCCTTGAGCATAGTATATTTTATTAGAATGCTTATATAAAATACTACAGATAATATTTTTTAAAATATATTGATATTTTTTTTTAATTTCATATATAATATTTTTATGTATATCCCATGTATTTACGCTTCGTTTTACATCCTTCTTAACTTGTACTCTTTCATTTTCTTCTAATAATACACTATCAATTAGCCATTTATTTAAGTTACTATTTAAATCATAATTATATTTTATACTATTTTGTAAATACATCGATGTTGGATTTATATTTGTATCATTTTTTATGTCACTAGGTTTATATTTATTAATTATATGATCAACTATATATATATCTACTTGTAATATATTTCCATATATTATCTTTAATAATTTAATTATAAATTTTTTATTACTTTTTTTATCATAATTATCATTTTTATTTCTTTCTTCAAAATTTAATAATAAATTTACAACTTGTTTTGAATTTTTTTGAATAAATCTTTTTGTTTTTTTATTAATATTACCAAATGGACATTTTATCTTTTTTTTTTTAACTTTATTTAATTTTTTTTCAAAATATAATTTTATAATTTTAGAATATTTATTACTTATTCCTTTTCTTTTACGAATTTTTTTCATCAAACATTCATAATCAAATGATTTTGGTGATGAAAAAAATTGAAGAGGACATTTCTTTTCTCTATCATTTTTATTTAAACTATTTGACATATCACCACTTTCATTTTTATAACAATAATCAGTAGGTGATAATAATGTCGATGATGTACTACTTTTATTTTCTATAGAATTCATCGAAATATTTGAATAATCTGAATGTTCAGAAAATCTTTTATTTTGATGTTCTTCTGATGAGTATTCATCTAAATTAGATAAGTGATGAGAACAACTAACTTCGGTATCTATTTTTGGTGAAATATATTTATACAAAGAATTTCTATTATATTTTTTTTCATTTAAAAATAAATTTGTACGTTTTCTTTTATCTGATATTTCATTAGGGTCTTTTTTTCTTTTTTTTTTTATGTTATTCAAATTTTCATTCTTATTTTTTTTATCTGATGAAAAAGCATTAATCATATTGTTGCTTGCAAATATGCATTTTTTCTTTCTCTTTCGCAAGCACATAGATGGAAAATCGTAACTAACACTTCTTTTTATTTCACTAGCCGATTCCACTTCATTTTCTACACCATTTCTTATTGCATTAGTTTGTTTATCCTTACTAAATGTACTAGTTAATACTTCCGATTGTTCATTTTGATGTGTATCATAATTAACATTTTTTATTGAATTTTTTGAGTTTTCAAAATTTGAGATTGAATTAGAATTAATGTTTTGCGACTCTTCAAGGCTATTATCACCAGAAGTGGCACTTTTTAATGATTTATCCCATACAAATTTAAAATGATTAGAAAGATTATTATATATAGATGTATTCCTATATTTTTTACATAATATATTTATAGGATGTTCATTATATTCTCTATTTTTTGATAAGTTAATATTAAACCCAAGTAATAGTAACCATATTTTTTGTCGTATTTGATTATTTTGAAATCCATCTTGTGTATATGAAAAAGATTTTATTATTTGATATAACTTTTTTTTTTCACTACTTGTTACATTTTCATATATTTTTAAAATGTTTTTAAAAATTTTTAATTTTTCACTATCTTCTTCATCAGATTTGTGAAAATAATTTTTATATACAATTACATCATCAAGGAGACACAAATTTTTTTCAGGTTTATCATTTTCTGTATTATAATGTTTATGTATATATATATATCCAATTATTTTTTTTATTTTAAATCTTCTTTTATTATATACTTCTGTATCACTGTAATTTTTTTCCCTATATATAGAATATTTTTTTTTATAATTTTTTTTTTTTTTATATAAACTTTCAAATTCTACACAACTGTCATATGCAATTTCCCTCCTCTTTTTTTTCACAGAAGGCTTCATATTAAAAAATTATGTATATAAGTTATTTTTAATTGCTCATATTTATTTTGCAATTAGACAATAAAAATCAGTAAAAATATGATCAACCAAAAAATGTTGCGAGTTCAACAGATATAATATATGTACAGCTTAATCTATCCTGACACTGCAAAATATTTTATCTCTTGATTATGATGAAAAACTTTATGACATGTATAGAATGTTGAAAATGTGACTATAAAATGGGGTTCTATATATATTGCTTTGTTTAATAATTTTTGTTAGCTTATGAAATGGATACCCCTTGTTTATATGTGATTGTACATGTATATATGTATACATATAAAAGGAATACCCTTCAAAACAAAATGAAATAAAATTAATTAATTATGATGCACTTAAATTTGGGTGAGCAATTGCTACAAATATACACATGTGTATTAAAAGTAAAATAATCTAGTTTTAAAAAAAATTAAAAGACAGATATGTGTACATAAATATACATACGCCAAGTAAAACATAAACACTATTGCATATCATTAAAAAAATAATAATAAAAATATGCAAATTATAATAGGCATACTTATAAATATATATTTTGGTTTTACTAATATACATTTGTTTTATTTGTTACGGAAAAAAAAAGCTAGTTCATAAACAAATAATATAATACTATACATTTGAAAATGATTTGTATTTTTTACAAATACATAAAATTTTACAATATTTACAACAGAGCTAAAAGTTATAACATCACTTGCTTCATTATGTATATAAAATGAATAAGCTTTTGGATTTTATAATTTATATTTATATTCACTCTTTTTATATTATGAAAAAGTATCAAAATTTTTTTCAATTAAATTATATATTATATTTATGTAAATATACCCACATATTGTATTTTAACTTTATATAGAAATATAACATTCCCAACGGCTAAACATTCTTAAAATTATTTTAATACAGTCGAAAATGTTTATATGGATAATTATAATAATAGTAATATGTTGATGTGGTGATACAAAATAATTTGATATGTATATGGCTAACTATTTAAAACCATAAAAATAAGAAAAGTAATACACACGCAATTGTATTAACACAAAAAACAAACAAATTGTATAATAAAATAAACTTATAAATATATATACATGTTGTATATAATATGTATATTTTTTTTTCACATTTTAATAGATAAAAATGTTGAAAAAGGAATATTAAATATTATCATTTTTTTTTTTTACATATTAAAAGCACATATATATATATATATATGGGTATGCACAAGCTTATTTGCCAAATTACGTACAAATAAATATGCAATGTAAAAAAAAAATTTTATAATACAAAAAAAAAAATATTGTTCAAAGAATTATACTCATTATTATTTAAGTTATAAATTTTAAATAACCATATTCTTTTTTTTTAAAAATTATACTTTAATATTAAAGAAAAAAAATAAATAATACTACATATAGTATTAGTTACTTTAAAATATTATGTTACAAATATAAAAAAATTTCCTCTTTTTTTATTACAATATATTATATATTTTGATTAAAAATGCCACTTAACATACAGGTTAGCATAATATATATAACTAAAACTATATATAAAATTCAAAACAAATAAAGAAAAGAACAAAAGATCACAGATATATAATCCCATTTATTGTCCATGATACAAAAGTGTTGTATCGCTTACATTTTAGAACGTCTTTTATATTTTATGTATTTTTTTTAATATTTATTTTAATAGGGAGGTAAGAAAAAACCCTTGAAAGCAGCCAAGAAGGGCCCCGTTGAACTAACAGAGGAAGATATGGCTTTTAAAAAAGAAATGGCAGAAAGAAAAAAGTAAAAAACAAAAAGAATTAAACAGTCACATATAGCATGTCCATATATATTTATAAATAATATATCTGTAGTATACACCATTACACATTTTTAAATTTGAAAAAATAAATATACCTCATAAAATATAGCACACGACACGTTATTATAATGTTTTCTTTATGAGTCTATGCCTTTCATATGTAAATATATATATGAGCATGTATACATTTGTTTTACTATTTTTTTTTGTCTTTATCCATCATATTTAGGGCTGAAGAAGAAGCTAAACAAAAATTATTAAAGGCAAAGAAAAAATAGACATTAGTTTTTTTTTTTTTTTGGCTATACGGAATGTCCATATTATATATTAATTGCAAGAAAAACTGGAAAAATTGCACACACTTTTTATTTTTATTATTTTTATCACATTCTTAGCATGAATATTGTGTTTTTTTTTCTTTTTTTAAGTTCCCTATTTATTGACAAAACATGAAATAATTATGTAATGATGTTGAAACAACAAATTTTAAATACCATTATATTAAAATAAATTTTTAACGTTATTTAAAAGGTTAGAAATATTTATATCCTATTGAAATTGGTTTGTAAAAATATATCACCATTGTTTGGCATTATTTTATTAATAATCTTACAACCACTTTTTCAATATATACTTTCAAATATATAACTAAAAAAGAAAACAATGTATCATCAATTAATATATGATACAATATCTATAATCCCTAAGTTGCAATCCTGTGTAATAGTTTTTTTGACAGTATTGCAAATATACACATAAGCCTATACATGTCAGTATTATTTTTATTTTTATTAAAATTATATTAGTAAAATATCACCTATATATATTAAAATTTCCCTCTTCATTTTAGAACAAAACTGATAGTGTTGTTTTTAATAAATTGATTATTTTATTTATTTAATTTGCAAAATATATAAATAATTTGTAGTTTTAGTTTATTATTTAATATATTATACCTTAAATATGTTATTACATAATATGTGATAGTGTTTAAAACATAATTATAAGATATTTGTTATGTAAATATTATTATTGTGACTTTTTTTTTGTTAATCATAATTAATTATAAAAATTAATCAAATTGTCATGAATGGAAGAAAGGGGAAAATATGGTATTTTACTTTTCCTTTTTTAAAATAAGGAAAAATATTAATTTTTAATTTTATCATTCTATTTAATATTAATAATTTTCCAACAAATTTAAAAAATTAAATATATAGTTAAGGGCCATAAAAATATTTACCTGTATTTGCTAAATAACTGAGGTATATATATAAAGAAAATTTCCTTACGGTATAGGGGGGGCATAAACTGTGATACCCCTTTATCCCCCGAATTATTCCAATAAAAATAAGGGACATTATTATACATTTTTTAAGTATACTCTTAAAGTGCATAAAAAAATTGACCCAAAAATGTTTTTATAACATATATCTGTATATAATAAAATATATAATAATATATAATATAAATATATTTATTATGTACATATTAAAGAACAATAATAGGCCTATGTAATATTTAAGAAGCTTAAAGAACAAATTAAAAAATAACCATATCATGTGCTTATATATTATTATTTACATATTGACGTATGCATATTATAGGGAATTGTATTGTATACATTTTTAACATACTAATTTATAATAATAAAAATATATGTATATCCAATTTAAAAAAATTATATATATTTTTTTTTTTAATAATTTCCAAAAAATTTTTAAAAATAATTTACAAGCTTAATTTTGTTAATTATTAAATTTTAAAAATTTAGATTTTATATTTTCAATTATAAATTAATATAACTGGAAAAATGGCAGTTGGAAAAAATAAAAGAACATCAAAAGGAAAAAAGGGGGGAAAGAAAAAGGTCACTGATGTTTTTACCAAAAAAGAATGGTATGACCTTAATGCTCCTAACATGTTTATGGTTAGAAAATTTGGAAAAACCTTAGTTACTAAAACTATTGGAAAAAGTAAGCAATAAAAATAATTTGAAAAATAAACTCCTATTTTTTTTAAACATATATTATATATGGCTATATATTATCCCTGTTACCATTTTATTTTGTTTAAAATATATAAGTATCCATACATTTATTTGTACATATATAGTTTTCAAAATGTTGTATATTATTAGCAATGATAGCGAATTAAACTATATTGCTATATTATATATTTGTGAACTTACTATGTTATGCTATGTTCATACATTTTACATGCACTTACCCTTAAAAAATATGAACTGTACATGTTAATATGGGCACGAGTAGCTATTTTAACATTTCGCTAACAATCTGTTTTTTTCATATATTACGTAATATATATGTTTTATTTTCCGAATTTTATATTAATTAATTTTTTTTTTTAACTATTTGCAGAATTGGCAACCGACGGTTTAAAGGGTAGAATTTACGAAGTCAATTTAGCCGATTTAAATAATGATGAAGATCAAGCCCATAAAAAAATAAAATTAATCTGTGATCATATTGTAAATAGAGATTGCTATACAGACTTTTGTGGTTTAAGTATAACAAGAGATAAGTTATGTTCATTAATTAGAAAAGGTTATACATTAATTGAAGGATGTACTGATGTCAAAACTATTGATGGCTATCATTTAAGAATGTTTTGTATAGCTTTTACTAAAAAAAGACCTAACCAAACCAAAACAACTTGTTATGCACAAACTAGCCAAATTAAAAAAATCAGAAAAAAAATGGTTGATATTATGCACGCAGAAGCTAGTAAAGTTTTATTAAAAGATTTAGTAAAAAAAATTATTCCTGAATCAATAGGCAAAGAAGTTGAAAAACAATGTAAAAAAATATTTCCATTACAAAATGTTTTAATTAGAAAAGTTAAAATTTTAAAAAGACCTAAATTAGATATCTCTAAATTAATGGAATTACACACAGATCCAAAAGAAGACTCAGGAAAAAATGTCAAATCTTTACCTGAATCAAAGGAAGCTACTAATATTTTAACTGCTGAACTTAAACATTAATAAAAAAAAAAAAAAAAAATTTGGAAAAAAAAAATAATATTCCATTTATGCACACATTTTATTGTGTATGTATATAAAAATATGTTATTTAAATTTTTTTTTTTATTGCAACATTATATATATGTATGTACTTGTGCATATTTTGCACTTGTATGTGAATAAATTCCTTTTTTATGAATTAATTAATGAATGGAACTTTAATATATTTTTTATAAAATAAAAATAAACAGTTTTTATGGAAAATTTAATATAGATATATATTTTTATCAAAAATAAATAAGCATCATTTTAAAAATCCATATCAAATAGGGTTACATACTATACAAAGTAATAATTACAACGATGTTGTATTTATAGAGCGGGATAAATTATTCCAAGTAATAAAAGAGAAAAACTTTATGTCTAATACGTTCTTTTTTTATTATCATTTCCTTGGTCAACAATTTTGAAATTAATTAAAAATGTTTGGAAATTTTTTATCCTAGCTTTTCCCAATACTCTTCAAACGTATTAATAATGGCCTTAATTCTGTAATAACAAAAATTAAAATATATTAAAATTGGGAAAATTGCAAACATATATATTTTTTATTTTATTTATTTTATGTACCCTCATCGTTTTGATACTGCACATGTGTTTTCTTAAAAATTTCGCCAATTTTCAATAGCAAACTCTTCAAATGTCAAAAAAAAAAAATGGAAAAATGAATATCTATTTTATAGGAATTCTATATATAAAATTATGAATGTTCATGTAAAAATATGCACAAATGCTCACATTCAGCATATCTGAGTGTTTAGACATTTCAAGGTCAATTGTTTCCATTTGTTCCTGAAGCTCTTTTTTTATTTTCTCAATAATTAAGTCTTTGCTCATAAGAATGTTTTTATTTTCTTCTCTAAGTTCTACTATTATTTATATTTTTTTAATTAAAAAAATATGTATTTATTAAGTATGACCATAGAAAGACAAATTTAATATGAAACAAAATTAAGATGAAAGAATAAAAAAAAAAAGAAGATATATTTGCATATTGGTTAATTACATATTTCGTTGTATGACTTTTCAGACAACAATGCTAAGTCCTTTAGCATTTCATAAATATCATTTTCAATGTTTTGGTATTGGCTTAGTATATTTTCATATTCATTTATAAAACTTTTATAATTGGTATTATTTTTTATTTCAAGTTCTTTAATATTTTTAATTTTGTCTATCCGTTGTTCTTTTAGTTCACTTATTAATTTTGTTTTAGACTCTGCATATGGATATAATTAAATGCAGTGTGGCAAAAAATATAAAAAGTATAAAGACAAAATAATTATAGTATTAAAATTGGAAAGGAGAATAAAAGTAAACTAAGATATTACCTAAATCGCTTTTCATCGATTCGATTTTTTCTTTCAGCTCTTTAGCTTTCAGAAAATGTATTTCCTCTTTCTTTTTATTTTTATCGATTATAGAATTCATTTTCTTTAACACAATTTAAAATCCCTTTAAGGCGTGTGTAGGAATTGTAATTACAAAATATTTTCAGCTTAATAAAAGTTAAGAAAATGTGTAGGAATAAATGTATAAAATATAAAATATATATTTATACGCTTGTAAAAGCGGACATTGTAAATATTTATTAAGCCAAAAAAATTACAATAATAAAATAATACATAATATTTTTACATGTTAAAATATGTCAACCGCTATGTATGTATATATATATATGACATATTTATTTTATAAACATTCTAAACATACTTTAAATTTTCTCTTAAATAAAATTATGACATTTTTTTGGTCATATAATTATTTAACAATTTTTCGAAATTATGAAATAATATAAATAAGAAAAAATTGAACTTTAAAAAGGAAAAAGGAAAATGCGAGGAGTGTTATAACTTAGACATGCCACTTTAAAAGGAGAAGAATATGTATATTATATATTATATGTTTTATATTATGTATATTTTTAATATACAAAATAAAAAAGCTTACTACAATTACTTGTTATTTTACAAGTGTCATGATGTTTCTTGGAAAATTTTTTCCTTCAACAAAATTAAGCACATGCACAAAAAGGTACATTATTATTTGGAAGAAAAATAAAATATATGACGCCTTTTCATTTTCTTTTCTTTTTTCCTTAAGCTATATATTTTTGCGTAATACTGTTGAGGAGTATATAAAATGTAATGTGTTAAAAAATGTTATTTATAATATATGCATATTATATATTATATACATTTTTAAGCTGACAAATAACGGATGCTATTATTCAACAGCACAACTCGTTTTCACGCACTTTTAAAATTTTGCTTATCCACATATATTTTTTTCACTTGATTAAAATAAAAATATAAATTTCCAACTTAATTTTTTTTCATTTGTATATTATACATTTATTGTTTTACATAAGGAATAGTTAATATTGTTTTTGAAAAATAACGGAAATAAAATAAAGCAATCATAAAATTTGCTTATTTGTTTATTTTTCTTTTTCCGTGTTCTTTTTTTGGTATACCATTGTAAAATATTATTATTATAATTTTTGTATATAGGAAGTATCTATAAATGAAACTAATTATATATACTTCTACTTGTAAAAACATAAAAAGTTCATACAGGCTTATATGTATGGCATATGCATAGTTCAAACTTGTAGGAAACATACACAATTTAGTTAGCATCGTCTGTGTATTGATATTATGAGCCATTTGATTTGTTTTGTCATTTTTTTTAAAATGTTTTTACATAATTTGAATGTATATTAAGACTATTCTGGGGCGGGTATGAACAAATTAGCATATTTGATATATATGCTCGAAAAACCCTAAAATTCAATTTTTTTTTTATGGAAAAAAAAAAGGCAAAATGAATAATAACAATAACAGAAAAAACTACAATAATAATTTTTTTAATGAAAATGATAAAAAGGAGTTGTATAAAAAAAATTCAAATGATTTACCATCAAGACATGTAGGAAACAATAATGAAAACATAAATAATAATGCCCAAAAGATTGGGCATAAAAGAAATAATAATATTAGCGGGAACTGGAGTAACTATAACAACAATCGAATGTATGGATCTTCAAACGATTCAAATAAAGGAAATAAAAATATTCCAATAAAACGGAATTTAATAAATGGAAAGCCAAATAAAAGTATGGAACATATAAAAAATAATATTATTAGAAATAAAATTATAAAAAATTATAATTTCTCTAGTAACACTTCCTCTAATAATGTATATAATAACAGTGTCCATAAAAGTGAATTCAGAAAAATCTCAGAGAATAATCAACCTCCCCTGATTCAACAACGTCCAAAAAATTCACACTTTGATGATAATAAAAAAATAACACAAGAAAATAAAAGCGTCTATAATGTGCACAACCTAACTAATAGTAACTTTAAAAATGTTGGGAATGACATGCTGAGTGCAAATAATAATATTTATAATAATCCTGATTTTTTTAAAAAAAATGAAAATTCAAAAAAGGGGTTAATAAATAATAATTCAAATGTGCCATTAATGGAAAGGAAGGATAAAAATAAAAAAGTATATGATTATTCACAAAGTTCATATTTTAAAGGGTACAACAACATAAATAAAGAAAAAAAAAACAATACGTATTTTCAAAATAGTGAATCTGATACTGGTCTTTCACAATATTCAAGTGGTAGCCTTTACAATAAAAATAATGAACCGCTATATGGAAATAATGTAACAAAAAAGTTATATAATAATAAAATAGTTTCAAATCATATCAAATTTGATAATCCCCAAAATGAAAATTATAACTTTGGTACTGAAACGGAATCACGAGGTTTATACTCTAATAAAAAAGATAATGATACATATAAAAATGTGTCAGAGAATATGAATAATTATGGTGTACAAGCAAATAATTATTTACCTGGTAAACCTTCCGAAAGCCATAACAAAAACATTAGCAATATTGATAAATCAGATGGCAGTTTGGAAAAAAAAATATATCAAACTATAAGTAATAATAAAGAAGCTCTTAATATTTTATCAAAATATTTTAAGAACATAAATGGAAATATGGATCCAGCAACTTTAAATAATATAATATTAGAGTGTAAAAATAATAAAGTTTTAGCTAACATTTTAAATGGAATCAAAGAAGAAATGAGCAATAATAGTTTAGACAAGTTGAAAAATGTATCACATGATAAACGACTTTTTAAAAGCTCAGACCTTGATGACATTAAAAATAAGTGGAATATGTGCATAATAAAATATAAAGATAAAAATGTTTACAACATATTTAATAATGTTGAAAATAGTTTAAATGCAAATACAAAAAATGTAGAAATATTTAAATCACCATTATTTTGTAATAATAATTATTATTTATCAAAAAATATATTTTATAATAATTATAAAATTGTACTAATACATAATGTGAAATATTTATTATTAGAAAACATTTTTAATTTTAAAACTGGATCTGAAAAAAAAAGCAATTCCAATGTATCTGTGGAAAATTCTGATAATAATAAGACCAATGTCAGTGATCCTACTTCACCCCTTTCAACTATTTCATATGCTGATTCGAGCTTTGATAACTTTTGTCTTTTTTTTAATAATTTTTATCAAACATCTGAATGGTACAGAAATAAATTATTTTTTTTTCTTGTATATAAAATAATAATAATGGATGAAGAGGAAGAAGAATATCACAGTTACTATAGTATTTTTTTTAAAATCCTAGACAAAAATACGTTTGTTTTTTTTTTATCAGTCTTGATTAATATAATCAAAAATTATTCTCTAAAACTAAAATACATGATTAATGTTATAGAAAGATTGTTACCAGTTTTAGCTAAAAAAAAAGAACAAAAAAAAAAAAACATAAAAAACAGCCAAAATAAGCATAATTCAGTACCAAATAGCTATACAGGATCGAGCACAAAAAAGTACATCCTTTTTAATATACTTTATTTTAAATTACTTCGCTTGTTATTTTATAAAATTGAGAATTATTATATTCAAAAAAAACATTTATTATTATTATTTTTGAGATATATAAAAAATTTCTTATTAAATATATGTAACTCAACTATAATTATACAATACTTATTTATTAAGTGTATCGATTTAATGAATAAATATAATAACCAACAATATATTTTAATTAAAACAATATCTATGGAAATATTATTACAATTATGGAATAATGAATTTTTAAAACTACCTATTTTGAAAATGGGGAAATCAATAATCAGATTTATTATTTTTATAAGTAATGTAGAATATGTAAATAAAAATATATTCCCTTTTATTATATCCTCTATCGAAACACCTAATCAAACTGATGCCCATAACTATATTTCATCATCAATCCAAAACAATAAATATTATAAACAAAAAAAAAAAAGATTAAAGCATTTTTTATATTACTTCAAACATCACAATGTTTTATCATTATATCATGATGAAGAACAAGTCAATAAAACGACTATATCGTTTGAAGAAAATGTAGAAGATACAAAAGTGGATTCTCCGATAAATCTTGAACAAAATACAATTTATGGGAATACACTTTTTGATTTAATACTTCAAATAAAAGGCAGTTTTAATTATTTCAATATTTTAATATCAAAGAAAGAAAAAATGTGTCTTGATTTTTTACTTAACATGGATAATTTAAACAACAATTTTCATTTCAACTTATTTTATGACTCATTTGTACATACCAATTTAGCAAATCTGGTGAATGAAAATAAGTTGGTTTACTACTTTGAATGGCTTCTAAGTAGCGATAAAGTTGAAAAATGCAAACAAAATGAAGAAGACAAGGAAAATTATTCTAGTATGGGAATAGAAATAAAAGGAATTGCCTCATTGAATGAGGAGCTAAAGGAAGAAAGTAATTACACTTCTTTACAAAATAAAAGACGAAATAATTTTATAGAAAATGAAAACAGTTTTGCAAAAAAAGTAAAACACAATGATATTGTAAGTGATAATAATGACTCCTGTACAATGAATGATGAAAATTTATTAAATAATTATGAAGGTATAGAAAACAAAAATTGTAATAACCAAACAAATGAAAAAGTAATATATTGTTTGTATGAATTATTTAAAAAAAATGATGGGATATTATCAAAAATATATTGTTCCCATATAAAGTTAAGTTTTTTTTTTAATATTTTTTTTTACAAAAGTAATGAAATGAGTAGAATATTATCAAGCTCTTTATCTACTTATAGTAGAAAATATAAAAATTTTAAAAGAGATAATCAAAAGGTTATAAAATTTATGAACATTAATAATATTACACATTTTTTAATAATTAAATTTATGTTAAAATATGTAAATAAAATAAAATGTAATGATGACAGTGCAAATATAAATGACATAAAAAATAAAGAAATGGCTTCAAGTTTAGACAAAGATATATTTGCTTGTTATAAAATTTTAGAACATTCTTTGAAAACAGATATAAACAATACAAATAGTTTTTTAAATTATATAAATAAGATTATATTACATTTATATGAAAAAAAAAGAGAAAACATTGTTTTAAGTTTAATTATATCTTTTAGTATTTACAATTTCATATCATATATTGAAAGAAGTGATAATAAAAAAGCAATTATAGAAAATATGGAAGAACTTAAATTTATTGATATAGTTAATGGAATTTATCAACATTGTCTTATTGGACAACTCTTAAAAGGAAATAACTATTTTATAGATAATGAAACAAACACTATAAATATAGATGACATATATAATTATGAATTAACAAATCATATGAAAATGATTCCAAAAAATATTAATAAAGAAATATTTGATCTTGTTAATTATAAAAAATATATATTTCAAAAAGGAAATTATAAAAAAATTGAAGCTATAAAAATTTCTAAAAAAAATATGGTAAATAATTTATATACATCTGAAATATTAAATTATATTTATTATAATGTCTTATATATTATTATTCATTTAATTATGAATATACGATTTTATTATACTATATTTTTTAATACTTACAAAAAAAATATTTATAATTTGTCAACCAAAATTTGTTTTATCTTTAAATCTGAGGACCAAGGAAAATACACCATCACGACTTCAGACAATGATACTCAAAATTTAGGAGACAATCCATATTTAGACAATTTCTTTTCACAAGCAAATCAAAAAAATATTCCCAACCCTGATAATAAATATATTTTGTTAAAATTCCAAAGAGAAAATTATCATAATTATGTAGAAAAAAAAAATAAAATAATAAAATATTACAAAAGTGTTAAAAAAAATATAATTAAAAATTTAAAACAATATATATTCGTAAACAATTCTCATAACTATATCAAAGCTTATATGCGAGATTCTTTGTATTTTGATATTTTATTTGAATTTTACAAGTCTCCAATTTTTATGCAAACAATATCTCTATGTCTTTGCTCTAATAATGGCAATTTTAATAAGCTCGATTTTAATTTAAACATTCTAACCCAAATAAATGACATATTTTTCTTTGTTAAGCAAGTTAATAAAATTGTTTATTTGGTTGTACATAAAGGAATATCTATTCATAAAGAAATTTCATGCATCCTAAATAATTGCATTCTTAGTGATAAAGATTGTAATAAATTTTGTGTTGAATTTGTTTTTTATGAAATAGTTACTACTTCCTACAGTCTCAACGAGCACACAAAATGTGGTACTGTAAATGATAAACCAAACTGCATTAATAATGAAACA
Organism: Plasmodium vinckei vinckei; assembly: GCF_900681995.1. Taxonomy (NCBI): domain Eukaryota; phylum Apicomplexa; class Aconoidasida; order Haemosporida; family Plasmodiidae; genus Plasmodium; species Plasmodium vinckei. Next base: position 574,733 of record NC_051304.1, read on the forward strand.
AATGAAAAGGCTATGTGTTTTCAGAATATTTACACAAGTGATGACAACGAAGATGATGACAATCGGAATGGGGTTGAAGTAAAAACAAATAATTCAAATGGTTGTACTTCTCCAGAATTTGGAAAAGACAACAATTGGCTATTCCGTTTTAGCTACAAAAAGGATAAGAAAGAAAGAGCTGTCCATTTTAACGAGCTTTTAGATTATATTGTTTACTCAATTAATAATAGTTACAAAAAAGAACGGATATTATTTTGGTGTGAATTTTTTTATAGTCTTAAAAACTTTGGGATAATTAATTTTCAAATATTTTTTTATTTATGCTCAATGTTAAAGATGGCTAGAAATATGGAGAACAAATTTAAAAATAAACAAGTTGGAATAATGAAAAAAAAAATAAAAATTGTAGAAAAAATATATATATTATATTTATTTAAAATTGGATTTATTTTAAATATGAGCATATATGAAACATTTGATTTTTTATTTTCCATAATTACAATCATATTTAATTATAATTTTTTTAATTTTTATATGGTTAAAAAGGTTTATAAGATTGATAAGGATAAAGAAAGTGTAGCAAAATTATTTGCATCCTATATAGAGAAAGAAATGGAAAATATTATTTATAATTATGATCAAGCAATATTTATTGATGCAATCAAATATATAAATGACTCTATATTTTTACGAAAAATTATAAAAAATTTGGTACTTAAAAGTTATTCATATATTAATATAATTATGCATATTTTACCCCTCAAAAATATTATTATAGATATGAATAATATAACATATTTACAAATACAAAATGACAAAAATAATAAAATAGAAACACTTTTAGAACAATATAAATATCACAAATTTAAAAAAATAACAACACAAACAAAAATAGATACTTTAGATGAAGAATGCGATAAAGATTATAATGAAACTTATGAAGAATCGATGGGCTCAGAAAAATTTAGTTCATCTTCTAACGATGAGTTTGAAAAGTTGGATAATTCTTTGGAATATTTTTCAAGCCATCTTAATAATAATAACACAAATACTAAAAAGTTGAATAGTCTTGAAAATGATCAAATAAATAATATTAAGAAAATGTGGATTTTCAAAATTTTTCAAAATTTTTATTTCAAATCATTTACTTTTTATAAAAGTAAAACAAAAGATGATATTTTTTATGAAAATAAAAAAAAATTGATATATTTCTTTTTTCCAAAATGTGCTAAAAAGGGTAAAGGTATATTAAACAGCTGCAACCCAATTTTGGATACCAAAATTTACGAGATAAGAAAAAGGCTAGCTAAAGATAATAAATTTCGATCTATGTCTAGGCAAGCCATTTTACTAAAATGGATATGCTTACGACTATTCATTTTGCATAAATATAAATATAAAACAATGAATAATATCCAAATATTTAATTATATATATATAAAACTAAATTTAATATATGAAGAAGAAGAGTTAATTTGCTTTAACAGTCCATCCGATGCTAATATTATTTCTTTAGGCAATCCAAGTCTTAGATATATTTTTCACATTTTTTTATCTCATATTAATAATAATTTGATTTATTTAATTAATAAATGCATTAAAATTTTCAAGAATGAGGGTGGAACATATATTGACAGAAATATAAATGAGCAAAATGAGATAAATAAAAAAAAACAAAAAATGAAAAAAAAAAAAGAAAGTACAGCAATCGATTGTATAAACTTTTATTCTACTAATTTTTTATTGGCATTTTATCCATACTTAATAAAATCAATAATTTCTTATGATATATTTTTTAATTTATTTAAAATATATTTCAGTCTTTACTTAATAAATAAGCATAATAATCGGTTATCTATACAATCCCCGATTTATATAATTCTTTTAATTTTTTCACATCAAGTAAAAATAAGTAAATATGTCTTATTTTCATATATTACTACTCTTGTAAACTTTATGCATTCAACTCCTTTATCAGACATTTTTTGTCTCGACTCTTTAACCCACCACATTGTTATGGACAATATCAGGTATGAGCTACTCGAATTGGCTATGCATATATAGCCAAAAAATAGCAAGCCATTTCCTAATTTTTCCTAAATTTTCATGATTTTTCATTTTTCCCCTTTGCAGAGACAGCATAGAATATTTTATGAAAATGGTCACCCAAGAAAATGCCACATTCGATGATGTAACAATTAGCTATGACGCTAATAGCATATCATTATTTTATCATATGATACTTAGTAATTTTTGATATAAGTTTATTTGAATAAATATGCAGACAAAAAAATAACATGTACAATAAAAATTAAAATAAAATTTATTTTTCACTTGTTTGAACAAGACATTTTTTTTTGTTCTTTTCTTTTATAAATTTCCGCTTGTTTTTTTCTTGTAAAAAATTTATAATATATGTACGTGTCTATTAATATGGAAATCATGTTCTGATTTATATGTCTACATAATGTATACACACGTATTTCTCTTTTTTTTTTTTTAATAATAAACTTTAACATTTTTGAATTAACTTTCTTTTGTTTTTAATCCGTTTGGATCTGCTTACAACATTGCACAATAATTATAATAAATCGGTTTTAGTGATGGATATTTTAGTTTGGGTCCCTTACTGAGGTATTCAAATGAACTTGATCTAGCTCTTTTTTTGTGCCTACTATTGTTGTAGCTTTATCTTTAGGTAGGTCCTAACTTCGTGAGTTTCGACCCCCCTTTCCAATTAATCGAAGGTGTAATTGATTTATTTCATCAAATATAATTTGTGTAAATAGCAAAATAATTTTTAATTTATTCATATCACTTTTGTCTAAAGATTTAAAATAATTTCTTTTATTATATCTAAAATATATTAGAACATAAATAATAACAAGTAATATATTTAGAGCCACAAAAAATGAATTTTTATTATATGATGAGAAAAAAATAAAATATTTGGAAAATATACTAATTAATATTTTTGGTTTAATAAAATTAAAATAAACTAAGAAATCATATCTAAGTATAGATATAATAAATCCACAAAAAATTGTTATATATTTAAAAATATATAATTTTATATTTTGAAAACGTAAGGATTTATTTTTTTGAATTATTTCATTATTATCAAATATTTTTCTTAGACATGTATTTTGAATTTTTTCTAAATCTCTTTTAAGCATATAAATACTTTGATTTGTTTTTAAATCTATCCCTTCATCTATTTTGTATAATAAATCATTTAACATGTTTAATTCTTTTATATCATCATTCCTTATTTTGTTTCGGTTGTTATAATTATTTTCAGGACAAAGTCTATTAACATTTTCATAATCAGTATATTTATTTATACTAGCATATGAGCTTCTTTTTATTTCATCCTCATATTTTGAATCGGTATCTTCATCACGGTTATGTTTGGTATGTCTACTGCTAGCTTCATCTATTTGTTCAGGATCAAATAAAGATAAATCCTTTAATTTAGTATAGTTATTTTTATTATGTCTATTTTTATTTATGTAAGGATTTAGTGACGTATCATGGGGTGAGAAATCTTCGGGGATACTTCTTCTTACAGGATAAAGTTTACCATGACGTTCATATATATTTTTATTTGGGTCATTATAATTGTTGTTTCTATACATTCTAAAATTGTTATTACCTGTAGAATGTATCAAATCGTTTACTTCATTTATTCCCATTTCAATATTAGGGCCAGCATACTGATTAGTATATTTGTAGTCCCCATGACAACTATATCTATTCATATGCTTTCCAGTTTTAGTAAACATTAATGGAGGTTTTTGATATGCCCATTTTTCTCTTTTAAGAACATCATGAGGTATTTCAGGTAAATATATTGTCAGAAATTCTAAAATTTTATATGAATCGTTAAGGTTATTAATATTGTACTTTAATTTATTTGCTTCATCAAGTTTATAAATTTTTTCAACATTTATTATTTTTCTTTCTTTTGTATTTAAATATGTATTTATACTAGAATGAACTAAACTATAAATTGTTGTAATAACTTCATATAATAATACTAAAACAAAAATACTCATATTTTTTAAGCAATCTCCATAATTTATTTTATTTTCAAATATTTTATCAATGTGATTTCTAACATTGTCTTCATCTATATCTCTATCCGAATTTTTATTTTTCCTTTTCTCTTTTTTATTATCATGTGTTGAAAAATTATCATAAGTTTTATTGTCACAATGACGTATTCTTGTCTTTCTTTTCACATGATATTTTTCATCGTCAATTTGGATATCAATTTGATTGTCACTTTCATTATTACCATTCAATATTTTATCCTTAAATGAGTTATAACTTTTTGTTAATATTTTTTTAAAAATACTTTCTTCTTTTTCTTCATCTATTTGTTCTATATCTGAATCGGGGTAATATCCTTTTGAGTTTAAATATTTTAAATTATTATCTATTGTGTCATGCATATATGGTCTATGTACCTTCTCTTGGTAAAAGTATTCTTCATTATTATGTTTATTTATTTTATGATCAATGTTATATTGCATATTTGCTTGGTCGTCTGATATGGGAAATTTGCCAGTTTTTAGAATTGTGTGTTTTTTCTCATTAACATTTTTATTGGTTATAATTCTTTTTAACATTTTTGGAAAAATAAATAAATTTTGAAATGATTTAATAGATCGATTAAAAAATTCATTTATTTTTTCAATTTGATAATTTTTTTTATTTTCTTTAATATCTTCATTTTGAAAAATATCCAAATTTCTGTTATATTCGAATTCTTCATTATTTTCATAAGAGCTAACCATATTAATATGTTGCTTAAATATATTTAGATTTTTCAAAAAATGTTGAGTTAAATAAAATACAACTCTATATAAGTTGATTTTTTCTATTATATCAATCCTTGTTATACATATTGTTACTTTATTGATTTGATTTTGTAAAAGGTAATTCATAATTTTTAATAATCTATTACTTATAGAATGTGTATTTGAATCTATAAAAACAAATATTATATCTACATATTTAGACATATTTAATATTAATTCATCATAATCATTATCATCTGCATCTGTAATTCCACTAGTATCTATAAATGATACTGAATTGACTCTATTCATATATTTGGTTATTTTATTTTGATAACATAATTTTCCATATATATAATTTTTTAAATTTTTAGATTTTTCTTTTAATTTTTTAAATGGTCTAAATATATTAAAACAATTCTCTCCTGAAAGAATAACATTTTTATCATTATCTCCCATAAATCCATGTTCATAATAATTATCACCATATTCGTTATCCCCTGAATATTGATCGTTGTAATAACTTTCATGGAATTTATCTATACCAAGTTGATAATTATTGTTTTTAAAATTTTTAAAATTAAATCTATAATTTCGTTTTACATCTATATATGTCATTTGGTTACCTTTAGGGATTCTATTTGTATTTTGTACATAAGATTCTGTGAACCAATTGATAAAAGAGCTCTTACCACTTTGTGCATTCCCTAATAATAATACAGTAGTTTTTTTACTAAATACAGATATATCCACATTTAGATAATCACTTATTATGTTTAAATTTAAATCATTAACACATATATTATTATTAGAATTGTTTACACTTTCTAATTTTTTATATTTAGTATCCTTGTAATAAATTTCTTCAATTCGATCTAACACCCCATTTGTAAAATTACTATTATCTTCTTCTGCTACTTGATCATCGACATCTTCTTGTGTTTCGATTTCTGTTTGTCTAGATTTTCTATATCCGTCCTTGGAACCACTATATCTATTTGTATGGGTATATTCTCCTTTAGTATTGAAACTATAACAACTATAGCTTTCATCATTTTTTGTTTCTTTTTTAACAAAGTTATCTATTTTTGTTTCTTTTTTCATTTTATATTTTTTTATTAATTTATCATATTTTTCAAAAAGTATATCATCTTTTTCAGCATCAGATGCAATATTTTTTTCTAAAAAATTATCTTCCTCTTCTTCTTTTTCATTATTTGTTTCATAATAATAATTATTATAAGAATTAAAATTTATTTCCCGAGTTTCATCATCATATTCATCTTCAAAAAAAACGTCATCATCTTCTTCCTCATCATTTTCATCAATTTCATAATCATCGTCATCTTCATCATCATCTTCTTCTTCTTCATCGTCATTTTCAAAAAGACATTCTTGTTCATTATTAAAATTGTTACTGATTGTTTTATTAAGTTCTTTTTTACACTCATAATTATTTCCTAAGCGTTTACCATCTCTTTTTCTCAATAATGTATTATTATTAATTATCCCTAATTTATTTTTTCTATTATGTAATATATTTTTATAAGTATTCGGGTTTATTTTGTTATTTTCATCGTTTTCATCATTTTCTTGATTTATATACATTTTTAGACAAACAATATAAATAAAAAATACAATGAATTGGTGAAACCACAAATGTGATATATATTTTCCTTAAAATTTTATCGAAAAAAAAAAACAAATTGAAAATTATTTCAATAAGGTATTGGACATGTACATATACTTTGTATTTATAGGTAGCAAATTGTTACCTTATTTCATAATACCATTGAAAGAAAAAGGGGAACTATCAAAATAGTTTTTAAAATTGAAACATATAAATATAAGGTAATTTTCCATATCTACATATTCCCCTTATGCATTATATTTATCTTTTGTAATAAATACAAAGATCGAAAAATTGAGGAATGTTAATCAGTTTTCTCAATACATGCTTCGAGGTAACATGTATGTAATCCTATGCCTTTAAATGATAGGTTTACTGTATATATATTATATAGGTACTATATATATGAATATTTTTTTCCCCCTTTTTTGCTCAACTTATCCGTGCATACATTTCAAACAATTGAGAACAATAAGAAACAAAGATAAACTAAGACAGTATATATTTTTTTTATTTTATCGAAGTTTTGCATGAGAAAAATTATAAAAAAAAAATAATAATCAATTAAAATTCGTATAAAAAGATAATAATAAAAAAATTGCAAAGAGATACCAAAGTATAATAAAATAATAAATTAGACAGTGTATTGTGTTAAAGCCATTTTTTTTTTATTTCTCACACAATCTTGACTTCTTATGAGAAAAATAAAGAAAGACGTAGAAACATTAAAGCATATTATATTCCAAATGCTAACAAATATCTTGTAGATGATTGTACTATATATTTGAATAACATTATAATTTTTTTTTATAAAAAAAAAAATATAATCATAACATTTAACCGCATTTTTTTTAAAGTTAAAAAATTTCTCTCCCTTTTTATGCCTAATTAAATGGAAAAAATTATTACTACACATTATTTATCATCCCTTCAAAATATCAGTTCATATATCCACATGTGTGTATGTATATAATATTCGAGGAAGGTGATATAATTTTTTATTTAAATAATTATCTCTTATTTTGTGAAATGTTTTAAATGATGAAAATAGAGATATATATAAAATTAAAAAAATGGAAAAAAATTTGTAAAAATAAAATAGCATTATAAATATACATAGGGGAAAATTAACCAATTTATTATTTTCCGATACACAAATTTGTAGAGAAAACACGACTTCTTCTAAATTTGTATACGCATATAATAATTATTGTAAAAAAAATTAAAAAAAAAAAAAAGATACATATTAAAATAAGCCATTTATTTAATTTTTTTTTTCGTTTTAATTGTAAGTAAAAATGTAATAAATTAAATATATTGGATAAAATAATTTTGTATATTAACAGCAAAAATTATTTCAAACATATACATAAACATGTTTATGGAAGGAAATGGAATTTTAAAACTTTTATGTTTTTACATTTCTTTCTCTTTTTTTATTTTTTAAATGTTATATATCATCAGAATATATTATCATGTTCTACTGATTTCTTAAAAACTGTATTTAAAAAAATAAATAAAAATAGTTACAATTACAATAGCGGCAAAAGTACCAAGCATATGGTCGATCAAAAAGTTTGAAAAAGGTTGAGTAAACAATTGATACAACAAATGGAATAACCAGGATGTGATGAATAATACAATAACATTAATGAATATAAATATATATGGGGAAAAATGAATGGAAAAAAATAAGCGTCCGAAATTTTATAAAAATGTATAAAGCCATTTGGAAAACACACTTATATAATTTTAACGTTAATAATTTTTTACGTCATAATATAAAAACAAAACATTGTAATGTTTATAAAAATGAAAAACAATATTATTCCATATATATAGAAAATATAAAAAATAACCATTCAGGCAAATATACATATTTACCACTAAATCACAAAAAAAATATATATAATATTAGTAGAAATTTAAAAAATCTGCAATATCAAAAACATTTTAGCTTTGATTCTGGAATAGACAAAAATGGAATTGTTAAACCGTTTGAGAATGGGCATGCAAAAATAAGGGAATATATGCTGAACAATTCTAATGAATTTGTTCCTTCAGGAATTGAAAAAGATAAGCAATTTCAAAACAGCAAAAAATATTATATGGACAATAAGGAAATATCTAACAAAACAGATGAAGATAATAAAAAAATTGACAAAGAGGTGAAAAATAATAACAAATTATGTAGTAAAGATGAAAATGAGAGTGAAATAAAATTAGAACAGCTTTTAAAAAAAAGAAATATAAAAAAAGACATAATAAAAATAACAGAAAAAGCTAAATATGAAATAAAAAGAATTATTGAAATGAATAATAAACAAAATAAAAATAATAACTATGTTTTAAAATTATATTTTATAGCTAAAGGATGTAATGGATTAACTCATTCATTTAATTTTATAAATAAAAATGATATTAAAGAAAATGATAAAATTATTTATGACAATGATAATAATACTGAAAAAAAAAATATACTTTTAGTTATTGATAGTAATTGTATTCTTTATGTTATAAATACCATACTTGATTATTATAAAGATGATTTGACAGAAAATTTTATTTTTACAAATCCAAACATAACGTCAATATGTCCATGTGGGACGAGTTTTCACTTTTAAAGCACTAAAAAAATTATAAAACAAGTATTAAAAAATGCAAGCCGTCGCATTGGAAGAAAAATAAAAAACCAAAATAAACCACACATTGGAAGAAAAATAAAAAAGCAAAATAAACCACACATTGAAAGAAAAATGAAATAACAAGATCCTCATAAAATGAGTTGAATTTGTTGTAAACTTTTGTGCATATATATTGTTCATATTTGATATACAAATATGTAACTATTTGTTTGAAAAAATTATTATTTTTTTGTATTATATATCGCCAGTTTGTTTCTTTCTTTTTTTTTGTTTTTAATTTATTATTATAATAGTCATTATTGACAAATGCAGTTTTATTTACTCCCTACTTTAAAAAAAAAAACTATTGAATATTATTTTCCTTTTTAATTGTTTCCATTAAAGTATCTATATCGATTTCGCCATCCTTGATATAGTTAAGATCCTGTGAAATATGAAAAATAAAAAAATGTATAAGTATATGGCATATGCAAAGTTGAGATTCATAAATATGTTCAAAATATTTTTGACAACATAAAGATAAAGCTTGTATGAATTAATGACTCAATTGTGTACACATTTTATCAACGATATGTATTTGTAGATTTTTTTTTCTGTTCAAAATACCTTAGGAAATGTATTTTCATTTTTTTTCAAAATAGCGTCATTTTTTACAATACAATAATATAATATGCCATCATAAAAGTATAAATCATGGTTGATATAAATTATGTTGTCTTTTTCATCGGCATTTCCATTTTCTATCTCATCTCCATTTGTAAACGGGCTAGCATATTTTTGGATTCCATGTTTTAAATAATTAGAATCATCAACAAGAACCCCCTTATTATTTGTATAGATATAACTTTTTAAGAACGAGTTTGTATATATAGGATGTTTATTTTTATATGCCCAACTTTTTGCATTGATTAAAATAATTTTTTTTTTTTTCGTTTTTTTAAATGTGTGGATATATAAAAGACATTTGTAATTTTCATGTTCAAATGTATTTTTTAATTTGTTTTCATAAAATAGCTTTATACTATTTATTATATCAATTATAATATTTATATCATTTAAAAAATCAAAATAATGATTTAAATATTTTTGAGAGATAGCTACTATTTTTTTTTCATATATATATACTTCAAACATGAAACAAATATTTATATTAACATATTTTGAAATTATCAAATAATGTTCATTTTTTTTATTAATTCCATTTTCTTTTAATTCTTTATAAACACTTGTACAACTCTTTAGAATTAGTAATGCATCATATAATGTATTTATTTCTAAATTCGAATTATTTACAAATGCTCCTTTTTTTAAATTTCTTCCATCAATTCTAATAAATACACTATTACTAAATTCATCAATTGTATTTTTTATTTTGTCTAAAATGGTTCTGAAATTTTTATTGTAAAATAATGCATTTCCTCGTTTTTTCTTTCGTTCATTAAGCTTATTATTATTTTCACTCTTTTCCCTCGTCTTTGTATCTTTATTATTTTCCCTCATCTTTGTATCTTTATTATTTTCCCTCATCTTTGTATCTTTATTATTTTCCCTCGTCTTTGTATCTTTATTATTTATTGGCAATTTACTTAAATCGTCTTCCCGTTTATCATTTACAGAAGTTTGTAATATAGTATCTTTTTCTTCTTCATCACTCAAAAAAGAATTATCATAACTTTTGCTGGATGAACTTTCTTCATTATGGCTAGTTGAGCTTAAAGATGTTTTATCAGAATAAGACGAAAAAGAAGAGTATACATTTTCATCTATATTTTTATAAGTATTTTTTTTTACATAACTTGGGATAAATATAGAATCTATTAAAAGGTATTTTATCATTTCTTTATTTAATTTAATAATTTTTGATTTTATCATAATATCATTATATTTATCATATAAACTTTTATAACATATTTTATTTTTTTTATGTATAGAACAATTATAAAAATCTGGTTCATACATTTTGAAAAAAAAATTACTTATACAACTAAGTGATTTATTTATAGATAAATTGGACATGCTTTTGTCATATATTTTGTTATAACTTTTTTGAATACCAATTAAAACATCTTTTTCTTCATTAAAAAAATGTAATTTTATATTGCTAACAAAATTATTAAGTATTTTATTTTTATCTTCTTCAGACATGTTACACCCATCTTTAAACACAATCACTAATTTGCTATCCTCTTTATTTAGTTCATCATTTTTTATGTTAATTATATCTGATGTGTTTTTTGTTGTAACTTGTTCAGGATTCATAATTTTGTTAACATTCCCATCCCATGTTTTATTAACCAATAAACATTCTCCTGAGCTAATATAATTTTTTTTTTTTTCAACACAAATATTTATATTCATTTTTATTATGTTATATTTATATTCAACTTCATCATTAGTATATAGTAAGAAAAATATATCGAGATATATATTCTCAATATTTTCATAAATAGATTTTATTATTCCTTCATTTTGTTCGTCCAATAATAAAATGTCTTTACTTATTATTTCATTATTTTCATTTTCAGCAGATTTATTATTTTCTTCATTTCTACATTGTTCATTATTATTTCTTAACTGTTCATGTAAATTTTCGACTTGTTCTTTTAAATAATTTAAAAAAGTATCATTGACTTTATTATTATTTAATCTAATTTCTACATCCTTAAAATATGTCATTAAATATGTAGTAATAAATGAATCTAGTATAATTACATTTTTCTCAAATACATATGTTAACGAATTATTATATTTTTTTCCTTCTCTTTCAGTAGTATCATATTTATAATGTCCATTATTATTTTCTTCTTTATCTACTATCCTCATTTTTTTTTATTGGAAATTTAGAAATATAACAAAATTGTACTAATCTGGGGTTGTGATAGTTTTTTAAATATATTATCAAAATTTAAGCGATATCAAAAAAGTTAATATATATATATATATATTTACATTATATATACAGAAAAAATATATTCCAATTTTAATGGAAAAAATTATTTATCAAAATATGCCCATAAGTCATATTTAAAAATCAAACTACCGTGTTATTATATAGTTTAAAATAAATGTCATTTTTGTAAATAAAAAGTTTTTTTTCGTTTTCTACATTTGGAATATTATTCTTTCGGGAAAAAGAAACGTCAAACTTGTAAAAAAGGTGGTTACCTTATCTATGCATATAAATGCACAACATATATTTATATATATATTTTTTAATTTATTAGTAGTTTTATTCAGGATTCTATGATAACAATTCCCTTTTAATATTAATTTTAAAGTATACTAAAAACACAAAATTTACAATCATCACTTTTTTTTAGTATCGAAAGAATTTTCCCATACTGAAATTGTAGCATCAATTGGGTTGTATTGTAAATGATTAATATAATGAAAATATAGTAAATAAGAGAAAAATAAAAAAAAAAAATTGAAAAATGTGTAATATCTACTTATCCGTCATGTACATATAAATTTTCTTTATCCCAATTTTATGCAAAGGGTTCGAATGGAAATAAAATGAATAAAAGCTAATATACTTATAGACCACATTCAAATAAAATTGTTTGAAATTTCATTAAAATTCTACAACACATTCCATTATATGATTTGTTTATACATTTAATTGTTAATTATTTTGGTTTTATTCTTTAAACCGAAAATTGTAAATACATATATTAATATGTATGATGGTGAACCAATAGGAGAGACAGTGTAAATCTCCTCAATTTTGTTTTCCTTATTATTTATTTTTTTTTTTTAAATCCCCTTATTTTAATTACTACTTGTATTGTAACAAAATGGGATGGAGAGAAAAAATAGAGGAAAGTACATCCAATGGATTTAAGAAATAACCTTAAAGAAAATATATTCGGGAATATATTAAGGGATCCATTATTTAAAAATATATATATACATGTTTTATCGTAACTTAAATGAAATAAAAATATATGACATAATTAATGATAAATCAAAAAGCGGCACAAAATATTTTTGAGAAAATGCATTCGAAAAGAAAAGAATATTCCGCATGGATAAGGAAATTTCATGAAAAAAAAAAATAAAACATATTAAAATACAAATTGAATAATAAAATAAACATATGAATATAATAAATGTAAAATATATATTGTAAATTTTCAATATGCATTTTGTATGATATGCTATATTTTTTTCACGCAAAATCCATTTTAGCGTATCTTTTCCATATATACATATATATTTATTAATAAAATTCATTTTTTTTTTTTAATTTTATTTTGTGCATAAAATATGGCATTTTGTTAAAATAAATACAAAAAAAGTAATAATAGTAATAATAATGAATGAATACTTATGAACATTAATAAATGCATAGTATATATATAATAAATAATATATATTTATGTTGTTCCTTTTAATGCTATGTATACATGGTATTATAAACATTATATATATTATTAATATATTTTTTTTCTTTTTTTTAATATATTCTTAATTTTTCATTCTTCTAATGTTTTTATTTTTTTCCACAAACCGCTATGGCATATTTATGACAATGAATCTTTAGATTCCACTTTCATCTATTCTTTTATTCTTCTTATTTCTTTCCCTCTTTCGTCCTCTTCGTTTTTTTTTTGAAATACATTTTTCATTTGCACATGTAAATAAAATATAAAATAAAATTTAAGAACCTAGCGAAGTAACCGTATAAAATGAGTAGCGGAAAACCCTCTGACGTTTCCCTTTGATATTTTTAATATTATATTGGAGATAGGATATTTGTATGTTTGGCAGATATTATATTATTACTACATTTATTATCCTATTATTGTATTTTTTTTTACGAAGTTTGCTAAATATATAGGTGTTGAATGGTTATATTTGAGTATATGTGTTTAGCTTGGAAAAAGGGGAAATTGTAATCATATAAATATAAATAAAAAATTGAAAAAGTATATACAGACGAAACAAATAGTAACGACAAAAGGTGACGTAGAAAATGAACGATGAAAATGATAAAACCAAAAAATATATAGGTAGACCTTTGTTTGAGAATTTGCATAAAAAAAAACAGATCAGCTTATTGACACATAAATTTGCGGACACAAATTTAAAAGGATTTTGTAATTTGTTTTTAATAATAATTATTGTAATAAATTTCCGAATTATATTAGAAAATATTAAAAAATATGGTTTTGATAGTATTCCGATACCTAGCCGTCATTATATAACTAAAAATTTACCTATACTGATATGTTTTATTTGTTTATATATTAGTATTGTTTTTAGCTGGATCATAGAAAGATATTTCTTTTGTTGGATTTGCAATTATTTCCTTTCAAAAAATGGAAAAATCACAAAAATATTTATAAAAGATAATTTTAATATTGACGAGACATGCAATAATAAACTACCTGATTATGAATTTTCAAAAAATGAAAAATCTTCTCAAATAATTGTCGAATCTCCAAACAATTATGAAAACGATAATGTTTATAAAAGAATAAAAAAAAATGATCAAGATGGTGTAAATAAATTAGAAGAACAAAATGTCGGAACAAAATACTCTAATAATACAGAACAACCTAATAGTGAACAAGCCAAATTTAATGAAAACAATAAAGACAAAATAAATGAATGGAAACATGTAAATTTTTCTATTTTTTTATTAAGATGCATTAATAGTATGTTTATGCTATTAGTTCCTTATATGGTTGTTATACAATATGAAGGAGAACCGATATTAGCATCAATATTATTAACAACATCCATAGTCTGGTTTTTTAAAACATATTCCTTTCATCATGTTTGCTATGATACTAGAAAATTATATATTGAAGGACCAAATTTAAACACAATAGAAGATTCATTAGTTGATATAAATTATATTAAAAGTTATCCATATTGTTTACAGTTTAAAAGTTATTATACATATATATTTATGCCTACTATGTGTTTTCAATATACATATCCTAGATCAGAAAAAATTGATTGGAGGTTTGTTTTTAAGCATATGACAGTAGCTATTATATCACTACTAATAATATATATAGTAACAAATGAATATTTATTTGTTATTATTGAACAGACTGTTAAAACGAAAGAATTTAAATCACCAAATTTAACAATACGATTTATTCATATTATGGAAAGTATGTTGAAAGTTTCTATCTTAACTATATATATATGGATGCTTGGATTTTTTGTTTTATTTCATAATTGGTGTAATGTGTTAGCAGAAATTACAAAATTTGGTGACCGATTATTTTATAAAGATTGGTGGAATGCTAGTTCTTTTGGGGAATATTGGAGAAAATGGAATTTGCCAGTTTATTATTTTGTTTATCGTCATGTTAATAGACCTTTAGTTTATTATGGGGTTAGTAGAAAACTTTCGATGATTATTATTTTTATTATTTCAGCATTATTACACGAATATTTAGTTACAATCCCATTAAAAATTAAATTTTTTGGATATATATTTTTTTTTTTTACTGGACAAATCCCATTAATGCATTTAACAAACAGTGATTATTTTAAAAAAAACAAAAATGTAGGAAATCTGCTTTTTTGGATTGTTTTTTGTATTATTGGTCAGCCTCTTATAGTTTTCACATATTATTATTTGTGGACCCACAAGGAAATCGAGATCCCTTGATTTATTCGAGAAGTTACTGTTGTTATTATCAAGTTTATTAATATTATTTTCATTATTAATTTGAAAATACCGCCTTTTGGGGATACACATGGAAAACGCACACATATATGCCCAGATATTTTTCTTTACAATTTTTTAAACATAATTAAATGGTACTATTATTAACAAAATATTTCTAACTAGCCAAATTGTTATAAATGTAAAAAAAATGAAGGAATAACCCAAACTTCTTAGCAAAGATTGTACCGATAATGGAGTTCCATTTTTTTAATCATATGTTTATCATTGTCAAAGAGGATGTTGCTTTCCTATTCTCTTAATCTAACTACTAGTATTTGCATTTATTATTTATTTATCGTTGCCATTTATTGATTTATCCCTTTATTTATTTATATGTTTAATACTCTATATACAATTATGTTTCCATTTACACTTTATTTTATTTAGTTCTTTATTTATTATCCTTTTTATAATAATTCTAGTTTCACAATTAATCACTTATTAATTACTTTTTTTTATTATTCATCATTATTTTTAAATTAAAATACTTATTATTTATTTAATTTTTTTATACAAATCAATTTATTTTTTCAATTTTTTATATTTGATTATGTCACATGCTTTATGAAATGTGTATATTTTTTTTTTTTTTTTTAAATGACAATGTAACTTTCCCTCTTCTACATATTTTTAGTAGAAGCCTACAGAAATTACACATTAAAAAAGTGTAATATGTTTATAAAAAATTTAATTATTTAAAAATAAAACTAAATGTTTTTTAATATTTTTCAATATTTTTCGAAATTATTTTATTGTATTTTTTTTGTCTTTGGAACTTGTGTGCGTTTAATAAATTGCTAATTTATTCTATTTAAGAAAATACGATAATTATAAAAATATTAAAGTATATCTTTCTTTAAAAGACGATCAGCAAAATGATATTTTTCCATACCAAAGAGGGTTAATAAAAATTACTATTAAATTAGGGATATTTTATGCATATCCATTTTTACTAATCAGACATAATTGAAAGCAATATGAAATGGCCAAAATACAACAAAGATTAATTCAAATAAATATTTATATAAATATAAATTTGTATAATAATTAAAGAGTAAATAGCTTATTATTTTTATTTTTTAATTTTTTTTATTAATCTAATAAGCAACACAACCTTATGGTAACTAAAATTTTTTATTACATACAACATTCTTGCTACATATTAAAATTTTCATAATTTTCTTAAAATTTATGAAAGAAAATATAGAGAAAGCAATATATTAACCATGACAGAAGGTAAACAAATAAATAAAAATAAAAAATACATGTATAGTGAATTTTGTTTCCCATATAATAACGTCTACAATTTATGGTATACATATATGTACAGGAAATTATTGTGTTTAAGAAAAATAAATATATATATATATATATATATATGCATTTATAATAAATGTGTCTGTTAAGTAAATATGATTTAGACGTATTTATTACTAAACATGTGTACCATTTCTTGTATATATTACACAAATCTGCTTATTTTAATCTATAATATGATTATATATTTAATATATATTGTTTGCTCGTTTTCTCATTTCCTTTTAAGAAGATAAACTGAATTTAATAAAAGACTATCTAAACAACTTAAACATGACGTCCCAAAATTTGTGTAACATAAATTATTATAACAGTCTTCCTAAGTTTAAAAAGATAAGCGATATAAATGATAATCCAATTTTGAATTGTCTAAGAACAAATTATAATGAAAGAAAAAGTCACACAGCAAATGAAAATGAGCAATTCAAAAGTATAGACTTTGAAGGTTATTCAACAAATATTGAATCGGAAAGTAGTATTTCTTTAGATCAAACTCATGATTATGTAAACCAATTATCTGAGGGTGAAGAAGACGGAAATCGAGCCAAAAAAAAAGAAAAAAAAAAATTCCATACAAATAGTGAAAAGCCAAAAAAAAAAAAAATTATATTTTCATTTAAAAAAAAAAAAGAAACTAAAAATAGGAATCCTAGTTATATTAGAAATGTTGAAATGATATCAGATCGAAATGACGATCCTTTTGTAGGATCACTAAATAGAATAGAAAAGCCTCTTATATTAAATCAGATAAACACGACAAAATTTTGTAATAAAAATCCTTCCATTTCCTGCGCCAATGTAGATTATAATAAAAGGGGAGAGGAAAGGAAGGGAAATGAGATGCATATACTAAACGATATTAATCATGTTAGTAATTATGATGGGAATAAATATAACAAGAATAACAGCAAATCATCAATCTATAGTCAAATATCAGAGTCACAACATTCTGATGTAAATAGTGCTATAAGGAATAGTAAAAAAAATAAAAAAAAAGAAAAGAAAAAAAAAACAATTTTAAATGACACATACAGTAAAAACATAAAGGAGAATGATGACATAGAAGAATTGAATAATATGGAAAATAATTTTTGTAGGGTTGCACAAAAAAATGAGGAAAATAAATATATAAGGCCAAACAAATTAGAGATAAAAGACAACCATATAAAAGGGATAAATATTAAAAAAATGACAAACAGGCAAAATGCTACTTTTTCAAATGATCATGAAAAAGAATTATTCCAATATTTAATTAAAGAGGCAAACAAAGAAATTGAGAAAATTATTATAAAAATCGAGCAAAAATATAAAAATGAAATAGCTTACAAAACAAATAATATAAAAAAAGAATATGATGAAAAAATAAAAGCGCTAACAAAAAATGACACTATACTACTAAAAAATCATAATAATAAAAAGAAAATAAAAAACCTAGAAAATGCTAATTATATGTTATTAAAAGAAATCGAAAAATTAAAAAAATATAATAAAGAAGCTAATGACAATAATTTCCAAAAATGTGAAAGCATAAATAAAAATGAATTAAACACAAAAAAATTAAAAGACAAAATTCAGACAATGAACAAGCTAATAGAAGAATATGAAAAAAAAATAAATATGCTAAATGATGATGTGAATACAAATTATGAAAAATATTTTTATTTTCAAAACAAATGTGTAAGTTATATATATGCATAGACATGAATAAAATTATTAAAATAACCGCCAAAAAATAATTTTTCAAAACACTAGGAGTTATATAGTATACATATTTTCTTTTTTTAATAGGGAAACAATGAAAAGGTTATACAACAAAATGAAGATGAAATGGTATGCTGAAATATTCTTATTAAATATTAGGGTCTTGTATTAGCATTACACTTTTTCGATGAACAGTTCTCATTTTATTTAAAATTTTTATTTTTTTAAACTGTATATAATTATAATATATATTCTATTACTCATAATTATATGCATTGACATATGTTATATATCCTTGTCTTTCTCAGATAAATCTCAAAAAAAAACTGGAAATATCTGGAAAATCGAAAAATGTAGTTGAACTGGAATTAAAGCAACTTCAAGATAAAAATATAAAAGTACCCCAAACAAAATTAATTATTTATCATATATACTATAATTAATATGTACATATGTATATGCTAAAAATAAAAATTATAATTTTTTTGTTACACCATTTTTTTTCATTCTTTTAAATTTAATATTTAGGTAGAAAGAGATAACAATAATCTAAGGGAAGAGTTAAATAAAGCAAAAACGAATGTGTCTACTTTGAAGGAACAAAACAATGAGGAGTAAGAAAAATCGCCAATGATTACTTTATATATATGTGTGTCTGTATATTCAATGTTGGTATTTCTTAAGATCAATTAAAGCTACGATTATTGAGGGTTTATCTCTGCATAAGGCTTTTCATATACGCTTATATAAAGAAGAAGATATTTATGCATAAAATAACAATGATAAATAGCGCCATTTATTTCTGTTTTTTTCCATTTTAAGGCAACGAAATAATGAATACTTGATTTCATGCTATAAAGTGGAGGAGAAGAAGTTAAAAGAGGACCTCGAAAATTACAAGATAGTAAAAAAAAAAAAATAGCTAAATATATTTTTAGTTATGCCCATCATTTCTTTTTTTTTATTTTCTATTTTTCAAATTTTAATAGAAATATGCCATATCAGAAAATAACCAATATTCAAAAACTTTAGAACAAAAGCTCAAAAACCTGGAGTATGTTATTATACACATTTATATGAGAAAAAAATTGACTCTGATTTATTTAACTTATTGATTAATTTTATTTTTATTTGTACATATATTTGATGACGTCTTTTTTCACTTTCCAATGTAGAATTACACTCAAAGATATGGAAAATGAGAAGAGTATTTACGAGCGAACTTGCCTAAAATATGAGTATACCACATAATGCATATATATATGTGTAAATTTTTTTTTGATAAAATTGTATTTATATATTGTTGCATAATTTGGGGGTATATATGTACATGTATTTCCATATAAATTTTTGTATCCATTTTAGAAAAGCAGAAAAAATATTGAAGGCAGAAATAAAGGATCTAAAAAATGAATTATATGAATGTAAAAATAAATTACATCAAGTGAATAAACCAACTTCTCCCACAATTCAAACTATTATGTTTAATGCCAATCTGGAATATGGACTTCCCCAAGGTATCAGTATACCATATGATTAGTGCTATATAAAACGGAATGATCAAATGAACAAAAATCATATAAGCATATTCTTAAACATTCATATTTTAACATGCTTTTATTTTTTTATAGAAAAAGAAAATGAACATAATATGGACAAAGTTCAAGTATTAAATAGATAATTATATTTATATATTTAGCTAGCTATCATATATATAGCTCATTATATTTTGCTTTACATGCTATTATTCCCTATTAGACATGCCTTTCATATGTATAAATATTTTATATATTATTATATCACATACAAATACTTGTATATCCCTTTTTTTATTAAGGAAAGAGAAGAATTTAAATCGGATGAAATGTTATTAAAAAAAAATATACATTTAAAATAATATATTTCTTAAATATCAACAAAACAAGGAATAAAACATATATGGCGATTTCTCATAGCGAATTGTAAACTTTTCTTTTTTTTTAGTCCCAGAGAATCAGACATTACCGAAAAAATAAATTCCATAGAAAAACAGTTGATTGTAATTTATTTTTATTTTATCTTATTATATTTTATGTTTGAAGTATGAAACGTATTTATTAAATTTACATTTTTTTGCTTATCCTTTTAGTTGCTAAAACTAGAAAAGAGTACCAAAGAATCAGAACTTATACGATGCCCTAAATATGGTACCTATAAAATGCTCTTCATTTTAAAAGAACTTTGCTTAGGTTATACACAAATTTTGTTACTTTTTTTTTTCAATTTTTTGTAGGAAAAAGATCAGACGAAATTAAAAAGAAGGCATTCTTAGAACAAAAATTATCATACATTAATGACAAAATCAACATCCTTAATAAAAATTTAAAATTGATAAAAAATAAAAAATAACACCAAGTATACCAAATGTGTTTTATGCATGAAAACAAATTAAATTAAACAATAACATTTTGTTTTTATTTTTGTGAAATTTGTTTTTTTTTTCTCATTAAAATGGCGATAAATGCTCATAATATGACAAAAGTCATTTAGCTTATATTGCATTATATATGTATTATTATATTTATATTTTTATAAACATTATGTAAGCATTTATTGTGGGTATGCGCATGTGCATATTTTTCTATGCAAATAAATCAGTCTGTAAATTTTTAAAAAAGTAAAAAAAAAAAAGTTATGAAAATAAGTTTAATAAATTACTATATGTTGCCTTTATGGCATGCAGTATTTTCATTTTGATTCAGAATTTTTTAATTAAAATGTATAATATATTAACTGTTTTTCACAATAATTGAAAAATTTATCTTTAAAAATGGAATAACAACGATTTCATAATTATTATATGCTTGCAAAAATAAATAGAAAAGAAAAATGTGAAGGGATAATTTTTTTTTTCGGTTTTTTGGGTTTTTATTTTTTTACCCTCAGCATCTTCTAATAATACAATAACTATATAAGTATAATTGATACTATTGTTATTTATGGCCTTTTTATTTATCCCTTATTCTTTGTTTTATTTTCTTTTTCTCCCCTTTTTTTTTATTTCTTTTCTTATTTTTCACACTTAAAGAAGATGGTGAGAGAAGCCCATGAATTGCTTGATGGCAGTAGGCCAATACCTATAGACAAGATTACGTATGAGTTATCTCAAAACATAATATTAGCATTTGATAATAATGAGCATATAAAAAGAAGTAAAGATGTACAAATCGAAATTGAAGCTAGGATTGGCTTAGTAGTAGATAAGAATAAACACAGATTGAAATTACCTATTTATACTGATGCAATAGTTGAAAACAATTTCTCGGATTTCCAATCTGGTGTTGATAAAGATTCTTTTCAATATTTATTAAATTATTTACATAACATGACACGAAGAAATAATGCACAGCCTTGTAGTAGTAACAATAATAATACGAGTATGAATAACAATGATACAAATTTAAACGATAGCAACAAAGAAGGTAACATTCTTAACTTGAATAATACAAACAAAAATGTAAACAAAAATGATATCTCGTCGATTAGCGATAACGCAAATAATGGAATAAGTGAACATGAAAAAAAAAAAAATAATAATAATAATTTTTTGAATGAAAAAGAAAATTCAGTATACAAGTTTGTAGCTTTAAAAGCATATAAAAGTGTAGATAAATATTATATACTAAAAAATGAGAATAATTCTCGAATTAGAGTTACAACTAATATGGATGAAAGTGAAAATGAAAAAAATCAAAGTATGACAAAATCTTTACACAAAGAAAATATAAATACATGGAATGTTTATCTTGGTAATAATAAAGATTATTTTGATGATGATGATGAAGAGGAAGACAATGAAGATGATGAGACAAGTAAAAATAAATATAATAAAAATATAAATAAACAAAATAATAGTAAAAATAAAGATAATAATATAGATGATTGTTTAGATTATCGTATATCAATAAATTTAGAACATACTAAATCTATTAGTAAACTATTTTTATCAAAAATTACACCAGTTTATGAAAGATATAAAGAAAGAACAAGTTTTATAAATAAATATATGGGTATTCAATTTGATTTAACAAAAATAAAAACAAAGGATAATAATGAATTTTATGAAATTGAAATTGAAATACCCACAAAAAGTATTTTCAAAGCTATGTCAAATTTAAGAAATAAAAATGATTCAAATTATTTGCATTTTATTTGTTCGAATTTAATAAATAATGCTAGAGGAATATGTAGCCAATTAAATTTATTTAAAAAAAATAATTTTATGAAAACTGGATTAAATAATAATGATATATTACCATCCCTACCAGCTTCTCAACTTAATTGTTCTCATTCTCAAAGTGAACAAAAATTGTTTAAAAAATATATACATTCTGTATTACCTATTGCAGGAGATTACATGTTTAGAGTTGTTTCAAAAAATGAGCAAATGATTCAAAAGAAAATAAACGATACCAATATATCGAACCACGACAAATTTAATATGTTTAAAAATATAATAGACATTAGAAGGCATAATAAAAAATGTACAATATCAGTCACTCAAACATATGCAGAAAATAGATGGAAAGTTGTTAAAAATGAAAACGCACAAAATGTTATCGTTTTAGTATCGGACAGTAGCGATCATAGTGATGTAGAGGACCACCAAAATAATCAATATGAAAAAATAAAACAAAATAGAACAAGTGCCCAAAATTCACCATATAACAATTCTAGCGATAATAATCCTCATTTTAATGATCACTATAATGAAGGTGATGATTACGAAAACGATGATGAAACAATAAATAATAAAAAAAGTAAAGATCCCACTTTTTATGATGATACATAATTATTCAAGAAGACATTACACATGCTTAATAGCTAAAATTATTTTTTTGTGTATTTTAGCATATATATATATATGTAACATAATATATGTATATATGGGTAGTATGCGTATTATATTTTTTCCCACTTTGAGGGGCATATACCTATTCACACTATGCACATGTGTATATATGCACGTGGTAAGTATTCACTATTTGATTTTATATTTATTTTAAAACTGTATTTGTTATGCATTGTGCATAATATCTTTCATTTTAATAAAATATTTTAAAAATATAGTATATATATCATAAAAATGCCAAAAGGCAAAGGAAAAATATTCCAATTCATTACATAGGTATAATAATATATACACTATAGCAAAGAATAATTTCTAACCTATATTCGTATCTTTAAAAATGGTAAACTATGTTTATGATGATGTTATAAAAGAGTTCCTCATTTTAACTTTTATCCACACAATCATTTGTTCGAATTTATATAACAAAAGGGTGTATAATAATATATACATATTTGAATATAGAGAATATAATGTTAAATACAGGAAAACCTACACCAATTTTAAATTATATATATTTATGAAAAAAAAAATGAGACTAAAAGTGCATTATATACCCCATATACCTTTTTTCAACTGTTGTATATGCATACACATACTATTATATTAATATAAATATTTAAGGGAAATCATATTTTTATTCTATAAGTTTATAAAATGACATTTTTGTTGTTTCGTATACCCCCTTATATAAATACAGAAATTATACATTCTACAAAAAATTATGAGAAAAAATATATAGCTTTTTTATTAAATATGTCAGGAAATTATTTGGTATATATATATGGAATACTACTACAATAAATTTTTGTGTATATCATAAAATATATACTTATATATACACGCATAATAATATGCTAGAAAAATATATAAATTTTTTGTAATATTTGTAAGGTACAAATTTTATCGGGTAAAAAAAAAACAATAATATTGCAATGCATAGGAAAACAAAACACCGCTTTACTTGTTATTAATAAGAGTCAACTCCATAAAACAAACATAAAATAACGTAATTATATAAACGACAAAACGATGAAAAAGAAGAAAATACGTAACAAATATATATGCACCAAATTATTTTATGTACAAAATCCAATAAAATAAAGTAATAATTAATTGAAATAGCATTAATATTTGTACAAATTAAATGCATATATATATTATTATAAATACTATTACATAAAAAAATAACGCATTCTACATATTTTTAAAATTAATTAAATTTGTTTACAAAAAATATTATAATAATTAAATACAAATAAGTGTTATATTATTTATAAATAAATATTAAATTTAAATACAATTATTTTATATAATTAATAAATTTTCCCACTTATCCAAAATGAGTAGAGCAAAAGTTTTTTTTGATATTTCTATTGATAACAAAAATGCTGGAAGAGTAGTATTTGAACTATTTAATGATATCACTCCAAGAACATGTGAAAATTTTAAATCATTATGTATAGGAGATAAAGTAGGCTCACGAGGAAAAAATTTACACTATAAAAATTCAATATTCCACAGAATTATTCCACAATTTATGTGCCAAGGTGGTGATATAACAAATGGAAATGGCTCAGGAGGT